>NC_053026.1:462116772-462459513 GCF_003073215.2 Triticum urartu | reverse complement strand
GACGTTGTGTACCTGAGCATGAATAGGAACATATCCTACACAAGTGTCATTCTGAGGCTTATGGAGGACACCACGCTGGAGATAGAACTGCACATAAGGTATTAAAATCCAGTTTTTATTAGCCTACTCTCTTCAAGGATGCCCGTAAGTTTGTGTTATCTTGTGATGAATGTCAAAGAATTGGTAATATTAGTAATGTTAAGAAATGTCTATGAATTATTCACTTGTTATTGAACCATTTGATGTTTGGGGCTTTGATTATATGGGACCTTTTCCTGCCTCTAATGGATATACACATATTTTAGTTGTTGTTGATTACGTTACTAAGTGGGTAGAAGCTATTCCAACTAGTAGTGTTGATCATAACACTTCTATTAAAATGCTTAAAGAAGTTATTTTTCCAAGGTTTGGAGTCCCTAGATATTTAATGACTGATGGTGGTTCACATTTTATTCATGGTGCTTTCCGTAAAATGCTTGCTAAATATGATGTTAATCATAGAATTGCATCTCCTTATCACCCACAGTCTAGTGGTCAAGTAGAATTGAGTAATAGAGAGCTCAAATTAATTTTGCAAAAGACTGTTAATAGATCTAGAAAGAATTGGTCCAAGAAACTTGATGATGCATTATGGGCCTATAGTACTGCATATAAAAATCCTATGGGTATGTCTCCGTATAAAATGGTCTATGGAAAAGCATGTCACTTACCTCTCGAACTAGAACATAAGGCTTATTGGGCTATTAAAGAACTCAATTATGATTTCAAACTTGCCGGTGAGAAGAGGTTATTTGATATTAGCTCACTTGATGAATGGAGAACCCAAGCCTATGAAAATGCCAAGTTGTTTAAAGAAAAGGTTAAAAGATGGCATGACGAAAGGATACAAAAACGTGAGTTTAATGTAGGTGACTATGTATTGCTATACAACTCTAGTTTAAGATTTTTTGCAGGAAAACTTCTCTCTAAATGGGAAGGTCCTTACGTTATCGAGGAGGTCTATCGTTCCGGTGCCATAAAAATCAACAACTTAGAAGGCACAAATCCGAAGGTGGTGAACGATCAAAGAATTAAACATTATATCTCAGGTAATCCTATAAATGTTGAAACCAATGTTATTGAAACCGTAACCCCGGAGGAATACATAAGGGACACCTTCCGAAACGTTTCAGACTCCGAAAAGGAATAGGTATGTGGTACGGTAAGTAAACCGACTCCAAAACAATTCTAATGGCAATTTTCTTCTGTTTTGGAATATTTAGAAAAATAGAAAAATAAGAAGCAGTCTGGGAAGGACACGAGGGCTCCACGAGGGTGGAGGGCGCGCCCCCCTACCTCGTGGGCTCTTCGGACTCTGTTTTCTTACACGTTACGTATTTTGGTCGGTAAAAATTCATTATATATTCTCCCGGAGATTTTGACTCTCGTATCATGCAAAAATCTCATGTCTTTGTTTTGAGCTGTTTTTCTGACAGATCCAGGTCATCATGTCATCTTCAAGTGCCCCCAAGGACCAGTTCTTCGAGAAGGTCATCAACCCCTACCTCGCGGAAGTGCTGCAACACCCTCAAACCATTGAGATGCGTGAGGGGTTGTTGCACATCCGCGATGTTGAGGGACCAAGGAAGACCAGAAGCACGGAGGCAAGGCTCGAGGCATTGGAGCAAGAAGTTTTCAAGTGTCAGGAGATGGTGGAGCGTGGACTCAATTCCAATCACATCATGATCACGGAGTTCACCAACAACCACAAGCTGGACGTCAAGGACATTGGGGAGGCCATCTTCAAGCTTCATGAGAAAATCGAACACCTCCAAGCCCAGATCTATGACCTGCAAAATCAAAACTGTGAGTATGAATATAGATTCAAGAGGATGAGTTTGGCTGCAGATTTGAGGTTTCAGGAGACTCGATCATCCTTCTATGATGGTGAACCTATGCCTTGGAAGAAGGACGACAAGCCTACGCCATCAACAAAACCATCAACTTCTTCACCAACAAAGGAGACATAATCACATGGGTATGGGCACTCCCCTTGGCAACTGCCAAGCTTGGGGGAGTGCCCCGGTATCGTATCACCATCACTTTTATCTTTACCATTTTTCTTAGTTCGATCCTTTTGATAATATTTTGATCTAGTAGAATAAAAGTTCTTAGTATGATCTAGTTTGTGAGTTTTGCTTTATGATCCTTGTATGTAATCGAGTCCATGAGCTATATAATAAATATTAGTGTTGAGTCAAGGGCTTGATTGTTTTGCCATGATCTTGAATAAAATAAAAGATAAAGAATAAAAATAAACAAATAGATCATATGGATCTTCTGGAGAGTAATGAGCTCACATATAAAAAGTATGATGAATAAAAGTTGTTGAGAGTTGACAGACATAGTTTTGGTCATTGTTGCAATTAATAGGAAGTAATAAAGAAAGAGAGATCTTCACATATAAATATACTCTCTTGGACATCTTTTATGATTGTGAGCACTCATTAAAATATGACATGCTAAAGGGTTGACGTTGGACAAGGAAGACAACGTAATGGGTTATGTTTTCTTACATCTGAGATAAATTATATTGTCATGGATCATCCAACATGGTTGACCTTGCCTTTCCCCCTCATGCTAGCCAAATCCTTTGCACCAAGTAGAGATACTACTTGTGCTTCCAAACACCCTTAAACCAGTTTTGCCATGAGAGTCCACCATACCTACCTATGGATTGAGTAAGATCCTTCAAGTAAGTTGTCATCGGTGCAAGCAATAAAAATTGCTCTCTAAATATGTATGATTGATTGGTGTGGAGGAAATAAGCTTTATACGATCGTGTGATATGGAAGAAAAAAAGCGACGGACTGCATAATAAAGGTCCATATCACAAGTGGCAATATAAAGTGACGTTCTTTCGCATTAAGATTTTGTGCATCCAACCATAAAAGCGCATGACAACCTCTGCTTCCCTCTGCGAAGGGCCTATCTTTTACCTTTATCTCCTACCTTACATAAGAGTCATGGTGATCTTCGCCCTTCCTTTTTGCATTTTATCTTTTGGCAAGCACAACATGTTGGAAAGATCCTGGTATATATGGTAATTGGATGTGAGTTTTCATGAACTATTATTGTTGACATTACCCTTGAGGTAAAACGTTGGGAGGCAAAACTATAAGCCCCTATCTTTCTCTGTGTCCAAATTAAACTCCATACCCATAAGTATTGCGTGTGTGTTAGCAATTGTGAAAGACTAAATGATCGTTGAGTATGTGGACTTGCTGAAAAGCTCTTATATTGACTCTTTCCTATATTATGATAAATTGCAATTGCTTCAATGACTGAGATTATAGTTTGTTAGTTTTCAATGAAGTTTATGATTCATACTTGAAATTGTGATTGAATTGTTACTCTAGCATAAGAGATCATATGGCAAGAATTATATAAGTTGTTGTTCTAAGAATGATCAAGATGCCCTCATGTCCGTATTTTATTTTTATCGACGCCTCTATCTCTAAACATGTGGACATATTTTTCGATTTCGGCTTTCGCTTGAGGACAAGCGAGGTCTAAGCTTGGGGGAGTTGATACGTCCATTTTGCATCATGCTTTTATACCGATATTTATTGCATTATTGGTTGTTATTACACATTATGTCACAATACTTCTGCCTATTCTCTCTTATTTTACAAGGTTTACATAAAGAGGGAGAATGCCAGCAGCTGGGATTCTGGGCTGGAAAAGGAGCAAATATTAGAGACCTATTCTCCACAGCCCCAAAAGTCTTGAAACTACACGGAAGATGTTTTCAGAATATATAAAAATACTGAGTGCAAGAAGTTCACCAGGGGGGCCACACCCTGACCACGAGGGTGGGGGCGCGCCCCCTACCTCGTGGGCCCCCTGGTGGCCCTCCGATGGCCATCTTCTGCTATATGGAGTCTTTCGATGAGGAAAAAATCATAAGCCTTCTTTCCGGATGAGACTCTGCCGCCACGAGGCGGAACCTTGGCGGAACCAATCTAGGGCTCTGGCAGAGCTGTTCTGCTGGGGAAACTTCCCTCCAGGAGGGGGAAATCATCGCCATCGTCATCACCAACACTCCTCTCATCGGGAGAGGGCACTCTCCATCAACATCTTCACCAGCACCATCTCCTCTCAAAACCCTAGTTCATCTCTTGTATCCAATTCTTGTCTCCAAGTACGGGATTGGTACATGTGGGTTGCTAGTAGTGTTAATTACTCCTTGTAGTTGATGCTAGTTGGTTTATTTGGTGGAAGATCATATGTTCAGATCCTATATGCATATTAATACCCCTCTGATTATGAACATGAATATGCTTTGTGAGTGGTTACGTTTGTTCCCGAGGACATGGGAGAAGTCTTGCTATTAGTAGTCATGTGAATTTGGTATTCGTTCGATATTTTGATGAGATGTATGTTGTCTCTCCTCTAGTGGTGTTACGTGAACGTCGACTACATGACACTTCACCACTATTTGGGCCTAGAGGAAGGCATTGGGAAGTAATAAGTAGATGATGGGTTGCTAGAGTGACAGAAGCTTAAACCCTAGTTTATGTGTTGCTTCGTAAGGGGCTGATTTGGATCCACATGTTTCATGCTATGGTTAGGTTTACCTTAATACTTTTGTTGTAGTTGCGGATGCTTGCAATAGAGTTAATCATAAGTGGGATGTTTTTCCAAGTAAGGGCAGCACCCAAGCACTGGTCCACCCACATACCAAATTATCAAAGTACCGAACGCGAATCATATGAACGTGATGAAAACTAGCTTGACGATATTCCCATGTGTCCTCGGGAGCGCTTTACATCATATAAGAGTTTGTCCAGGCTTGTCCTTTGCTACAAAAAGGATTGGGCCACCTTGCTGCACTTTATTTACTTTTGTTACTTGTTACTCGTTACAAATTATCCTATCACAAAACTATTTGTTACCTATTATTTCAGTGCTTGCAGAGAATACCTTACTGAACACCGCTTATCATTTCCTTCTGCTCCTCGTTGGGTTCGACACTCTTACTTATCGAAATGACTATGATAGATCCCCTATACTTGTGGGTCATCATTATGCGGTTGGACCGATAAAGATGTTCGTAGAATATGTCGGAACCAATATGAGCATCCAGGTTCTGCTATTGGTTATTGACTGGAGATGTGTATCAGTCATGTCTACATAGTTCTCAAACCCGTAGGGTCCGCACGCTTAACATTCGATGACGACTTCTATTATGAGTTATGTGTTTTGGTGACCGAAGTTTGTTCAGAGTCCCGGATGAGATCAGGAACATGACGAGGAGTATCGAAATGGTCGAGAGGTAAATATTCAATATTGGAAGGTTGTATTCGGACATCGTAATAGTTCCAAGTGATTCGGGTATTTTATCGGAGTACCGAGGGGTTACCAGAACCCCCTGGGGAAATCATGGGCCTCATGGGCCATGGGAGAGAAGAGGGGACAACCCACAAGGGGGAGGCGTTGTAACACCCCGAGACCGATGTGCCAGGTGTCCTCCAGTTATTCGTTGTTGTTGCCTTGTCATTGCTTGCGTGTCATGCATGTCATATCATGTCATCATGTGCATCGCATTTGCATACATGTTCGTCTCATGCATCCGAGCATTTTCCCCGTTGTCTGTTTTGCAATCCGGCGCTCCTATGTCCTCCGGTGTCCCTTTCTACCTCTTTTCGTCTGCGGGTGTTAAACGTTTTCGGATTGGACCGAGACTTGTCATGCGGCCTTGGTTTACTACCGGTAGACCGCCTGTCAAGTTCCGTACCATTTGGACTTCGTTTGATACTCCAACGGTTAACCGAGGGACCGAAAAGGCCTCGTGCGTGTTGCAGCCCAACACCCCTCCAAAGTGGTCCAAAACCCACCTAAGACCCCTCCATCATCTAGACCGTTCGATCACGATCGCGTGGCCGAAAACCGCACCTCATTTGGACTCTCCTAGCTCCCTCTACCTATATATATGTGTGCCTGCCCAAATTTTTCGTGGATGAACCCTAACCCCCGCTCCTCTCGCGCCGGCAGACGCGTCCACTCCGCCGCCTTAGCCAATCCGCGCCGGCCACGTCACCGTCCTCCGCCGTCCCACCCGAGCAGCCCACCGAGGCCCGTCTCCAGCCCCCGCGGACCCGAGCCGCCGTCCCGCGCTAGGATCCTCGCGTGCCGCCACGGAGTCGGCGCCCCGCCGCCGCCGACCCTCGTCGCCGGCTCCGCCCACCGCCGCCGAGCCCGCGCGCCACCGCGGCACCTGCCGGAGCCCGCCACCGCGTCTCCGCGCCATCCGGGCGCGCCGCCTTGCGCGCCCCGACCCGCGCCGGCCCCGCGCCACCCTTCGCCGGCGCGCCCGCCTCCGGCGACCGGCGCCGTGCCCTGGCGACAGCGCGCCGTCTCCGGCCACCCTCCGGCCATCTCTGTCGTCTCCGGCGAGGTCCGGTGGATCGGGACGAGATCCACCGGTCCCTTCATCCAAACACTTCGTCCAGATCCGGATCCCTCCGTCCCGCACATCCCCGTCCCGGGTTGACTTTCTCGGAGAGGTCTAATTTTCGACTAAATCCCAGTAATTTTTATGCATTTTTATCGCATCATAACTTCATCACCGTTATTCCAATTCGTGCGTGTAGCATATCAAAATGTTCGTCTCGACGAGTAAATCATTTTGTCGCATTGCATCATTTTCATTTGAGCTCATCTTGATGCCCGAAATGCTGTTGTAAGAGGGCTATGTGATAATAGTTTTAGATCTGTTTCAGCAAATGCATTTTTATCATTTTTGCCATGATTAATGTTTGCATGATATGATCTTGAGCTCTACATGTGTTTTGAAATATGCCATGTTATCTTTACAGGGGTGTATGTCATGTATTTTTGTGATCTTTGTGGTGACTAGCACAAGCATGCAAAGTAGCTTACTCAATGTTGCTGATTTCAGGGACTTAGAAATATTCTGTCATTACCCTGTCCTTATTTTTATGCCATATGTTCATGTTGTTTCCTAGTGATCTGTGCCTCTTTTGAGCATGATCGGTAAGGATGTTTTGTAGATAATGTTGTGCTATATCCATCCATGTCTTTGTTTGTAATTATAGAGCACCCTAGCTTGAGTCAATCGAGCTCTACTTTTGCTATAAAATGTTCCTGGCAGATTGTTAACATGTTTAGCGATTTTGCTGAGCTTGTTGTTATTGATCCGTGCATGCTATGTTGTTGTTCTTGTCATGTCTAGCTTCTATGCCATGTCTATTTTCTGGGTGTATGCTTAGTTTGTCATGCAATGCCTCGTAGTGAGTGCATCAACTCGTAAACACGCCTACTCGTTATCTGTTTTGCCATGCTCCAGTTTTTCACTAAGTCTGAATCTGTTTATGTTTTTGCTATGTTCACATGCTTGCAATTGTATTTTCTGATCCGTTTTGGCTCATGGTCACTAAGGGACTTTTGTTATATGCTTTGAGTAGCTTCATGCCATGCCTTGCTTTGCCATGATATGTTCCTGTAGCATCTAGTTTTCGTGCTCTAAACATTGCTTCCTGCTGATAAATTCCTGACATGTTAATTTCACTAAGTCTGAAACCTGTTATCTTTTGCACTTTTGCCATGCTTGTTTGAACCTGCTATTGAGTGATTTAGCCATAGCTCAGTGTTTATCTTTTGTCAAGCATCATGACTGGATCCCTGCCATGTATTTTATTATCATGTTTGAGTGCAGTAGCTTATTTATCTTGATGCATTTAGATGGTCACTTGCTGATTATCGCAGGCCGGTGCCATATTTGTTTTGCTTGCCATTTCCAAACCGTGCATCCGATTCCGGTGATCTTTATATCGATTTCGACCGAAATCAAATCCTCTTTCCAGTGGCACTCTTGGATTTCCAAGTTGAGGCCAGGTTCAATCATTCCTTTCCAAATCATGCATATGCATCACATAGCGCATCCCACATATCATGCCATGTTCATGTGTTGGTTGCTTACTATGTTGTGTGCTTCTTTCCAGTGTTGCTTCTTCGGGTTGGTTCCGATAACGCCGCGTTTGTGAGGTACCGTTCGACTACGTCCGTTTGTCTTCTTCATGGACTCGTTCTTCTTCCTTGCGGGATTTCAGGCAAGATGACCATACCCTCGAAATCACTTCTATCTTTGCTTGCTAGTTGCTCGCTCTTTTGCCATGCCTATGCTGCGATACCTACCACTTGCTTATCATGCCTCCCATATTGTTAAGCCAAGCCTCTAACCCACCTTGTCCTAGCAAACCGTTGTTTGGCTATGTTACCACTTTGCTCAGCCCCTCTTATAGCACTGTTAGTTGCAGGTGAAGATTGGAGTTTATTCCATGTTGGAACATGGATATTTTGTTGGGATATCACAATATCTCTTGTTTAATTAACGCATCTATATACTTGGTAAAGGGTGGAAGACTCGGCCTTATGCCTGGTGTTTTGTTCCACTCTTGCCGCCCTAGTTTCCGTCATATCGGTGTTATGTTCCCAGATTTTGCGTTCCTTACACGGTTGGGTTATAACAGGAACTCCTTGACAGTTCGCCTTGAATAAAACTCCTCCAGCAATGCCCAACATTGGTTTTACCATTCGCCACCTAGCCTCTTTTTCCCTTGGGTTCTGCGGACTCAAGGGTCATCTTTATTAAACCCCCCGGGCCAGTGCTCCTCTAAGTGTTGGTCCAAACAGAGCCACTTGCAGCGCCACCTCGCGGAAACTCGAGGGCTGGTTTTAGTTGTACGTAGTGTTTATCTGAGTGTGCCCTGAGAACGAGATATGTGCAGCTCCTATCAGGATTTGTCGGCACATTCGGGCGGTGTTGCTGGACTTGTTTTACCATTGTCGAGGATGTCTTGTAACCGGGATGTCGAGTCTGATCGGAATGTCTTGGGAGAAGGAATATCCTTCGTTGACCGTGAGAGCTTGTGATGGGCTAAGTTGGGACACCCTGCAGGGATTTGAACTTTCGAAAGCCGTGCCCACGGTTATGGGCAGATGGGAATTTGTTAATGTCCGGTTGTAGAAAACCTAAAGTTGATCTTAATTAAAATACATCAACCGCGTGTGTAGCCGTGATGGTCTCTTCTCGGCGGAGTCCCGGAAGTGAACACGATGTTGGAGTTATGCTTGACGTAGGTTGTTCTAGGATCACTTCTTGATCATAGTTGTTCGACCGTGCTTTTGTCTTCTCTTCTCGCTCTCATTTGCGTATGTTAGCCACCATATATGCTAGTTGCTTGCTGCAGCTCCACCTCATACCTTTTACCCTTCCTATAAGCTTAAATAGTCTTGATCGCGAGGGTGTGAGATTGCTGAGTCCCCGTGACTCACAGATACTTCCAAAACCAGTTTGCAGGTGCTGATGTTACCGAGCAGGTGATGCAACCAAGCTCAAGTAGGAGCTCGATGAAATCTTGTCCTTTATGTTGTTTCGTTCTAGTTGATCAGTACTGGAGCCCAGTTGGGGTCGATCGGGGATCTGTGTAGCATTTGGGGTAGTCTTCTTTTATTTTGGTTCCGTAGTCGGGCCTTGATTGTATCTGGATGATGTAATGCTTTATTCATGTAATTGTGTGAAGTGGCGATTGTAAGCCAACTATGTATCTCTTTCCCTTATGTATTACATGGGTTGTGTGAAGATTACCTCACTTGCGACATTGCTTTCAATACGGTTATGCCTCTAAGTCATGCTTCGACACGTGGGAGATATAGCCGCATTGAGGGCGTTACAAGTTGGTATCAGAGCCATCCTCGACCTTAGGAGCCCCCTGCTTGATCGAATCGCTGGCGTTGTTGAGTCTAGAAAAATGTTTTGAGTCATTTAGGATTATATATATCGGAGCGTAGGATTCTTTTTACTCCTCAGTCCCTTCGTTGCTCTGGTGAGGCATCCTAACGTAGAGTTTTGACTCTTCTCTTCTCAAATTTCACTAAAAAAATTTAGGATCACGCGGGTATCTTGGAATCGTTCCGATGGTTTTGTGACGAGAACATTGTTCTTAGTGCCTCCTGACATTTAGAGGTTGTGGCAGTGTCCCGGGGAGTTGAGCTCCGAGGTGTTGTCGTCACAATTTTACTATTGCAGTTCTGGAATACCTGAGTTCGCCGACATCGAAAATCTTTTTTATGCAATTGTTGGTGAGATAACCTCGATGCCACCCAGTACTGGGGCGGGAGTTCGGGAGTATTGCCATAACTCGTATAACGGATGCTTTTCGAAGGTTGAGGTAAATGATTTCCGAAGGTTTCTTGGTTATGTGTTGAAGAATGGATACAGCTGGATGTAGGATTTCTTAGTTTTGGGTGAGATATTATGCTTCCCATGTATCCCCAACACCTGATTGCATAACCGGAAAATTTCAGGAGTTTATAAGTGGGAATTCAAGTAGCTCTTAGGACAACTTTCCGACAGATGTATGATATGAAATTGGGGTTCGACGTCTAGTGGTCCGCCTATCCACGGTTGGTTTTTACAGTGGTCTCATTGTGTCTTAAAGAGTCCTTGGCTATGCTGACTCGGGGACGCTTCGTATGTCATGTGCACTGCCTTGTACATGATGGTGTTGTACGATCGAGCCCGTGTAGGCCCCACCACGAAAACTTCAGATGAAATCTCTATCATATGTTTGTTTCGGCTTATTTTGCAAGCCAATCCTTTGTTATTGTTTTGAGTTGCGGTATTCGAGTTGCTTCGAAGTCAGGTGTTGATTCCATACCTTTCCGAACCGGCGTTCTCATACTCCGATGTGAATACCAATCTTCGTGTTAATCGAGATTGTCATGTCAATCCTTTTCATCCGGCGTGTTTCTCTTCAAGTGGATCCGATCATCTCAACACCCGCAAGACCAATTATTAGTTCTTCTCAACGTTGTTTCTTTTATTCGTCCCAAGTTGCCTTTGTTTTCCCGCCCTCCCACCCGTGTTTCTTCAAGGACTCATATTTCTTAGTCAAGTATCCTTTTATTGATGGGAAGCCTCTCCATTCCTTTTCCGTCAATGTTCTTATCCGGTGTTTCTCAAGAAGATTCTAACGAAGCATCAAGTTCGTCACTCGCCACTCATTTTCCGCTCCGGTGGATTCAAGTCAAGCTTTGTTGATCATACCTTTTCCTCATTTCAATGCTTTCTCATGTCGGTGCAATTCTTAATCATTCACCTCTCGTTATTCAATTGTTCCGGAGTGCTCAAGATATCTCAGAAGATGCTAGAGTTTGTTCTCATTCTTTCAAGATCTTTCGAGAATGCTATCTCATTCAAGCCAGTTAATTCAACCGGTGCAACCTCTCTTTTAAATCTTTTCAACGGTGTTTCTCTTGAGTGGGCCCTAACCCACAGGTCTTTTCCCAGGATCTTACCTGACTCTTCTAATTTTACCGGAGTTATTCTCAAATCTTTTAAAGTTTGACGTAAGAATGATTCATCATCGGTCATATGTATTTCTCCAACATCTTCCAAATTCTTTTCATCGTTGGCTCAACCTTTCCATTCTTCATTCCGGAGTGCCTCAATAATTCATGGTGGTGTTTCTCGTCATCATTCTCAACATTTGAAGACCGAAGAAGATTTTTCCTCTAAATCTTGCTCCTTTCTCTTCAAGATTCATGGCTCTAGCTTCGTGCCATCCTCTCATAATTGGTTTTGATTGTGAGAATTCTTTTCACGTATCCGGAGCAATTCAAGATTCTGTTCAGTTTGTTTATCCGGAGCCCATCATCTAAGATGTATTCATTCCAGCTTTCAGCTCTCATACTCTAAATCATACCGGTGCTTAAATCAAGGATTCCCTAATCAGTTCGTGATCCCTTCATTCTCATGTATCTAGATTGTCTCAAGTATCTTCGTTCATTTCACAATTCTTACCCGGTGATTCATACCTTTACTTCGTTCATTGTCAATTCTTATGGTGGTTCGTTCAAGAGTTCTTTTCCTTGGTTATTGTTGGGGATATACCCTGCGGTGTAAACCGGCCGGAAGTATAACCCGACCGGACTTTGTGTTTTACTTGAGACCCGGCTGAGACTTAACGATTCACTGGCGACCCGTTTGGACCTGGCGGTTTACGATTCATTGGTAATCCGGCAGGCGGGTCAGAGGATTGATAAGACCCGATGACCCAACGGGCGGTTCATGAAGGCCGGTTCATACTATGGTGGGCCGGTTTAAGAGGAAAGGCGTGAGGAATATTTGTCTTACAAGGAGTTAAGGCCTGGACTTGTATCCGGTTTGTATTCGAAGGTAGACTAGTCCTAATCCTAATAGGACTCCACATGTAACCCGCCCCTCTAACTTATATAAGGAGGGGCAGGGCTACCCAAAAGGGACAAGTTCCACAAGTTTGATAAGTTAGGGTTATACAAACAAGTCTAGAGCTCTTGAGTTAGAGCACCCGTGTAATTGTGATCATCATCATCAATACCAATGAAGCAGGATGTAGGCTTTTACCTCCACCGTGAGGGGCCGAACCTGGGTAAAACATCGCGTCTCTCATCCCGCTCAACCCCTCTCAAGCTACCACATAGATGCGTTGGCCTCGCGACTAAGTCATGACACTAAGGACATCTGTCGTGACAATTCCACGACAGTTGGCGCCCACCGTGGGGCCCGCGCACGGTGGTGTTGAGTTCTTGGAGGGATCTTAACTAAGGTTTCGAGAAGTTTGCAAATTTCCCGAGAAAGGTTTGAAAGGATCTACATCAGCTTTGATCAAGATCGGAAATTAAAGATTAATGAAGGTTACCCGGGCAATTGGCGAGACCATTAGAAAAGATCGCGAAGGTTTCGTTTTGTTCAGTATTAGTACGCTGAAATCCGATGGGTTCAAATCATCAACATGCACAAGGACAAGCTATTCCAAGCCGCCGCCGTGGGTTGCTTCCACTGTTGGTTTCTACCATAAGTCATTTTCACCGTGAACCGACGGTGCCATACCGGCTCTCCGCGAGAATTGCCAAAGTTGAGGAAACAGCAAAAGGAAAAGAAGGAAAGAAGACTACGACAAAGACTCAGAGGAGAATTTTTTAAAGACTCCTATGGATCGGAAACAGAGCCGGCCATGACCCGGACTCATTCATCGACCGAGCCCGCGCCCTCGCCTCGAGGCGCCCGCTTCCACTGTCGTTCCGAGCCCGAGCCAGCTTCGCCGCGCTGCCTCCTGGGTCAAACTCCGGGTCACGATACCTCCGAGTTAAAAATCGACGGCATGACCTGACCACTACAGCCGTGGATCTCCGTCGCTTCTGCGTCAGTCGCTGTAGCCGGCCCCGAGCTGCCCTCGCCCCGTTGACCCGCCTAGATCCGCTCCTGAGTTGCTGGCTTTCTGTGGTGACTCCGAGCCGTGAGCCGCCCGCAGGCTCCCCAAGTATCTGCGATCTCTGCGCTTTGTTCGGTCCGCGGTGGCGGCTCCGCCCCGCGCCATCTGGCCATTGCTGCTTCTCGCGGCATCGAGTTGGATTCGATCTCTGCCTTGGACTCTCTAGGATGCGCGCGCTCCGCTTTGGACTCGCAAAAATCGCTCCGGCTCACGCACTACCGCGAGCCGTCCTGCTCCGCTGGTAGCCCCCGCACCGCAACCACTGCAGCGGGAGAGCCGTCGCTTACCGCGCTCAACTCGCATGGCCGCGCTTTGCTTCGGCCTTGAGATGACCAATTTCTGCCACGAACCGCCTCCCGTTCAGCCTGTCATTTCATTATTCCATAGTGAGCCGCTAGCTTCTTGGACCGCTGCTGCCAAGTCAATGGTCTTCACCGTCGCGGCCGCGCCTCGCGTAACTGCCTTTTGCTTCATTTTGCCAAGATGTTCCATGGATAGAGCCAAGTTGATTCAATCATCTCGTAGTACAGTGTGTCTACAGTGTTCAGCCGCTGTTGGCCAAAATCAACCCAGCTGCCTTCTGTGTTTGTGTCCAAGTGATTGAGTATTGCATTGCTGATGTGGATTGGTCAAACCAAGCCAAGACAAAGACAGGGACAGAGATGGATTCAGACTCTGCTTTGACCTCGTTCCAAGCCGCCCCGCGCAAACCTCGCGACACCCGGAGCCTTGCCAACCGCGCCTGGACTGCCGGGTTGCTTCCGCCGGTCTCCGTCTTCGCCTATAAGTCGCCATCGTGTTCCGGGTCGCACCAAGGCCTCAATTCTTGCACGGAGACAAGCTATACTAGTCATTTCTGTTCTATCCATGTACATGGATTGATGAAGGCAAGTGTTTTCTACATGTTCAAGGCTTTCTGCAAACAACTGCCAGCCGGCCGGAAGGACTACGAGAACCAGACGCACACATGAATTGAAAAAAAAGAAAAAAAAGAGGGTCAACATGACCCGGAGGGTCCTTCTTTGAGCGGCCCAGTTCCGGTTCTGCTGTGGTTGGGGCCTACACATAGCCTCGTAAGCCGCCACTTTGCCTTTGCTGTTTGCAAGAGGACAGAGTTGCCAAATCGCTGTTGACATTACTAAGGTGTGCGCAAGTCACCGCCCATGCAGCTTGATCTACATCAACCTGCCGAAACCGCGTTGAGCCGCCCTTGCCGCTTTGAGTCGCCGGGGTTATATTAAGTCGCCGGTCTGCCTGAGCCGCCGAAACTATATTGAGTCGCTGGTCTGCCTGAGCCACCTCTATCGCGATAAACGAATCATCCGTCGTCCGAACAAATCAGGTGATATCCATCCAAGTTTGTTTTATTAGCGCATGTTGTTTTTGTCAAAGAGCAAGTTTATCTTTGCCTTGGTCTGCAATATTGTTTATGCAGGGCAATTATTTATGACAAAAAGTGATATCACTCAACGGACTCCTGCACCGGCTTACAACGTCGTGGCCGTCTCTCGCAACCACGCCGGCTTACAACAAGGAGGACAACTTGCCCGTCCGCACCAGCTTACAACGCCACAGCCGGTTCATCTGTCTGTGCCGCTTCAGATGTTGCAGTTGTCTTCACCGTCCATCTCTCGCAGCTTGGTCTACATCAACACACCGGGCCACGCCTGTCCGCGTGAGCTGTTCATTGAGTATGAGCAAGTCACTACTTGGGAAGCCCGATTTCTCTTCCAACAAATTGGAGGCAAATTATCATATATTATCAACCGCCGTCTGCACTGGATGGTTCAATGGGCAGGCGCACAAGTCGCCGCCACTACAATTTTGTTAACTTCAAACAGCCAGTTGGAAGGAACCATTGGCCGAGTTGTTGACACGGCTCATACGGGATCATTTATAACCCGCCGCAGTCACCTCAACCTTCTGTGGATTCACATCATGCTATCAACACCAATGATATGAAACTTACGCCGGTTTATATCACGGTCAAATATGGAGAATCTCAAGCCAACTCCTCAAGTCGCCTTGAGACTTGGGGGCTATGATGACGTGATTCAGCAAATCTTGCCAGTTTCAGCAAGTTTAAGAACCCCAGGACGATGGAAGGAAAAATAACCCGGTCCTGGAGGCTACTATTATATTGATGAAAATTTAAAAGACGTCAGAAAATTTCTGGCTTAGAAAGTATATGACAGTTACAAAATCCCGGCTCAATGAAGAAGTTCCGAGTCATCAGAAAAAAGATTTCGGTTCAAAATCTGGTTCAAGAGACATCTCTCTCCCATAAAGCGTTGAAGCTCTCAAATATCCGGTTTAAAATCTGGCTCAAGGGAAGTCAGTCTCACTGAAGCTCTCAAATCCGGTTTACGAATTTCCAGTTCAAAAAGAAATAATTTCTCGCAAGTTCAAGTTTAAAGGCTGTCAGAATATTTCCAGCTGAAAATGAAGATTCCGGTTTAAAATCCAGCTCAAGGGAAAGATGTCTCCCACAAAGCTTTGAAGCTCTCAATATCCGGTTCAAAATCCCGGTTCAAGAAGAATTTATCTCTTGCAAAAAGTTAAAGGTTGCCCAAGAGGACCTGCTGCCCTGACGCACGGTTCAAACATGGGTGTCCTGCCTTATGGGCTCATCTTCATATGATTACTTGGGGGCTTCCTGTTCAAACATAGGGGTATTCACCAAAGAGAACATGGTGTCACTACCCTCTTGATGCGGCTATCAAGACAATATTATCATCAGGGGCCAAAGAGAGTTTGTTGCACACCACAACTCAAACATAGGCACCCGGCGAGCACAGCTCAGAAATATATCACATGGGGGCTTCTGCTTGCAAAACAGAGTCATGTCCATTAATCCGGCTATCACGCCACAACAAAGCTTGGGAGCTTCACACCCAAGGGGCCAAAGAGAGTCTTGTTGCTACGCACAACTCAAACATAGGCACCCATTGAGCACAGCTCACAAAGTTACTTAGGGGCTCTTTGTGTAAAGTAACAAAGAGTTTGAAAGGACCCTTGTAATTGGGTATCGACCCACGGCTTGGAAGCCTGGTGTATTCACCTAAAACCCCGGGTTAACCTGCCTTCATCAAGTAAGCCACTCCTATCCAGGTAATCCTGGCATGACCCGCCAAACGTTTGACAAGTTACTCTTATACAGACCCTGAACTTGTCAAAGTTAAAATGACGATTGATTAGTTGGAGGCCCATCTTAAAAGGCTTTGTCAAATGGTTTAACTCAGCGGCCTGGCAGCCCATGAAAAGCCTCGAGTTTGGGCCTGGCAGCCCTTGAAAAGCCTCAACTACAAGTTTTTTCATTTGATTTTTGTCAAAGTTTCTTCTCCTTTGATAAGGTTTTAAGATAAACCGGCGTCCATTGACCCGGCCAGACTATAAGTCATTTCATCAGTCCGGTATTTCTTAACCCAGCACAAGCTTTCAACTATCAGTTGTTAGTACAAACTCAATTATAAACCGGAGTTTTCTTAGCCTGGTCTGGCGTTGACTATAAGTTGCCAGGATGATTATCCGGTGTTTATTACAACCCAACACGGTTTTATTACAAACCGGCAAAATATGATGGGAGTTATCATACTCAAGATTTGGGTTATCACCCTTACTAAAAAAGTTGGTAAACCAACGATGTGAATCAATGTCACAGGTATGATCTATTTCATAATTGATTATTCTTAAGTGCAGCCTTGGTTATAAACCCGGATTATATGTTGGGCATTATGACCCGTCCGGTGGTAAACCGCCAGGACACTTTAAACTTGTTGTATGCAAAAACAGGTTGAATACAGCATAATTACAAATCACCGATGTTTATTGACCCGTCCTGGCTTTGGACTATAAGTCACCAGTATATATTTGGATTGCGCCATTGGAATTATGCACTTATAAATCATTGGGTATATTATTCAAATAGCCAACATGACTAGATTTTTTCTTATGGTTATCAATAACCAATATTATGACTGAGGTTTTCAAAGTCGCTTTAGCGCAATAACTATTATATTATCAATGGATATGATTTATTCTACAATTGAAGGAATAGTCCCGAGTCGCTGCAGGCTTACGACCTGGCACTTGGGGGCTACATTATTCAAGTTGGGATTACATCAAATACACAAGTCTCATGTCGCTGCAAGCATGCACCATGAAACTTGGGGGCTAATGTAAAATCATTGTTGGCTCACTTATTTGAAGACCCGACTCATCACATCATAATGAGCCGGCCCTTGGGGGCTACCAATTGCTCCTGTCAACAATTCAAGGTACACAAATTTTCATCTATTATTGAAGGATCCACTGGTCAGTTGGTAAAGCACAAAGCTCTCCACCTTGTGGACGTGGGTTCAAGCCCCATGATGGGGGTTACATCATATAATGTTATGGAAGAATATATCAAGTCCCATTTCAATATTATCTTATTGAGCCGGCCCTTGGGAGCTACACATCACTGCTAAAATCTACATGATTATATTTACAAAGTCCCTGCTCATTATTGCATAATGACCCGGCCCTTGGGGGCTACACTGATTGAAGTTTTTATAAGCAATTACAAGTCCTAGGTTGCTGCAAGCATGACAACCCGGCACTTGGGGGCTACATATATGGAGTATTCAGTTTATATGATTGAGATGAACAAACCAGATTTCTTCAAGGTTGAAACACTTATTGGAGCAAGTCTTAAGTTATCACTATGTTCTCCTCTTAAGACTTGGGGGCTACAGGTATTATGCATATAAAGGAGGAACGTCTTCAGTTTATCAGTTTTGGGCAAATCGGGAAGATCAATTACATGACCCAGTGTCGACAACAATCATGACCCGGTGCCATCAATATTTATAAACCGGCATTTTTGGTAATATTAAACCGGCAAGTTTTACATCTTCAAACCAGCTGAATATCAGATAAGTATTTCAAGACCCATATTTCTTAAACCGGCGCTTTGGAAGCCGACTCAAGTGGGTTATTCTTCACAATATTTCTCTGTGAGAAACCAATATCAGCAAATTGAGTATGAAGCTGGCTTGTTAACCCGGATTTTCTAGAAGAAGGAAATGACAAGGACATAAGGATGTTCATGTGCCGGTTTACAAGAATTCTTAACCTGGAGCACAACCTGTCAAAATTGTTCTTGTGTTTATTTTGCAGCATAAGTTTACCATGGATAAATCCAAGCTAAACTGGGGGCTAATGTCGGGGATATACCCCGCGGTGTAAACCGGCCGGAAGTATAACCCGACCGGACTTGGTGTTTTACTTGAGACCCGGTTGAGACTTAACGATTCACTGGCGACCCGTTTGGACCTGGCATTTTACGATTCATTGGTAATCCGGCAGGCGGGTCAGAGGATTGATAAGACCCGATGACCCAACGGGCGGTTCATGAAGGCCGGTTCATACTATGGTGGGCCGGTTTAAGAGGAAAGGCGTGAGGAATATTTGTCTTACAAGGAGTTAAGGCCTGGACTTGTATCCGGTTTGTATTCGAAGGTAGACTAGTCCTAATCCTAATAGGACTCCACATGTAACCCGCCCCTCTAACTTATATAAGGAGGGGCAGGGCTCCCCAAAAGGGACAAGTTCCACAAGTTTGATAAGTTAGGGTTAGACAAACAAGTCTAGAGCTCTCGAGTTAGAGCACCCGTGTAATTGTGATCATCATCATCAATACCAATGAAGCAGGATGTAGGCTTTTACCTCCACCATGAGGGGCCGAACCTGGGTAAAACATCGCGTCTCTCGTCCCGCTCAACCCCTCTCAAGATACCACATAGATGCGTTGGCCTCGCGACTAAGTCCTGACACTAAGGACATCTGCCGTGACAATTCCACGACAGTTATCATATTAATTCATTCGTTGTTTCAATTCTACCGATGGATCGTTGAAGACCTCCCCAAGTTTGTGTTATATCTCTCTTAATCTTTTCTACGAAAATAAGTAATATGCCAAATCTGTTGATTTTCATCAATTTAATTGGTGAAGGATAAGCATAATGTAATTATTATTCTTGTTCCATCGAGTGAACTCAATTTCCTTATTCTGGAGGCTCATCAGATTCTTGGTTTCACTTGATTCATCTTTCTTTTCCGGAGTTTAAAGCTCTCTCAATTATTTTATCACGGAGATCCATCTAAATCATTACGAGGTTTCACCTTGTGTTTTCAACTTCTCTTTCTTATCGTTATCCTTTTGTTACCAGAGTTCTTCATGGAGGCTCTACATGATGGATCATCAAGGATTTAATTCCTTCTTGAAGTGTTCATCTACATTCTTTTCAGAGGAGCTCAAGCATTCTTCATCTTGCATCTCAAAGTCCAATTCATGTTATCTTATCTTTTGTGGTGGTGTTATGTCATTTTCGATAATTTTCCTTCGTGTTTCATGATTCACAAGTTATCAAGAATGAGATATCTTAAATCCATCAATCTCTTCATTGAAGTTATCTTGGGTTATATTTCACCAAAAATTTCGCTAAGGATTGTTGCTAATTATGGTGCTTATAAATGACTCAAGTTCTTTTGTCCTCCCGGTGAAATAAGTTTCTCGTCTCCTTGTTGATACCAATCCAATCTATTGTTTCCGTTAGTGGCAGGTTGTCGCCTCATAATTTGAGATATATTCCATAAGACCATATCAAGCTTATCCTTTCGTTGTTGGATTTCCAACAACTCCGTTCGAACCTTCTCCTAAGGATGCCTTTTCAAACTCTTTTGTGACAGAAGTTGGCATTTTCTTCTCCATTCTTTTATTTCAATTATCTATCTTATATTCTTTCATTCCGGAGGCATTGTGATGTTGCTCTTTTTTAGTCATCATCTCGAATCATGAAGATCATGATCTTTTCATGCTTATTCTATTTAACCGGAGTGTTGTGACCTTTTTGCTCAAGTTCTTTTCGCCTTATCAAGCCTTGCACCTCTTTTCAACCGGAGTGCTGTCTGAGATCTTTCTTACCCCTTGTTCCATTCATTCAATAGTTCCGGAGGCAGTGTGTTGTGATTTCATCAAGTATCTTCTCATCTTATCAAGTTCTTATTCAATTCCTTTTCTTTTCAATCGGAGTGCTGCCCGAAGTTGTTCTTCCTTGTCCCTCTTTTCTAACGGAGTGTTTTCAACTTCATTCATCTCCGTGATATTCTTTCTAGAAATGGCTTAACCCTTTTCAAGGTTCTTTAGTCTCACTCGTTGGTCAGATAAGCAACTTAGTTTTACCTCTTCTTTTTCTCTTCCATTTTCCCTCCGGTGCCATTCTAGATCTCGGGACGAGATCCTCTCGTAGTGGTGGAGTGTTGTAACGCCCCAAGACTGATGTGCCAGGTGTCCTCCAGTTATTCGCTGTTGTTTCCTTGTCATTGCTCGTGTGTCATGCATGTCATATCATGTCATCATGTGCATCGCATTTGCATACATGTTCATCTCATGCATCCGAGCATTTTCCCCGTTGTCCGTTTTGCAATCCGGCGCTACTATGTCCTCCGGTGTCCCTTTCTACCTCTTTTCGTGTGCAGGTGTTAAACGTTTTTGGATTGGACCGAGACTTGTCATGCGGCCTTGGTTTACTACCGGTAGACCGCCTGTCAAGTTTCGTACCATTTGGACTTCGTTTGATACTCCAACGGTTAACCGAGGGACCGAAAAGGCCTCGTGTGTGTTGCAGCCCAACACCCCTCCAAAGTGGCCCAAAACCCACCTAAGACCCCTCCATCATCTAGACCGTTCGATCACAATCGCGTGGCCGAAAACCGCACCTCATTTGGACTCTCCTAGCTCCCTCTACCTATATATATGTGTGCCTCCCCGAATTTTTCGCGGATGAACCCTAACCCCTGCTCCTCTCGCGCCGGCGGACGCGTCCACTCCACCGCCTCAGCCAATCCGCGCCCGCCACGTCACCGTCCTCCGCCATCCCACCCGCGTGGCCCATCGAGGCCCGTATCCAGCCCCCACGGGCCCGAGCCGCTGTCCCGCGCCAGGATCCTCGCGCGCCGCCATGGAGTCGGCGCCCCGCCGCCGCCGACCCTCGTCACCGGCTCCGCCCACCGCCGCCGAGCCCGCGCGCCACCGTGGCACCTGCCGGAGCCCGCCACCGCGTCTCCGCGCCATCCGGACGCGCCGCCTTGCGCGCCCCGTCCCGCGCCACCCTTCGCCGGCGCGCCCGCCTCCGACGACCGGCATCGCGCCCCGGTGACCGCGCGCCGTCTCCGGCCACCCTCCGGCCATCTCCGTTGTCTCCAGCGAGGTCCGGTGGATCGGGACAAGATCCACCGGTCCCTTCATCCAAACGCTTCGTCCAGATCCGGATCCCTCCATCCCGCACATCCCCGTCTCTGGTTGACTTTCTCGGAGAGGTCTAATTTTCGACTAAGTCCCAGTAATTTTTATGCATTTTCATCGCATCATAACTTCATCACCGTTATTCTAATTCGTGTGTGTAGCATATCAAAATGTTCGTCTCGACGAGTAAATCATTTCGTCCCATTGCATCATTTTCATTTGAGCTCATCTTGATGCCCGAAATGCTGTTGGAAGAGGGCTATGTGACAATAGTTTCAGATCTGTTTCAGCAAATGCATTTTTGTCATTTTTGCCATGATTAATGTGTGCATGATATGATCCTGAGCTCTACATGTGTTTTGAAATATGTCATGTTATCTTTACAGGGGTGTATGCCATGTATTTTTGTGATCTTTGTGGTGACTAGCACAAGCATGCAAAGTAGCTTACTCAATGTTGCTGATTTCAGGGACTTAGAAATATTCTATCATTGCCCTGTCCTTATTTTTATGACATATGTTCATGTTGTTTCCTAGTGATCCATGCCTCTTTTGAGCATGATCAGTAAGGATGTTTTATAGATAATGTTGTGCTATATCCATCCATGTCTTTGTTTGCAATTATAGAGCACGCTAGCTTGAGTCAATCGAGCTCTACTTTTGCTATAAAATATTTCTGGCAGATTGTTAACATGTTTAGCGATTTTGCCGAGCTTGTTGTTATTGATCCGTGCATGCTATGTTGTTGTTCTTGCCATGTATAGCTTCTATGCCATGTCTATTTGCTGGGTGTATGCTTAGTTTGTCATGCAATGCCTCGTAGTGAGTGCATCGACTCGTAAACACGCCTACTCGTTATCTGTTTTGCCATGCTCCAGTTTTTCACTAAGTCTGAATCTGTTTATGTTTTTGCTATGTTCACATGCTTGCAATTTTATTTGAGGGTCGGGAGTGTTTTTCAAGATTAGATGAATAGCTCCACGTACTTTTGAACGTGCATGCTTTGCATGTGGTGATGTGGTCACCTGGCGCGTATTTTCTGATCCTAAGCCCAGGCTAACGTGGCTTTTACCCGTGGAATACATTTGAGTAGCCCATGCCAGCAGAAGCCTGGGCCGATGTGGTTTCCGACTGGTTCAGGCACTTTTGGCCGGACCAGGAGCCAAGATTGGTTGCCTCTTTTAGGGAGCTGGTCTCGAGATCACTTCCCAATTTTAATCACAAGACCGCTGACAGACTCCTGATTCCACTTACTTGCCCTTTCTTGCAACCTCTTGTTCTACCTCTCCGCCATTGCTGTCAGACCGTGAGCTTCACTTTTGTCAAGCATCATGCAGAGGCCTCCATGGCGAACATTCCATCGATCGCCGTTTGTGCCGCAAGGGTTCCAGATTCAGCGATTCAAGGGAGGAATGGAGTTACGCAGGGTGGTTCTTCCGCCTCGACCGCATCGCCATTTCGAGGATTGGGCCATCACCACCATCCATGGCACTCTTCCAGATGAGGTACAATCACCCCAATCGTGATGCATATCTAGAAGACTTTCCGCAGAATGATGCCAGATGCTCAAGTTGGCTTTAGAGAGATTCAGCCGTGTTGCTTCTTCGGGTTGGTTCCAATAATGTCGCGTTTGTGAGGACCCATTAGACTATGTCCGTTTGTCTTCTTCATGGACTCGTTCTTCTTCCTTGCGGGATTTCAGGCAAGATGATCATACCCTTGAAATCACTTCTATATTTGCTTGCTAGTTGCTCGCTCTTTTGCCATGCCTATGCTGCGATACCTACCAATTGCTTATCATGCCTCCCATATTGTTAAGCCAAGCCTCTCACCCACCTTGTCCTAGCAAACCATTGTTTGGCTATGTTACCGCTTTGCTCAGCCCCTCTTATAGCGTTGTTAGTTGCAGGTGAAGATTGTAGTTTGTTCCATGTTGGAACATGGATATTTTGACGGGATATCATAATATCTCCTATTTAATTAACGCGTCTATATACTTGGTAAAGGGTGGAAGGCTCGGCCTTATGCCTGGTGTTTTGTTCCACTCTTGCCGCCCTAGTTTCCGTCATATCGGTGTTATGTTCCCGGAGTTTGCGTTCCTTACATGGTTGGGTTATAATGGGAACCCCTTGACAGTTCACCTTGAATAAAACTCCTCCAGTAATGCCCAACATTGGTTTTACCATTCGCCACCTAGCCTCTTTTTCCCTTGGGTTCCGCGGACTCAAGGGTCATCTTTATTAAACCCCCCGGGCCAGTGCTCCTCTGAGTGTTGGTCCAAACAGAGCCACTTGCAGCGCCACCTCGGGGAAACTTGAGGGCTGGTTTTAGTTGTACGTAGTTCGTCTGAGTGTGCCCTGAGAACGAGATATGTGCAGCTCCTATCGGGATGTCGGCGCATCGGGCGGTCTTGCTAGACTTGTTTTACCATTGTCAAGGATGTCTTGTAACCGGATGCCGAGTCTGATCGGATTATCTTGGGAGAAGGAATATCCTTCGTTGACCGTGAGAGCTTGTGATGGGCTAAGTTGGGACACCCCTGCAGGGATTTGAACTTTCGAAAGCCGTGCCCGCGGTTATGGGCAGATGGGAATTTGTTAATGTCCGGTTGTAGAAAACCTGAAGTTGATCTTAATTAAAATACATCAACCGCGTGTGTAGCCGTGATGGTCTCTTCTCGGCGGAGTCCAGGGAAGTGAACACGGTGTTGGAGTTATGCTTGACGTAGGTTGTTCTAGGATCACTTCTTGATCATAGTTGTTTCGACCGTGCTTTTGCCTTCTCTTCTCGCTCTCATTTGCGTATGTTAGCCACCATATATGCTAGTCGCTTGCTGCAGCTCCACCTCATACCTTTTACCCTTCCTATAAGCTTAAATAGTCTTGATCGCGAGGGTGTGAGATTGCTGAGTCCCCGTGACTCACAGATACTTCCAAAACCAGTTTGCAGGTGCCGATGTTACCGAGCAGGTGACGCAACCAAGCTCAAGGAGGAGCTCGATGAAGATCTTGTCCCTTTGTGTGTTTCGTTCTAGTTGATCAGTAGTGGAGCCCAGTTGGGGTCGATCGGGGATTGTGTCGCATTTGGGGTAGTCTTCTTTTATTTTGGTTCCATAGTCGGACCTTGATTGTATCTGTTGATGTAATGCTTTATTCATGTAATTGTGTGAAGTGGCGATTGTAAGCCAACTATGTATCTCTTTCCCTTATGTATTACATGGGTTGTGTGAAGATTACCTCACTTGCGACATTGCTTTCAATGCGGTTATGCCTCTAAGTCGTGCTTCGACACGTGGGAGATATAGCCGCATCGAGGGCGTTACAGGCGCCCCCCCCAAGGGGAGTCCGAATAGGAAGGGGAGGGGCGCGCCCCCCCTTTCTCTCTTCCTCTCCTCTACTTCCCTCTTTCCCCCTCCGTTAGAAGGAAAAGGTGGGGGTTGAATCCTACTTGGACTAGGAGTCCAAGTAGGACTCCTCCCTTGGCGCGTCCCGCCTAGGCTGCCAGCCTCCTCCTTCCCCCTTTATATACGAGGGCGGGGGCACCCCAAAGACACATGAAGAAATCTCTTAGCCGTGTGCGGTGCCCCCCTCCATAGTTTACTCCTCCGGTCATAGCCTCGTAGTGCTTAGGCGAAGCCCTGAATGGATCACATCACCATCGCCATCACCACGTCATTGTGCTGTCGGAACTCTCCCTTGACCTTCTACTGGATCAAGAGCTCGAGGGACGTCATCGAGCTGAACGTGTGCTGAACACGGAGGTGCCGTACGTTCGGTACTTGGATCGGTTGGATCGTGAAGACGTTCGACTACATCAACCGCGTTAACCTAACGCTTCTGCTTTCGGTCTACGAGGGTACGTGGACACACTCTCCCCCTCTCGTTGCTATGCATCTCCTAGATAGATCTTGCGTGATCGTAGAATTTTTTTTGAAATTGCATGCTACGTTCCCCAACAGTGGCATCCAAGCCAGGTCTACGCGTAGATGATATGCACGAGTAGAACACAAAGAGTTGTGGGTGATAATAGTCATACTGCTTACCACCAACATCTCATTTTGATTCGGCGGTATTGTTGGATGAAGCGGCCCGGACCAACATTACATGACCACGTTCATGAGACCAGTTCTATCGACATGCTTTTGCACACAAGTGGCTGGCAGGTGTCTGTTTCTCCAACTTTAGTTGAATCGAATTTGACTATGGCCGGTCCTTGTTGAAGGTTAAAACAACACACTTGACGAAAAATCGTTGTGGTTTTGATGCGTAGGTAAGAACGGTTCTTGCTAGAAGCTCATAGCAGCCACGTAAAACTTGCAACAACAAAGTAGAGGACGTCTAACTTGTTTTTTCAGGGCATGTTGTGATGTGATATGGTCAAGATGTGATGAGATATAAATTGTTGTATGAGATGATCATGTTTTGTAAGAAGTTATCGGCAACTGGAAGGAGCCTTATGGTTGTCACTTTATTGTATGAAATGCAATCGCCATGTAATTGCTTTACTTTATCACTATGAGGTAACAACAGTTGGCGAGACGATAACAACGCTACGATGGAGATCAAGGTGTCAAGCCGGTGATGTGGAGATCATGACGGTTGCTTTGGAGATGGAGATCAAAGGCACAAGATGATGATGGCCATATCATGTCACATATTTTGATTGCATGTGATGTTTATTCTTTTATGCATCTTATTTTGCTTAGTACGGAGGTAGCATTATAAGATGATCCCTCACTAAATTTTTAGGTATAAGTGTTCTCCCTGAGAATGCACTGTTGCTACAGTTCGTCGTGCTGAGACACCACGTGATGATTGGGTGTGATAAGCTCTATGTTGAAAAACAACGGGTGCAAGCCAGTTTTGCACGTGCGGAATACTTGGGTTAAACTTGATGAGCCTAGCATATGTAGATATGGCCTCAGAACACTAAGACCGAAAGGTCAAACGTGAATCATATAGTAGATATGATCAACATAGAGATGTTCACCATTGAAAACTACTCCATCTCACGTGATGATCGGACATGGTTTAGTTGATATGGATCACGTGATCATTTAGATGACTAGAGGGATGTCTATCTAAGTGGGAGTTCTTAGTAATATGATTAATTGAACTTCAATTTATCATGAACTTAGTCCTGATAGTTTTTGCATATCTATGTTGTAGATCAATAGCTCGTGTATAACTCCCCTGTTTTATTTTTGAATATGTTCCTAGAGAAAACTAAGTTGAAAGATGGTAGTAGCAATGATGCGGACTGGGTCCGTGATCTGAGGATTATCCTCGTTGCTGCATAGAAGAATTATGTCCTTGATGCACCGCTAGGTGACAGACCTATTGCAGGAGAAGATGCAGATGTTATGAACGTTTGGCAAGCTCGATATGATGACTACTTGATAATTTAGTGCACCATGCTTTACGGCTTAAAACCGAGACTTCAAAAATGTTTTGAATGCCATGGAGCATATGAGATGTTCCAAGAGTGAAAATGTATTTCAGACTCATGCCCGATGTGAGAGGTATGAGACTCTCACAAGTACTTTTCCTACAAGATGGAGGAGAATAGCTCAGCTAGTGAGCATGTGCTCAGATTGTCTGGGTACTACACCCACTTGAATCAAGTGGGAGTTAATCTTCCAGATAAGATAGTGATTAACAAGTTCTCTAGTCACTATCACCAAGTTACTAGAACTTCGTGATGAACTATAATATGCAAGGGATGATGAACAACGACAATTCCCAAGCTCTTTGTCACAATGCTAAAGGCGAGGTAGAAATCAAGAAAGAGCATCAAGTGTTGATGGTTAACAAGATCACTAGTTTCAAGAAAAGGGCAAAGGGAAAAGAAAGGGGAACTTCAGGAAAGAATGGCAAGCAAGTTGCTGCTCCCGTGAAGAAGCCCAAGTTTGGACCTAAGCCTGAAATTGAGTGCTTCTACTGCAAAGGAAATGGTCACTGGAAGCGAAACTTCCCCAAACATTTGGCGGATAAGAAGGATGGCAAAGTGAACAAAGGTATATTTGATATACAGATTATTGATGTGTACTTTACTAGTGTTCATAGTAACCCCTAGGTATTTGATACCGGTTTAGTTGCTAAGATTAGTAACTCGAAACAGGAATTACAAAATGAACAGAGACTAGTTGAGGGCAAAGTGATGATGTGTGTTGGAAGATATTCCAAGGTTGATAAGATCACCATCGCATACTCCCTCTACCTTCGGGATTAGTGTTGAACCTAAATAAATGTTATTTGATGTTTGCGTTGAGCATGAATATGATTGGATCATGTTTATTGCAATACGGTTATTCATTTAAGTCATAGTTGTTCTGTTTACATGAATAATACCTTCTATGGTCATACACCCAATATAAATGGTTTGTTGAATCTCAATCGTAGTGATACACATATTCATAATATTGAAGCCAAAAGATGCAAAGTTAATAATGATAGTGCAACTTATTTGTGGCACCACCGTTTAGGTCATATTGGTGTAAAGTGCATGAAGAAACTCCATGCTGATGGGCTTTTCGAATCACTTGATTATGAATCACTTGATACTTGCGAACCATGCCTCGTGGGCAAGATGACTAAAACTACGTTCTTCGGAACAATGGAGCGATCCACTGACTTATTGGAAATAATACATACTGATGTATGCGGTCCGATGAGTGTTGAGGCTCGCGACGGGTATCGTTATTTTCTGACCTTCACGGATGATTTGAGCATATATGGGTATATCTACTTAATGACACATAAGTCTGAAACATTTGAAAAGTTCAAAGAATTTCAGAGTGAAGTGGAAAATCATCGTAACAAGAAAATAAAGTTTCTATGATCTGATCGCGGAGGCGAATATTTGAGTTACGAGTTTTGGTATTCATTTGAAACAATGTGGAATAGTTTCGCAACAAACGCCACCTGGAACACCACAGCGTAATGGTGTGTCCGAAAGTCGTAACCATACTTTATTAGATATGGTGCGGTCTATGATGCCTCTTACCGATTTACCACTATCATTTTGGGGTTATGCATTAGAGACAACTGCATTCACGTTTAATAGGGCACCGTGTAAATCCATTGAGACGACACCGTATGAACTATGGTTTGGCAAGAAACCAAAGCTGTCGTTTCTCAAAGTTTGCGGTTGCGATGTTTATGTGAAAAAATTTCAGCCTGATAAGCTCGAACCCAAATCAGAGAAGTGCGTCTTCATAGGATACCCAAAAGAAACTGTTGGGCATACCATCTATCATAGATCCGAAGGCAAGATCTTTGTTGCTAAGAATGGATCCTTTCTAGAGAAGGGGTTTATCTTGAAAGAAGTGAGTGGGAGGAA
Organism: Triticum urartu; assembly: GCF_003073215.2. Classification (NCBI taxonomy): domain Eukaryota; kingdom Viridiplantae; phylum Streptophyta; class Magnoliopsida; order Poales; family Poaceae; genus Triticum; species Triticum urartu. The sequence continues at coordinate 462,430,567 of NC_053026.1, read as the reverse complement.
AGTAGAACTTGACGAGGTAATTGTCCCTTCTCCCGAATTAGAAAGTAGTTCATCATAGAAATCAATTACAGTGATGCCTACACCAATTAGTGAGGAAGTTAATGATGATGATCATGAAACTTCAAATCAAGTTACTACCGAACCTCGTAGGTTAACCAGAGTACGTTCCACACGAGAGTGGTACGGTAATCCTGTTCTGCAAGTCATGTTACTAGACCATGACGAACCTACGAACTATGAGGAAGCGATGATGAGCCCAGATTCCGCGAAATGGCTTGAGGCCATGAAATCGGAGATGGGATCCATGTATGAGAACAAATTATGGACTTTGGTTGACTTGCCCGATGATCGGCAAGCCATAGAGAATAAATGGATCTTTAAGAGGAAGATGGACGCTGATGGTAGTGTTACTATCTACGAAGCTCGACTTGTCGCAAAAGGTTTTCGACAAGTTCAAGGTGTTGACTACGATGAGATTTTCTCACTCGTAGGGATGCTTAAGTCTGTCCGAATCATGTTAGCAATTGCCACATTTTATGATTATGAAAATTGGCAAATGGATGTCAAAACTGCATTCCTTACTGGATTTCTCAAAGAAGAGTTGTATATGATGCAACTAGAAGGTTTTGTCGATCCTAAAGGTGCTAACAAAGTGTGCAAGCTCCAGCGATCCATTTATGGACTGGTGCAAGCCTCTCGGAGTTGGAAAATATATGCTTTGATAGTGTGATCAAAGCATATGGTTTTATACAGACTTTTGGAGAAGCCTGTATTTACAAGAAAGTGAGTGAGAGCACTACAACCTTTCTGATAAGTATACGTGAATGGCATATTGTTGATCAGAAATGATGTAGAATTTTTTGGAAAGCATAAAGGAGTGTTTGAAAGGATTTTTTCAAAGAAAGACCTCGGTGAAGCTGCTTACATATTGAGCATCAAGATCTATAGAGATAGATCAAGACGCTTGATAAGATTTTTCAATGAGAACATACCTTGACAATATTTTGAAGTAGTTCAAAATGGAACAGTCAAAGAAGGAGTTCTTGCCTGTGTTGCAAGGTGTGAAGTTGAGTAAGACTCAAAACCCAACCACGGCAGAATATAGAAAGAGAATGGAAGACATTCCCTATGCCTCAGTCATAGGTTCTATAAAGTATGCCATGCTATATACCAGACCTATTGTGTACCTTGCCATGAGTTTGGCAATGGGGTACAATAGTGATCCAGGAGTAGATCACTTGACAGCGGTCAAAATTATCCTTAAGGGACTAAGGAAATATTTCTCGATTATGGAGGTGATAAGGAGTTCATCGTAAAGAGTTACGTCGATGCAAGCTTTAACACAGATCTGGATGACTCTGAGTCTCAATCTGGATACATATTGAAAGTGGGAGAAATTAGCTAGAGTAGCTCCATGCAGAGCATTGTAGACATAGAAATTTTCAAAATACATACGGATCTGAATGTGGCAGGCCCGTTGACTAAACTTCTCTCACAAGCAAAACAAGATCACACCTTAGTACTCTTTGGGTGTTAATCACATGGCGATGTGAAGACTATTGACTCTAGTAAACCCTTTCAGTGTTGGTCACATGGCAATGTGAACTGTGGGTGTAAATCACATGGCGGTGTGAACTAGATTATTGACTCTAGTGCAAGTGGGAGACTGGAGGAAATATGCCCTAGAGGCAATAATAAAGTTGTTATTTTATATTTCCTTATATCATGATAAATGTTTATTATTCATGCTAGAATTGTATTAACCGGAAACTTGATACATGTGTGGATACATAGACAAAACACCGTGTCCCTAGTAAGCCTCTACTACACTAGCTCGTTAATCAAAGAGGGTTAAGTTTCCTAACCATGAACATGAGTTGTCATTTGATAACGAGATCACATCATTAGGAGAATGATGTGATGGACAAGACCCATCCGTTAGCTTAGCATTATGATCATTTAGTTTTATTGCTATTTGCTTTCTTCATGACTTACACATATTCCTCTAACTATGAGATTATGCAACTCCCGAATACCAGAGGACCACCTTGTGTGCTATCAAATGTCACAATGCAATTGGGTGATTATAAAGATGCTCTACAGGTGTCTCTGAAGGTGTTTGTTGGGTTGGCATAGATCAAGATTAGGATTTGTCACTCCGTGTATCGGAGAGGTATCTGTGGGCCCTCTCGGTAATGCACATCACTATAAGCCTTGCAAGAAATGTGACTAATGAGTTAGTTGCAGGATGATGCATTACGGAACGAGTAAAGAGACTTACCAGTAACAAGATTGAACTAGGTATGATGATACTGACGTTCGAATCTCGGGCAAGTAACATACCGATGACAAAGGGAATAACGTATGCTGTTATGCGGTTTGACCAATAAAGATCTTCGTAGAATATGTAGGAACCAATATGAGCATCCAGGTTCCACTATTGGTTATTGACCGGAGATGTGTCTCGGTCATGTATACATAGTTCTCGAACTCGTAGGGTCCGCACACTTAACGTCCTATGACGATTTGTATTATGAGTTATATGTTTTGGTGATCGAAGTTTGTTTGGAGTCCCGAATGAGATCACAGACATGACGAGGAGTCTCGAAATGGTCGAGAGGTAAAGATTCATATATTGGCAGGTTGTATTCGAACATCGGAATGGTTCCGAGTGATTCGGGTATTTTATCGGAGTACCGAGGGGTTACAGGAATCCCCCGAGGGAAATCATGGGCCTCATGGGCCATGGGAGAGAAGAGGGGACAGCCCACAAGGGGGAGCCCCCCCACCCAAGGGGAGTCCGAATAGGAAGGGGAGGGGGCGCGGCCCCCCTTTCCCTCTTCCTCTCCTCTCCTTCCCTCTTTCCCCTCCGTTGGAAGGAAAGGTGGGGGGCCGAATCCTACTTGGACTAGGAGTCCAAGTAGGAATCCCCCCTTGGCGCGCCCCTCCTAGGCCGCCGGCCTCCTCCTCCCCCCCCCCTTTATATACGGGGGTGGGGGCACCCCAAAGACACACGAAGAAATCTCTTATCCATGTGCGGTGCCCCCCTCCATAGTTTACTCCTCCAGTCATAGCGTCGTAATGCTTAGGCGAAGCCCTGCGCGGATCACATCACCATCACCGTCACCACGCCGTCGTGCTGTCGGAACTCTCCCTTGACCCTCTACTGGATCAAGAGCTCGAGGGACGTCATCGAGCTGAACGTGTGCTGAACACGGAGGTGTCATACATTCGATACTTGGATCGGTTGGGTCGTGAAGACATTCGACTACATCAACCGTGTTAACCTAACGCTTCTGCTTTCGGTCTACGAGGGTACATGGACACACTCTCCCCCTCTCATTGGTATGCATCTCCTAGATAGATCTTGCTTGATCATAGGAATTTTTTTGAAATTGCATGCTACGTTCCCCAACAATATGTTCTTTTCTTTTGCAGATAAAAAAAGACCCGAAAGTGAAAAATGTGATGCATTATAACAATCTCATCGAATGCCTTGATCTCCATCTTATAGAAATTGATTTGATCGACTACCGAGGCAGCACATCTGAGATTAAATTGGCCAGGTTCTTTGTTCTTGAGGCAAGTGTGCTCAAGGTAATGAGGTTTGGCGTTCTCTGGCGCAACAATGAATGGTGTGCTGATCACCGCAAGCATCTAAGCCTAAATGACAAAGTCTCCGCAGAAGCTGAATTTGTTTTTGAAACATCAAGTCGCCATAGACTCAAAAATTTATTTGCCCATTAGTGACTTGTCAGGATGGTCGATTTTAGTTTGTATGATAATGTTGCATCCACCTAAAGTAACGAAAGTTCTTACGTAGACTTCCTAATAATTCCCTCTTCGGAGGTGCAGCATTACTCCTAGCATTTGTAATATCAGTTTGAAACTTGTAATATTACGACTATCTAGCACGAGGTACTCCCTCCATAAACTAATATAAGAGCGTTTAGAATACTAAAGTAGTGATATAAATGCTCTTATATTAGTTTACAGAGGGAGTACTATGTTACGATAAATGTTCGCGTGCATAGGTGTGGCAACGACATACCTATTACTCGAGTACAATATTTATTATTACCAGCAAGAGGCCCATGTGTTGCATGGAACATCAAAATGCATTTATACGAGCTGTTTATCTTGTGGGACACGAAGATGAACGAGGAAAGGCCTTATCTGCAAATGTGGAGAGGGGTGTGGGTATCTTTTTGCAAAATTGCCATAGTTTGTTTTCTATCTGTCAGATATAGATCGGACAGTTGCAGGATGGCAGGCACACCATCATCACCAACTCATTTTTTATAAGAGTTTCTCTATTTCTCTACACTACTCCTATAAAAACATGAGGGCTCCTTTGATTCAAGGGAATTCTATAGGATTTTTGGAGGATTGAAATCCTTTGAAATTTTTCCTACATTTGTCCTTTGATTCATAGGATTGAATCCATAAGAATTTTTCCAATGGAATCTTTTGTACTACATTTCATAGGAAATCTAACATCCACTCTAACCTCTTTTTACAATTCCTTTGCTTTTCCCGTGAAATCAAACGCTCCTTGCTAATCCTATAGGATTCAAGTGGCATGACACTCAATCCTATAATTTTTCTATTCCTCCGTTTTCAAGATCCTGGGAATCAAAGAGGTCCTGAGTTGGTGATGATGGTATGCCTGTCATCTTTCACCAATAGCCGTCGGATCTAGATCTGACGCATACAAAGCAAGCTGCTACAGTTTTGCAAAAAGATGCCCGCACTTGTTCCCTATTTACAAACAACTCCTTGTCTTCCACAATCAGCCATATCTCTTCCCCACCACATCTAAAAGGCCATGGAACAATCTGGCACGATGGCCGCTGCCAGCGCCGTCCACCCCCAATCTTAGTGTTTCGTGCAATGCACGGGCATCTTACTCATATAAGAAAAGGGTAGAGATACTCGTGGCAACGCACGGGAAATTATGTCGAACACGGCTAGTTGTAAGCAGGCTAGCTCTACAGCCATGATGATGGTGACTGCACACGGTGAGGCTGACTTTGGTATGCCGAACACGGCGCCTACACCCAGGTGTATCTCCGGCGCAGGGTCTTGTCACTTCACTGTGAGGAGCAACACGTAATAATTTGACCAATGGGTAGTACAATACAACTACATTGGTAGTACTACTAGTAGTACTAGCACCACCGTCCGGATTTAGTAGTACTACCACGTCCGTCTGGATTTAGTATTTGACTAGCAAAATCTAGTAATGCATGTTACAAAAAATATACTACTCCTTCTGTAAATAAACATGGAGTATTCTTTTATTCGGTTTTGAACGTAGTTCCCGATGATATTATACACTCTCCCTTCCGGTAGATGGCTCAAATCTGAAATCTCATCAATCAAACTACTATTTTACTCACCGAGCGATCAGCTTGGTAAGATAGCAACAAAAAATTGCAATCAAAGACTACTATTGAACTCCCTCCGTACTGGTGCATTAGTCACGTTACGAAAACCAAATAATCCCAAAACTTTTAGGCGCGGTGCATTAACTACTCACCCCGTTCCCTATTTTTTGCCACGAAAAAAGAAATTACCCAATAGGAGACGTGGGGTGCGTCTGCATTTAATGAATTGAGACTACTTAGCACAACATGCAGTGCTTAATTCTCTTTATGCAATGGCATTAATTACAAAATACTACTCCTACCTCTGTCCTAGTTTATTTGTCCCGTTAGTATTTTGTGCCAAATTTTGACCATATATTTAACTAAAAAAATAATGCATGTCACCAAAAATTATATCATTGGATTCGTATTTGAACATAGTTTCCAATGATATTATTTTTGGTTACATGCATTAACATTTTATTAGTTAAATCAAAGGTCAAAACTTGGCACAAAATGCAAAGGGGACCTCACAGTGTTTACATTGCGTTTGCCTTCTCCAAACCCTTCCCTTTACCTTCGTATGTAATGTTTTACTTTCCGCTGCTACACTCTTAGAATTGCATGTGTAGGTTGATTGATTGACTTGTGCTAGTTGCTAAAATCTGCCAACAATTAAAATTGGGAAAATGTTAGATTTTTATTTGGTCAAGTAGTCTAGTCACCCCCCCCTCTAGACCTACTTTCGATCCTACAACTACTTTATGATTATAATTATTATCCTCAAGGATCCATTATGTTCTTGTTCATGTTCGAGTTAGTATTCTTGCAAGTGTTGAGAGGAGGCCTCGCTCACACTATTGTCATGATTGGCCGTGGAGGAACTACTGTCACAGCATAGGGTATGTAGGACGTTGAGGGAATTCGAGGTGATAGTAAAATCTCAATCCCTACTCTTTGCAAAGTTGATAGGGGAGTTCAAGTTAACCCATATCTAGTCGTGTCCACGGGGTAACACTTAATTATTATGTGTTGTAACCCTATGGGGAGACCATGATGGTGGCGTGCATGGCACGAAGTCTACCTCGAGTAGAATGTGTATTGTACCGGGTACCACCCACTTTGTCATATGAAGAGTGGATGGAGGATACAATAGAGAGTGTTTGCTTGATGTCTACTACACAACCTTCTTCTTGTAGACGTTGTTGGGCCTCCAAGTGCAGAGGTTTGTAGGACAGTAGCAAATTTCCCTCAAGTGGATGACCTAAGGTTTATAAATCCGTAGGAAGTGTAGGATGAAGATGGTCTCTCTCAAGCAACCCTGCAACCAAATAACAAAGAGTCTCTTGTGTCCCCAACACACCCAATACAATGGTAAATTGTATAGGTGCACTAGTTCGGCGAAGAGATGGTGATACAAGTGGTATATGGATAGTAGATAAAGGTATTTGTAATCTGAAATTATAAAAACAGCAAGGTAGCAAATGATAAAAGTGAGCATAAACGGTATTGCAATGCGTTGAAACAAGGCCTAGGTTCATACTTTCGCTAGTGTAAGTTCCCTCAACAATAATAACATAATTGGATCACATAACTATCCCTCAACATGCAACAAAGAGTCACTCCAAAGTCACTAATAGCGGAGAACAAACAAAGAGATTATGGTAGGGTACGAAACCACCTCAAAGTTATTCTTTCCAATCAATCCGTTGGGCTATTCCTATAAGTGTCACAAACAGCCCTAGAGTTCGTACTAGAATAACACCTTAAGACACAAATCAACCAAAACCCTAATGTCACCTAGATACTCCAATGTCACCTCAAGTATCCGTGGGTATGATTATACGATATGCATCACACAATCTCAGATTCATCTATTCAACCAACACATAGAACCTCAAAGAGTGCCCCAAAGTTTCTACCGGAGAATCACGACGAAAACGTGTGCCAACCCCTATGCATAGGTTCATGGGAGGAACCCGCAAGTTGGTCACCAAAACATACATCAAGTGAATCACGTGATATCCCATTGTCACCACAGATATCCACGGCAAGACATACATCAAGTGTTCTCAAATCTTTAAAGACTCAATCCGATAAGATAACTCCAAAGGGAAAACTCAATTCATTACAAGAGAGTAGAGGGGGAGGAGAAACATAAGATCCAACTATAATAGCAAAGCTCGCGATACATCAAGATCGTGCCAAATCAAGAACACGAGAGAGAGAGAGAGAGAGAGAGAGATCAAACACATAGCTACTGGTACATACCCTCATCCCCGAGGGAGAACTACTCCCTCCTCGTCATGGAGAGCACCGGGATGATGAAGATGGCCACCAGAGAGGGATTGCCCCCTCCGGCAGGGTGCCGGAACGGGTCTAGATTGGTTTTCGGTGGCTACGTAGGCTTCTGGCGGCGGAACTCCCAATCTAATCTCCGTTCTGGAAGTTTTAGGATACGTTGGTATATATGGGTGAAAGGAGTACGTCGGTGGACCGAAGGGGGGGCCACGAGGCAGGGGGCGCGCCCCAGGGAGGTGGGCGCGCCCCTACCCTCGTGAGCTCCTCCTTCATCTTATGATGTAGGGTCCAAGTCTATCCGGTAGGTTTCCTCCCAAAAATAACTTCTCCAGTTGATTTCGTTCCATTTTGACTCCGTTTGATATTCCTTTTCTTCAAAACACTGAAATAGGCATAAAATAGCAAATCTGGGCTGGGCCTCTGGTTAATAGGTTAGTCCCAAAAATAATATAAAAGTGAAAAATAAAGCCCAATATTGCCAAAAACAGTAGATAATATAGCATGGAGCAATCAAAAATTATAGATACATTGGAGACGTATCAAGCATCCCCAAGCTTAATTCCGGCTCGTCCTCGAGTAGGTAAATGATAAAAAAGATAATTTTTGATGTGGAATGCTAGTTGGCATAATTTTAGTGTAAATCTTCTTAATTGTGGTATGAATATTCAGATCCATAAGATTCAAGGCAAAAGTTCATATTGACATAGAAATAATAATACTCAAGCATACTAACTAAGCAATCATGTCTTCTCAAAATAACATGGCCAAAGAAAGTTATCCCTACAAAATCATATAGCCTGGCTATGCTCCATCTTCACCACACAAAATATTTAAATCATGCACAACCCCGATGACAAGCCAAGCAATTGTTTCATACTTTTGATGTTCTCAAACTTTTTCAATCTTCACGCAATACATGAGCGTGAGCCATGGACATAGCACTATAGGTGGAATAGAATGGTGGTTGTGGAGAGGACAAAAAGGGAGAAGATAGTCTCACATCAACTAGGCGTATCAACGGGCTATGAAGATGCCCATCAATAGATATCAATGTGAGTGAGTAGGGATTGCCATGCAACGGATGCACTAGAGCTATAAGTATATGAAAGCTCAAAAGAAATTAAGTGGGTGTGCATCCAACTTGCTTGCTCACGAAGACCTATGGCATTTTGAGGAAGCCCATCATTGGAATATACAAGCCAAGTTCTATAATGAAAGATTCCCACTAGTATATGAAAGTGACAACATAGGAGACTCTCTATCATGAAGATCATGGTGCTATTTTGAAGCACAAGTGTGGTAAAAGGGTAGTAGCATTGTCCCTTCTCTCTTTTTCTCTCATTTTTTTTATTTTTTTTATTTTTTTATTTGGGCCTTTCTCTTTTTTTTATGGCCTCTTTTTTCTCTTTTTTATTTGGGCTTCTTTGGCCTCTTTTATTTATTTGTTTTCGTCCGGAGTCTCATCCCGACTTGTGGGGGAATCATGGTCGCCATCATCCTTTCCTCACTGGGACAATGCTCTAATAATGATGATCATCACACTTCTTTTTACTTACAACTCAAGAATTACAACTCAATACTTAGAACAAGATATGACTCTATATGAATGCCTCCGGCGGTGTACCGGGATGTGCAATGATGCATGAGTGACATGTATGAAAGAATTATGAACGGTGGCTTTGCCACAAATACAATGTCAACTACATGATCATGCTAAGCAATATGACAATGATGAAGCGTGTCATAATAACGGAACGGTGGAAAGTTGCATGGCAATATATCTCGAAATGGCTATGGAAATGCCATAATAGGTAGGTATGGTGGCTGTTTTGAGGAAGGTATATGGTGGGTTTATGGTACCGGCGAAAGTTGCGCGGTACTAGAGAGGCTAGCAAAGGTGGAAGGGTGAGAGTGTGTATAATCCATGGACTCAACTTTAGTCATAAAGAACTCATATACTTATTGCAAAAATCTACAAGTTATCAAAGCAAAGTATTACACGCATTCTCCTAGGGGGATAGATTGGTAGGAAAAGACAATCGCTCGTCCCCGACCGCCACTCATAAGGAAGACAATCAATAAATAAATCATGCTCCGACTTCATCACATAACGGTTCACCATACGTGCATGCTACGGGAATCACAAACTTTAACACAAGCATTTCTCAAATTCATAACCACTCAACTAGCATGACTCTAATATCACCATCTCCATATCTGAAAACAATTATCAAGTATCAAACTTCTCATAGTATTCAACACACTCATAAGAGAATTTTATTATTCTTGAATACCTAGCATATTAGGATTTTAAGAAAATTACCATGCTATTTAAGACTCTCAAAATAATATAAGTGAAGCATGAGAGTTCATCTATTTCTTCAAAATAAAACTACCACCATGCTCTAAAAGATATAAGTGAAGCACTAGAGCAAATGACAAACTACTCCGAAAGATATAAGTGAAGATCAATGAGTAGTCGAATAATTATGCAACTATGTGAAGACTCTCTAACATTTAAGAATTTAAGATCTTGGTATTTTATTCAAACAGCAAGCAAAACTAAATAAAATAACATTCTAAGAATGGCAAACATCATGTGAAGAAGCAAAAACTTAGGATCAACCGATACTAACCGATAGTTGTTTGAAGAAGAAAGGTGGGATGCCAACCGGGGCATCCCCAAGCTTAGATGCTTGAGACTTCTTGAAATATTATATTTGGGGTGACTTGGGCATCCCCAAGCTTGAGCTTTTGTGTCTCCTTAATTCCTCTCATATCATGGTCTCCCTAAATCTCAAAAGCTTCATCCACACAAAACTCAACAAGGACTCGTGAGATAAGTTAGTATAAACCATTGCAAAAACCTTATCGTACTCTACTGTATCAAATCGCTAAAATTATTATTCAACATTGCATACTAAGTGCCTCTGCGTATTTAATAGTCCTATCCTCAAATAGAATCATTAACGAAGCAACCATATGCAAACAATGCAAACATAACAACAATCTGCCTAAACAGGATAGTCTGTAAAGAATGCTGCAACATCCATACTTCCCTAGATCCAAAAATTATGAAAGAAACTTCCCACTGTAGTAAATTTATCAGAGCTTAATATGCAAAAGGTTTCAACATTTTATCACATTCTATCTTTTCTAGGGAATTATTGCAACAGCGGTAAACTTTCTGTTTTCAAACAGCGACATGTATACTTGTAACATAGGCATAGTAAAGGCTATCAATGCCACTTTTATTGAAATAAAAGATGCAAAACATTGTTATAAATAACAGTAAGCAAATTCTAACAAAATAAATTGACGCTCCAAGCAAAACACATATCATGTGGCGAATAAAAATATAGCTCCAAGTAAAGTTACCGATGAACGAAGACGAAAGAGGGGATGCCTTTCGGGGCATCCCCAAGCTTAGGCTCTTGGCTATCCTTGAATATTACCTTGGAGTTCCTTGGGCATCCCCAATCTTAGTCTCTTTCCACTCCTTATTCCATAGTCCATCGAATCCTTCCCCAAAACTTGAAAACTTCACAACACAAAACTTAACAGAAAACTCGTAAGCTCCGTTAGTATAAGAAAACAAAAGACCACTTCAAGGTACTGTAATGAACTCATTCTTTATTTATATTTGTGTTAAACCTACTTTATTCCAACTTCTCTATGGTTTATAAACTATTTTACTAGCCATAGATTCATCAAAATAAGCAAACAACACATCGAAAACAGAATCTGTCAAAAACAGAATAGTCTGTAGTAATATGGATCAAACATATACTTATGGAACTCATAAAATTCTCAAATAAATTTCTGGACCTGAGGAATTTATCTATTAATCATCTGCAAAAAGAATTAACTAAATAGCACTCTCCAAATAAAAATGGCAGCAATTCTCGTGAGCACTAAAGTTTCTGTTTTTGACAGCATGATCAACAAGACTTTCCCCAAGTCTTCCCAAAGGTTCTACTTGGCACAAACACTAATTAAACACATAAAACCACATCTAAACAGAGGCTAGATGAATTATTTATGACTAAACAGGAACAAAAAGCAAGGAACAAAAATAAAGTTGGGTTGCCTCCCAACAAGCGCTATCATTTAACGCCCCTAGCTAGGCATGATGATTTCAATGATGCTCACATAAAAGATAAGAATTGTAACATAAAAAGAGCATCATGAAGAATATGACTAGCGCATTTAAGTCTAACCCACTCCCTGTGCATAGGGATTTTTTGATCAAACAATTTATGGGAACAATAATCAACTAGCATAGGAAGGCAAAACAAGCATAACTTCGAAACTTTAAGCACATAGAGAGGAAACTTGATATTATTGCAATTCCTACAAGCATATATTCCTCCCTCATAATAATTTTCAGTAGCATCATGAATGAATTCAACAATATAACCATCACATAAAGCATTCTTTTCATGATCTACAAGCATAGAAAATTTACTACTCTCCACACAAGCAAAATTCTTCTCATGAATAATAGTGGGAGCAAACTCAACAAAATAACTATCATGTGATTGAAAATTAAGATCAAGATGAAAAGTTTCATGGTTATCATTATTCTTTAAAGCATACGTGTCATCACAATAATCATCATAGATAGGAGGCATGCTTTCATCATAATAAATTTGCTCATCAAAACTTGGGGGACAAAAAATATCATCTTCATCAAACATAGCTTCCCCAAGCTTGTGGCTTTGCATATCATTAGCATCATGGATATTAAAGAAATTCATACTAACAACATTGCAATCATTCTCATCATTCAAATATTTAGTGCCAAACATTTTATAGATTTCTTCTTCTAGCACTTGAGCACAATTATCCTTTCCATCATACTCACGAAAGATATTAAAAAGATGAAGCGTATGAGGCAAACTTAATTCCATTTTTTTGTATTTTTCTTTTATAGACTAAACTAGTGATAAAACAAGAAACTAAAAGACTCGATTGCAAGATCTAAAGATATACCTTCAAGCACTCACCTCCCCGGCAACGGCGCCAGAAAAGAGCTTGATGTCTACTACACAACCTTCTTCTTGTAGACGTTGTTGGGCCTCCAAGTGCAGAGGTTTGTAGGGCAGTAGCAAATTTTCCTCAAGTGGATGACCTAAGGTTTATCAATCCATAGGAGGCGTAGGATGAAGATGGTCTCTCTCAAGTAACCCTGCAACCAAATAACAAAGAGTCTCTTGTGTCCCCAACACACCCAATACAATGGTAAATTGTATAGGTGCACTAGTTCGGCGAAGAGATGGTGATACAAGTGCAATATGGATAGTAGATAATAGTATTTATAATCTGAAATTATAAAAACAGCAAGGTAACTAATGATAAAAGTGAGCGTAAACGGTATTGCAATGAGTTGAAACAAGGCCTAGGGTTCATACTTTCGCTAGTGTAAGTTCCCTCAACAATAATAACATAATCGGATCACATAACTATCCCTCAACATGCAACAAAGAGTCACTCCAAAGTCACTAATAGCGGATAACAAACGAAGAGATTATGGTAGGGTACGAAACCACCTCAAAGTTATTCTTTCCAATCAATCCGTTGGGCTATTCCTATAAGTGTCACAAACAGCCCTAGAGTTCGTACTAGAATAACACCTTAAGACACAAATCAACCAAAACCCTAATGTCACCTAGATACTCCAATGTCACCTCAAGTATCCGTGGGTATGATTATACGATATGCATCACACAATCTCAGATTCATCTATTCAACCAACACATAGAACCTCAAAGAGTGCCCCAAAGTTTCTACCGGAGAATCACGACGAAAACGTGTGCCAACCCCTATGTATAGGTTCATGGGCGGAACCCGCAAGTTGGTCACCGAAACATACATCAAGTGAATCACGTGATATCCCATTGTCACCACAGATATCCACGGCAAGACATACATCAAGTGTTCTCAAATCTTTAAAGACTCAATCCGATAAGATAACTCCAAAGGGAAAACTCAATTCATTACAAGAGAGTAGAGGGGGAGGAGAAACATAAGATCCAACTATAATAGCAAAGCTCGCGATACATCAAGATCATGCCAAATGAAGAACACGAGAGAGAGAAGAGAGATCAAACACATAGCTACTGGTACATACCCTCAGCCCCGAGGGAGAACTACTCCCTCCTCGTCTTGGAGAGCACCGGGATGATGAAGATGGCCACCGGAGAGGGATTGCCCCCTCCGGCAGGGTGTCGGGACGGGTCTAGATTGGTTTTCGATGGCTACGGAGGCTTCTGGTGGCGGAACTCCCGATCTAATATCCGTTCTGGAAGTTTTAGGATACGTGGGTATATATGGGTGAAAGGAGTACGTCGGTGGACCGAAGGGGGGGCCACGAGGCAGGGGGGCGCGCCCCAGGGAGGTGGGCGCGCCCCTACCCTCATGAGCTCCTCCTTCATCTTCTGACGTAGGGTCCAAGTCTATCTGGTAGGTTTCCTTCCAAAAATAACTTCTCCAGTTGATTTCGTTCCGTTTTGACTCCGTTTGATATTCCTTTTCTCCGAAACACTGAAATAGGCATAAAACAGCAAATCTGGGCTGGGCCTCTGGTTAATAGGTTAGTCCCAAAAATAATATAAAAGTGGAAAATAAAGCCCAATATTGCCCAAAACAGTAGATAATATAGCATGGAGCAATCAAAAATTATAGATACGTTGGAGACGTATCATTGCTCTGCACTAGATGCGCATGTCATACTTGTAGTGATGACTTCGGAGTCCTAGAGAACACTTACTACTCAAGCACCTTCACCACTAACGTAGTATATTTATTTACTGTTTTACCTTCTTGTTTTTAGTCTAGTAAACACCCTTTTATCCAGTGTCCTAGCAACTTATAGAATAGGATATTTCCAAACTTCGGTTTGGGTGCGTACATAACTGTGTTAAGTGACAGCGTGGTTGTGGGGTTTGTGGTGCCTTCCTATCAGCTCTCTGTGGGTTCAACACTTTACTTATCATGAAAGTGCTACAACAGCCCTGTGCACTTGCAGGTCATCAAAGGGAAGGGCCCCCTCCTAGTAGGATTCAGCCGAGGGCGTTTCATAGGGAGGTGGTGCCTCATGTGGGCCCCATCGCGCCCACTAGGGGTGGTCGTCTCATGATGGTTCTTCACAACTTTCTTTCACAAATAAAATCCTGAATTTTTCAGATGTCTCCAGAACCCATTCCAGGACCCCCGAAAACTTTCCGTATATAGATCTGGACTTTCCGGAATCATGTTATGCCTTTTTGGAATTCCTAGAACCCTTCAACACTTTTAGTGCTCATTTACCCATTTCTCATGTCTTCGGTGATCATGACTATTACCCGTTGAGCGTGTGACCCTACTAGTTCACAAATAAGTGGACATGGCCTGAAACCCTTTTCGGTCAGTGGTTAATAGTGGGATCTGGACACCCTTATTAACGTACTCCCGCATATTCATGAAGTTATCGAGCAAACCTTTGTTTACGAATACAATTTCCTTTACTTTGCGATGCGTTTACAAAACATGGGGGGGGGGGGGTTAGATTATCGGTATCCCTGTGATCAACTCCTTTATCACTATACCGGTGATCCTAGTTACTAGTTTTGTACTCGTGTCCATGCTCCAGTATCTTGTGATCATAATCACAAGTGTATGGCCAGACGGTAATCATACTGTTACATGGAGTGGGCCCAGAGAGCATCTCTCTATCGTCAGAAGAGAAAATCCCATTCTTGAACTATTGATACTGAGACATACATTTCCAGTATACCCGCAAGTCACCTTTATTCACATCCACTTATGGAGTGACGTACAGTAACCCCAAAGTAACCATCCAGTATGTTGGCAATAAACTAAGTAAACGTTCACATGTTATGTGAAAATACTGACAACATAATAACGATAAAACCTCTCAATAATTCTTAAGTTGGGTCTATCCAACACCATTGTTTCGGTAACAATGTGTTCTCATTATTGATAGCATCCTTATTACTATAACAACGCTCATGATCAAGAAAACAAGATCATCATCAATACATGAGCTTGTCCTAGAGGCATGACTAGGGATCCTCTTGGTGTTTATATTTCCACACATGCAATTGGGATTTTCTTTGAATCGCATATTCAAGAACCAAACAATTATAGTATAGAAATATAAAATTAATTATGAACATGGAAATAGCATAATAACATTTTATTATTGTCTCTGAGGCATATTTACAACAATTTCCCACTTGCACTAGAGTCAATAATCTAGTTACATAAGTTTTCTAACACCAGTGGCATTCTCGTGGTGCTCATGCTTTGCTTGTGGCATAGATTTTGTCAACGGATGTGACATCTTCAGCCCCGTGTGTATATTGCATAGCTCTGCATCTCGACGCTCCACAAAATTCATAATTTATGTGGAATCAACTTTGTATATGTTTGAACTCCTGGTAGGACCTTGGCTTCTTGTCTTGGGCTATGACGTCACTATTCTCAATAGTGCTCCATTGGCGCAAGCGCACCTGAAACCATACTAAGCTCAGTGATGAACTTCTTGGTCCAAACACCCTCCATTGCCACTTCTAAAGTGGCGATATACTTAGCCTATGTTCTAAATCCGCCACAATTTTCTTCCAACTTACTGTGCCAGTGTCATGTGTGTTGGGCCTTGGGTCGAGCTCCTTGAAGAAAAATTACAAAGACAAGCAATGCATAAAGGAGGAGCTCGTCGGAGGTCTTGAAGAGCATCTCCTGTGACCTACACCACACTCGTGGGAGGGTGGGGGTGGGGTGGGGATGGGGGTGGGGTACTAATGGTTTCATACACCGGGGGTGACTCATCTAGGGGAGCCCGGCAGAAGGCCTGTCGGTAGGCCCATAAGGCCTTGCGATAGAAGGGGGCCCGAAGAAGTGGTTAAGCACTTGGCGACCAACTTGACCTCCAAATTGGTGAGAGCGACTACTCTACATCGCATCTCTCTGTGTAAAACCCTAGCCTCCACCGTGTACATAAGGGGAGGCTAGAGGGCTTTCATTCCCATCTATTCTCAAATAGACCAACTCTCGGTAGCAATCTCATCTACACCATTGTAACCCCTCGCACGAGGTATCCCTCCACCATGATTCACAAACACAAGAAGTATGTAGGGCATTACTCTTCGGAGGCACAAACCTGGGTAAATTCCTTGTGCCACCTCCGCTTTGAGAGTTCTAGCTATGCGAGGACAGGTACCGAGGGACCTGACGATTTTCTGCACCATCAAAGAGGTTTTGAAAGTGTTTAGGATAAAAACAGAAAAAGTTTTGGTAAAGCTAGGAAAGTCCCAGAGTACCCTGGAAGGCACTGGAAGGTCCGTGAAACCTTCTAGAAAAATCTTGTAAGGCGTTATGGGGTTGCTCCCTTGGCTGGCCAAGTGGGGGCAGCCACATGGGCCTAAGAGGCCTATTAGTGGGGTGCACTGATACGTCTCCATCGTATCTATAATTTCTGATTGTTCCATGACAATATTCTACAACGTTTACATACTTTTGGCAACAATTTATATGATTTTCTTGGACTAACATATTGATCCAGTGCCCAGTGTCAGTTCGTGTTTGTTGCATGTTTTTTGTTTTGCAGAAAATCCATATCAAACGGAGTCCAAATGGGATAAAAACTTACGGAGATTTTTTTGGAATATATGTGAATTTTGGGAAGTGGAATCAGCGCAAGACACTGCCCGAGGGGCCCACAAGGGTGAGGGGCGCACCCCAGGGGGTAGGGCGCGCCCTGGGCCCTTGTGGTCACCCTGTAAGGCGGTTGGTGCCCATATTCTGGCACAAGAAAGATAATATCCGGATAAAAATCGTGTTAAAATTTCAGCCCAATCGAAGTTACGGATCTCCGGGAATTTAAGAAACGGTGAAAGGCCAGAAGCAGAGAGCGCAGAAACAGAGAGAGATTCAATCTCGGAGGGGCTCCTGCCCCTCCGCCGCCATGGAGGCCATGGACCAGAGGGGAAACCCTTCTCCCATCTAAGGGGAAGGTCAAGGAAGAAGAAGAAGAAGAAGAAGAAGAAGAAGGAGGAGGAGGAGGAGGAGGAGGGGGGCTCTCTCCCCTTCTCTCCCGGTGGCGCCGGAACGCCGTCGGGGCCATCATCGTGACGATGATCTACACCAACAACTTCGCCGCCGTCATCACCAACTCTCTCCCCCTCTATGCTGCAGTGTAACACCCCTTCTCCCCATTGTAATCTCTACTTAAACATGGTGCTCAACACTATATATTATTTCCCAATTATGTATGGCTATCCTATGATGTTTGAGTAGATCCATTTTGTCCTATGGATTAATTGATGATCGTGATTGGTTTGAGTTGTATGTTTTACTGTTGGTGATATCCTATGGTGCTCACCGTGTCGCGCAAGCATGAGGGATCCCCGCTGTAGGGTTTGCAATATGTTCATGATTTGCTTATGGTGGGTGGCGTGAGTGACAAAGCACAAACCCGAGTAAGTAGGTTGTTTGCGTATGGGAGTAAAGAGGACTTGATACTTTAATGCTATGGTTGGGTTTTACCTTAATGATCTTTAGTAGTTATGGATGTTTGCTAAAGTTCCAATCATAAGTGCATATGGTCCAAAGAGAGAAAGTATGTTAGCTTATGCCTCTCCTTCATATAAAATTGCAATAATGATTACCGGTCTAGTTATCGATTGCCTAGGGATAAATAACTTTCTTGTGACAAAAAACTCTCTACTAAAACTAACTTAGTTGTTTCTTTATCTAAACAGACCCTAGTTTTTATTTATGTGCTCTTTATTATGTTGCAAACCTATCCCTTTACACCACAAAGTACTTTTAGTTTCATACTTGTTCTAGGTAAAGCGAACGTTAAGCGTGCGTACAGTTGTATCGGTGGTCGATAGAACTTGAGGGAATATTTGTTCTACCTTTATCTCCTCATTGGGTTCGACACTCTTACTTATCGAGAAAGGCTACAATTGATCCTCTATACTTGTGGGTTATCATGCACCCCACATGCCTTGCAGGACAAGGCAAAGGGGTGGCGGTCAGGGTTTGGGGTGTGTCCCTCCTTGGTGCGGCCAACCCTAGGGGAGGGAGACCCTCCCCCAAGGCACTTCCCTGCGCCTATATATAGTGGAGGGGGTGGCCCCTCAATTCCATCTGAATTCCTAGCGGTGCCCTGTCCCTTTCTCTCTGCATGTTCTCCACCATTGTCGCGAGGCTATTGCATCTCCTAGTCTCCAATAGCTCTCCGTCCTGGATGGCAAAGCCTTGTTGGATCGGTGATTCCGTATGCGTGGATACCAGGAGAGGGATCATACCTTCGATCCCCGAACGAGAGAAATTCTCACGACTGGTAGGTTTGAACCTAGTTGCGGGAATCTACAACATCTTCGCCAACCTCTTCTCTCTGTTTCATCTTTGGTAAAGATCATATCTAAACTCTTTGCATCTTCATAGTGAAATTGTTTTTTATAGGTATGATTTTTTTGTTTTCTACTACGTTTTCCAAAAAATGGGTGTCCTTGGTACGCGGGGTGATGCCCCTCCCAACCCTAAGCACGGCCAGCGAATCTTGTCATCGCCTAGGAGCAACGCCCATTTCTGATATTGATTCCCTTCGCGTCGCCTCCTTCGATCGCTGTCACCCTCTATCACCTCCATCGCCTCCCACTCCTTGATAAGAGGAGGAGGGAAGGGATTAATCTAGAGTTACAATGGGACAAAAGGCAAACATGGATTACTTGAGGGGAGAGGTCAAACACGGGGTGATGCCCCGGGTAGAGCTACAGGGGTATTTGGGTTTAAAAATGTACACCCATCTTTTTTGCAAGAAACGTTGGCTATTCATGCATAATACACATATATGCATCCAATAAATTTGAAACTCAATAAAATTGTTATTGATAAGGAAATATGCACACCCATTAGCTGTGCTGGCTCTAGCATCGAGCACAACTATCGAAAAGGGAAAGATATCACGCATCAACAACACGACATCCTCACGTGATGGCCCCCCACATCACACCGCATCTGCACGGCCACTCAAAGCCCACGAGAACGCCCTCCGGTGGTCCCCACATCACGCCAGATCTGCACGGCCACTCGAAGCCCACGAGAACGCCCTTCGATGGTCCTCACATCACGTCAGATCCGCGCAGCCACTCGAAGCCCACGAGAACACCCTTCGGTGGCCCCCCCATCACGCCGCATCTGCGAGGCCGCTCGGAGCCCACGAGAGCGTCGGTCCCCCGCATCACGCAGCATCTGTGCGGCCACCGGAGCCCACGAAAAACGTGCCCCCACCTACCGCACGCATGTGGTGGTCCCCCGCATCGCGTCGCATCCGCGCGGCCGTTCGGAGCCCACGAGCACGCGGGCGCGGGGAGGAGGAGGGGGGGCTTCCCCCGGAACGCGTAGCTTAGCTGGCCCTAACCTAAGCAGGGGCAGGCGGCCTGCCGTCGCCTAGGAACAACGGCCAATCACCCCCACCGTACAACAGAGCGCAAGGCGTGGGCCCGGCGCATCGCGGCCGCACATCGCGCCCCCGCACGAACCTCTGGGCAGGCCGCCAGGGGCAACCGCGGGATTTCGGCGCTAATTCCGCGGCGTAAAAGGGATCCGCCGAGGGTTTAAGGAGCCTTCTCCCCTTCTCCCCTCGGGCTCCGCGCCAGCGCAACACAAAGCCTGAGGAAACAGAAAGCAGAGGAGAGGAAGGGAAAGAGAGGCGGAGGGAGGGAGGGAGGGAAAGCATTCGCGGCGAGGAGGCGGCGAGCAAGAGGGGGCGGGGGAGGGACGGAGCAGGCGCTCCTCCTAGGGTTCCGGGCGCCGGTCGCCGCCGGGTCAAGCGAGGTCAGCGACTCTGCCTTTTCTTTTCGCCGACCCAATTGTACGGCTCCGGGTGGCGGGAAGCCGGGAACGCGACGCGTCCGCGTTTCGCCATTGCTTCGCTGGTCGAGTTCTCGAAGGGGGCGGTCTCCGTGCTGGCCGCTGTGGCGCTGTAGAGAAGTCAGGGAGAGGCGCTGTTTTTTTTTTCCTTCTTTTTTGGTTGTATTGTTCGTGGACTACTATTTTTGGCGAAGGCGGGCGGGTGGGTTCGCCCCTGGTTTCTGGAACCGGGAGCGCGTTTCCGTGCGAGGCGAGCGCTTGATCAGGTGGCGAATTTACAACCCCGTGGCTGTTTTTGCGCCATTTTCTACGATGATTGTGCTCTGCGGCTTCGTCCGGACCCTGTCTCCCTAGGATGGCGACTCTTCGCCGAACGTGTTCTTTTTCCCTGTGTGCTTTCCCTCGGTGGTGTTGGAAACTTCCGGGTGCATCAGATAGGTAGCGTAGTAGTAGATTTTTAATAAAATTAGACAGTTTTGTTAACAATGGTGACTATATGCATAATTTTTTCACAAAGAGCAATAAGTTACTGTTGCGTTGGACTACAAACTGTGTGATAAAGGGCTGTCATTTATTTATTTATTTTGAAATTTCTTTTTACCGGTCGCCTGCATTTTTCAAAAAAATGCACGCGGCTGCTGAACTTACACCGGTGAACTGCGAGGCGTAGCCGAGTGAGGGGACCTCGCTGGAGTTAGTGATTAGATTGGCGGTGGCAGGGGTGTTTGGCGCCGGGCATAGGGGTTGGCTAGGTTGAACCCTTGATCCAGCGATGGTGGTGGCGGTGGCCGCACGACATGATAAGCTGGAGGCAGCGGCACAATGGATGCAGGTTGGATTGAGGAGGCAAGCAGAAGAAGATCTGAGGAGAGAAAAAAGAAGATCCAACGTGTTGAACAGTGGACTGTGGTTTTAAAAACACATCCGCCATAGTTATAGGCAGTTCCCTTTATTTATTCACACTTTGCATGATTTTTTTCTCATGCAGCATGCATATGCTTACACCCCTAAATAACAGAATTTTGTTGTGAATTCAGCACTGAACGGTCACATTTGTTGTTCAGAAAAATGGTCGCAGGGAGTGCCCTGCCGTTAATTGGAGGTACAGGAGATGCGGACTGGCAACCAAGCAAGGACCTGGGTTCATATGACCTTTCGCCAGCAAGTCTTTCAGGAGAGGAGCTGGCATTCGACATGAACAGTGGTGCTATTCATGGAAGCTGGAGGGATGCTGCCCCTGATCGCAGTGGGAGTGCACCTCCTAGCATGGAGGGGTCTTTGGCTGAACTTGGTCACCTCATAGGCAAGCACAGTGGGAACCTTGAGGCCACATTGAGGAACTTGAGCTCTGGAGCTGTCAGTTCAGAGTCGGAGCTATGCTCTGATCCGGCATACTTGAAATATTATGGCTGCAAGGTGAATTTGAACCCAAGGCTTCCTGCACCGCTTGTCTCAAGAGAGAGCAGAAGGTTAATGAACCGGTCTAGCAAAGCTGGAGAATGGAGGCCATTATATGATCACAGCAGCAGTGACAGGTCCTTGACTCATCGTTCTACTCTATCAACGCACAAGGAGGAGCCTGAGGATGACACTTCATCGAAGTTAGATTCAAGCTCGGCAGAGGATGCTGGATGTCATACTGACCAAAGCACATCTAGCATAGGGTGTCACAGCTCAAAACTTGGAGGCTTAATGCAGGTAAATTGTCCATGTATTAACTCCTTAAGCACTTCTAGGTCTGCTGCGTTTGTTCCATATATAAATTAACCAAGCTTATGATTCCTTATTCCCAAAATACTTCATTCAACATCCATCAAGGTTTTTCTTGAACACCTTGATTAAACTACATGTCATTTTGCATCCATCAAGTATTAAATTCCACCTGCAAAATTTTAAGGCATTATGTCTTCACAATGAACAAGAAATGGAGCTTTTGGTGGGCGTAAATATCCAACTCATGATTAACCAGTGTAACAAGATACTAATTCACCTGCAGTTTGCACCATCCTTTTCCAATCTTGAGTTAGAACTGTAGCAGCTGGGCTTTTCGGTAAAAGCATAACTAAATATCCTAAGTTCCCTAAAAAATACATATCTTATGTCATATTTAAGATTTCAAACTTCGGCCTTGTTTTGAAATAGCAACTGTAGATCCAGAATGCTTAATATGATTGATGTTTTTCTGTTACCTATCTGCCAAAAAAAACTTATTTATGATTCGCAAAAGATGTTGGAAGTGGAAGTTCTTAGTAGTTACTTGTAAATCATGTTCTATAATCATGGTTAAGGGCTTGTTTTTTTTCTAATTAATGAGAAACTTAGTGTGCGGGCGCACACTTGTTTGATGATTGACAGTGTATGTATTGTTGATTGACACTTTGGATACCTCATTTTAAACTAGTACTGATGGTTTGCTTATTATTTAGGAAAACTTTCCTCGCAGCACTGATTTGTACAATAATTCTTCTGGTCCTTCAAATACCAATTCTGGTGATGAAGAATCTGTCTGTTGCATCAGCTCATCAATGAATTCTCCACATGCTATTGTCAAGTCATCAGATTTGAATGGATTTCCAATAGATACCCCTCAACGGCCATGTGGACCTATTGGGAGTCCAGTGAGAAATACACTTAGTAGCAACAGTCTCGCAGCTTCATCTCCTTCGACTTCATCCAGTTCTGTGAATAATATCATGGGCGCTTCTCAGCAGGGAAATCCGAGTACTGAAATTAAGTCTGGTGGTGCAGTGCGTGCCATACTTAATGGTGTGGACTCCAGTATGAAAAACCTGAATATTAATCTGGATACCCAGGGTAGTGCACATGTTAGGCAACAGCGGCAGAACAGTGTCTTATTGCAGAATAGCTCATCACACTGTGATCGTACTCAAATGATTCCCCAAGGCATCAATCTTCCTCAAGTTCCGTTTGTGAATAACTTCTCTCATGCTCATATGAATCTATATTCTGGTGACATTCAGTTGATGTCCCAGCATGGAATGCCAACGCCTTTTTATACACAGAGTCCGTATTATCAGAATTCACAGTTACCTGGTGTCTTGATGCCCCCATATGGAATTGATGGCCATGGATTGCCTAGTTCATTCTTGCCACCTTTTATGACTAACTTTGCTCCTCAGCTTCCTGTCATGACACCTTTTGATACTCCTCTTACTCCGACCTTTAGTGGTAGACTAGCTGGTTTTCCTTCAACAGGAAATATTGCTGTAGGAGCTGAATTTTCGAACCCATTTAAGATTTATGAGCAACCTGGGGTGACTATGCCACCATCTGTACCTGATCTTAGCCTCATTCATTATTTCCAGCAACCATCTATGTATCACTATGGTCTTGGAAATCCATATGATACGGTGAGGCCAAGTAGTAATTTTGTAGGTAACTTTACTGCTCCTTTTGGTTCAGAAAAAGTTGTGCCAGGAATCATGCACCAGTCAGGACAGAAAGTTCAGTTTCCAAATACTGGAGCTTGTAGCTCCTCTACAACCAGAAAACAAGGAAGTTATGTTGGAAATCATCCAGGCACCTCACCTTACATCAGTACACCAATGCCATATCCTACAACTCCGGTGTCTCATGGCCAACCTTCATCAGGAACATATCCTTGTGACAGGAGAAATGGTGTACCGGGATTCCAGTCCCCATCAAAAACTA
Organism: Triticum urartu; assembly: GCF_003073215.2. Taxonomy (NCBI): domain Eukaryota; kingdom Viridiplantae; phylum Streptophyta; class Magnoliopsida; order Poales; family Poaceae; genus Triticum; species Triticum urartu. The sequence continues at coordinate 462,406,337 of NC_053026.1, read as the reverse complement.
TGGGCATTAGTCATGGGATTCAAGGGCAGCGAGCGGGGGAGAAATCAGATCCCAGTCCACACTGTTCTGTTGGTGAAGTTAGGTCCAACAAAGCCCACATGGTTGAGTTATCTGACATCAAAGGCCATATAGCGGAATACAGGTCAGTTGTGGAGTTAATTGTCTATTTTGTTGTCCGCCAGATGTGTATAATCAAATGAAAAGTTTTGAGGCTTTAATTGCTTGTATGTTCTTGATCACAGCTCTGACCAAAATGGCAGTCGATTCATTCAGCAGAAGCTGGAGAATGGCAGCACTGAAGACAAGGCCTTAGTGTTTGCTGAAATCCTTCCTCATGCTTCATCGTTGATGACTGATGTATTTGGAAATTATGTGATCCAAAAGGTATGCTACTCTTTTTGTATACATTATTTCTGGTAAATTGTTTATGCAAGGCATGACACATTAACACTTGCATGATTTTTCTGTAAGGCATATTACACACCTGTACCTTGTTACCAGCAGTAATTGTGAATTGTTTATTCCTTGCAGATGTTTGAACATGGGGACTGTAAGCAGAGAAGAGACCTTGCCAAAAAGCTTGCTGGTCATGTGTTAACTTTGAGCCTTCAGATATATGGTTGCCGAGTATTTCAGAAGGTAATTTCACTGCTTTTGCGGGAATATATATTTATTGCAGCATAACGACATATACATATCCAATTATCTATTGATGAATCATGTCACCCCAACATGTTGTTGAATACTAGCATATTAGCACGGCTTGTTAGATTGTTTCTCCCATTTATGTTGAGAAAACTTTGTGCAGTAAGTGATCTTCATCAAGTCATAGGACTATTTTAACTTGAATATCATATGCCACGTTTTCGTATTGTGCATGGTAATCAGGATGCAATTTTTGTTCCTGGCTGGCTAGTTATTAGTTGATCAGTATATGTTGAAGGTGAAACACGATCAAACTTTATTAAGGAACAAAAGTTCGTGATGCCATGTGCTTGTTGATAACTGGCGTGGATGTTAGCTAACGTCCTACAAAACTCACTCTGCTTTGGATCATTTGATTTTTTTTAACGGATATAGTGAAACTTCTCTTCCAAGAAAGATGAAGAATAAATAAGGTGAGAAATCATCCCTGAACTGAGTGTGATTACAGATAAAACCCGTAGAGCTATAAGGCTGGGGACTGCATGCCAAATTTGTAGAATTATCTTAGATTTTATCAGTAGCCAATGCCGGGTTGTATGTTTTTGTGTTGTATCATCGCTGAGTTGAGTAATTACAGATAAAAACCGTAGAGCTAAAAAGCTGAGGGCCACAAGCCAAACATTTGTAGAGGTATCTTAGATTTTATCAGTAGCCAATGCCTGGTTGTATGTTCTTGTGTTGTATTATTTCTCATGAATTAGTGTCAGTCCTTAATATTATGCTCTCACTGTTGGATTTTTGTTTGCCTTCTTTACTGTTAATATCGCAGGCCCTTGAAGCAATTGAGCTTGATCAAAAAATAGAACTTGTTCGTGAGCTTGATGGACATGTTCTAGAATGTGTTCGCGACCAAAATGGGAATCATGTTATACAGAAGTGTGTTGAGTGTGTCCCTGTGGAGCATATTGGCTTTGTGGTGTCGGCTTTTCAGGGACAAGTTGCCACCCTAGCCATGCATCCATATGGTTGTCGTGTTATTCAGGTAAATTGATAATGGTAGTTTGTATTATTCTTGCATCATTTGTGTGTGTTCAACTTCTCCTTTTGTCCATTTGGCAGAGAATCCTCGAGCATTGCAGCAATGGTTCAGATGGTTTAATAGATGAAATCTTGCAGTCCACTTGCATCCTGGCACAAGATCAGTATGGAAATTATGTCACACAGGTGAATTTTCTTTGCAGTCTATACTGTAATCTCGTTTACACAGATGTCTGGACAGAAAATAATTCAATGGAGGATATGGTCTAGCTGACGAACTTAGATATTTGGTCCTTTTCTGATCCCATTGTATTTGGTAGTTGTGTGTTAATCTACGCAAAGATTTGTTCCCACGTGAGGTCGTGAGCCTGTATAATCACTGATGTTGAGTCCAGCAAACATACAGTACATATTACTTCTGTTATAACACTGCTCTTTTGCAGCATGTTTTGGAGAAAGGAAAAGCGCATGAAAGGAGCCAAATCATCAGTAAATTGGCTAGGCAGGTCGTGTCCATGAGCCAAAACAAATTTGCATCTAATGTCATAGAGAAGTGTTTCCAACATGGGGATGTAGCAGAGCGGGATCTTTTGATCAAGAAGATTCTGGAACAGACTGAGGGAAATAATTATTTGCTGGTACGTACGATGAATGTTGGCTTTCTATATTTTCATGGTTAAATAGCTGACATCTAGTTTGGTCAAAACTTGGCAAATGCCTAAACTCCGGGTAAAAGAGCAAGCAGACACCTTCCATGTAAAAACATCAACAGGCAGTATGAGTTCAAGAATCTAGACATAAAACATAAATTAGTGATTCATAGGAAAATAAGAAATGGTTCTCTTGATCTCTTCAGATACTGTGTGGCCATACTCTTGACTGTCACTGCTTGGCAGTAGTATCAGTAATTCTGTTCCCTTCTGTTCTAACAAAGAAGTAATCATGTTCACTTGTATGCTGATTTTTATGTTTAAGTAGTTATAGGCTACAGTTTTGCTCATTCAATTTAATCCAGGATTGACATGCAATGTCATGATGCTTGTTTGTAGGTGATGATGAAGGACCAGTTTGCTAATTATGTGGTTCAGAAGATACTTGAAACATGCAATGGACAACAGAGGGATGCTCTTGTCAGTCGTATGAAGGGTCACTTGCAAGCGCTGAGGAAGTACACCTACGGCAAGCATATCGCCAGCCGAATCGAGCAGTTCTCTGGTGATGGTACGTTCCTCTGTCAACTCTTGTCAACCATACTGCCATGAAACGATTTCTTGTATGCCACTGGAAATTCTGGCACCGTCTCGTGGGCAATGCAACGGGTGTTGCTTGTGTCGAGCTTTCTCTTGGCCTGTGTTTCTAGCTGCATTTAACTTGTTTGCTGCGCCCGACATTTTCAGGTGCTGCGCCGCCGGGCTCCCAGAAGAAAGCCTGAACCGAAGACTACCCGGATCCTTCACGGAAAGAGTGCCGGCCACCCCAGGTCGACCCTGTCAGTGGAGAATGCGGGAAAAAAAGGGGCGGCAATGGTGCTTTTCAGCAGTCTGAACATAACTGACTCCAGATCGTACAGATAGTCTTTGTCGCCCGTGTCTGGGTGTAGTTATGCTAGGATGATTGAGTGATGGTGATCGTGTCGTGTGGCTGCTCATAGAGATTTTCCAGAATGGTGGTGTGGTAGAGTATACATGTCTAGACCTGCTTGGTGATGTGATTTGCTGACCCTGCGTTTCCCAGCGTTTGCTCTGTTTTTCTCTTTTCCAGTTATTGCGCTGTAGGTTTACCTTCGCTGATCCTATTCTCCTTTGTGCGCCAAGCACCTCCCTGCGTGCAGGTGTGAGGCATGTGACCAGGAGCCACCTGGCGTCTGAAAGGACGGAGGTGCTAAGGCTGTCAAAGTAGGTAAAAAATCCTCTTGTTTTCCTCCCCTAACCCTAGACGATTAGGGCAAACTCTAGGCTTCACTGACAAGCTCGTGGATTCATCTCCCCTCTGCCTACCGCTTCGGTGGCTGGTGGCAGGGAGGAGGATCCCAATGCCTTCACTCTAGTGCCTCTGTGGCTGGTGGCAAGGAGGGGGGTTCTGGTGTGCCTACCGCTTCGGTGGCTGGTGACAGGGAGGAGGATCCCAATGCCTTCACTCCAGTGCCTCTGTTGCTGGTGGCAAGGAGGGGGGTTCTGGTGCCTCCTTTGCTTCGGTTAGCATATTAGGTTAGGGTTTTTTAGTCCTCGCAGGTGCGGCGCTGTGGATGATGGCGTTTCTTTGAGTTTGTTTTCTGGGCTCCGATCCTTCTTGAGTTCGTCTGTTTGGACATAGTCGACGCGTAGATTTTGCCATCTCCTTGGGAGGATGAGGTTAGGGTTTCTCGCATGTAATGAGATCTTAGATCTATGAAGGGTTCAATGGCGACGACTGCCATTGACAAGCTAAGCCGGCTCTGGTATGGGAGCGACGACAACGGCACATTTTTGGTCACAATAGTGGTCCTTTTGGGGTCTCAAATTTTGGTATAATTTTTATTATGACTAAGATGCTTTGTACTTGCAGTGAACTCCTACAGGAAAACACAATTTACAGTTAGACAACTAATTAAATTAAACAAGAAGATAAGCGCCTATGCAGAGTCGTTGAATCATTTTTATTATGCAATAAGCACCACAATCTGATCTAAGCACCTACGCATTAGGAGGGGCCTTACGCTGCCGGCTGACAAAAGAATACAAGGAGTAGAATACTGACGGCTCACGCCAGAATACAAGGCAGAATACTGACGAGGATGATGGAGAAATGGAGCACACAGAAACATGCCCTCGTTTTCAATCTGTAATCAACCATCCTGAAAGTGGTTGACGAATAGTACCATGCGCAACCATGCATCCCAAATTAGCGAAGGAGCAGCAAACACAAATGCTTCCACTCATCATCGGCCAGACAGCAATCGCACCGGCGCGTCCCTCCTAATCTAACCGTTCGGCACAGGCAGAGGTGGGGGATTCGAAAACTGGGAAAGGATCAGAACCCCCACACAACATTATTCCACCACAGCAACGCCTAGCACTGTCTGTTTGTTCAGTAACTCATCATCCTCGGCCCAGTCGCCTAAGGGCTGTTTCGTCGTCGTCGGCTAGTCGAGGTGCTTGTCCTTCTCGGCCAGGAGGATGTCCTTCCACGCCTCGTAGAACATCCAGGTGATGCCCGAATTCGGCATCACCTTGAGGCAGCTCGCCCCCCACCCGCGGTAGATCCCCAGGAGGCCCTCCTCCCGGATCACTTCTGACAGGGCCGCCACCATGTTGGGCGGGCACTTCCCCTGCAGGGCGCCTACCATGAGCCGCTTCCTCGCCACCTCCAGGGGGAAGCTGATCGTGCTCGCCGTCAGACCTGCATGCAGAAACGACGAGGAAAATGTGATGCCTGTTTACTACCCTCGAGTTCCAAGTAGTTGTTTGGGCAGCAACTGAAATTCCGCTTCTTATGTAGATTCATAGTGAATTTTAAGATATTTCAATTGGTAACCGAATGAAGCTAGTTGCAGGCAGTGCTGAATCCTTTACCTGTCAGAGCTCCGATAATTAGTAGCTCAGGACGGCTCAAGGATTTCTTCTTATGTAGGCGGCAGTATGAGGTCTTGATTGTGTCGTACATAAAGTAGTAGCATGTGCTGTAAGGAAGCATGCCAATTAGTGTCGGGCAGAGGCCAGAATAGAGACCTCTGATACCTTCAGTTCGATATATCTTGCTGAAGGCAATGCTAATGCTAGGATAAGTCACTCGATCCACTGTCAGGCGATCCTGCCATAGAACATAAACAATATGATACACAAGTAGAGTGTGATGGAACAACTGAATATGACACAAGTAGAATGTGATGGAACAACTGAATATATGGCTGGAAAAATAGTTTTAAGTTTTCGCTTCAACATTGAATCAGTTCAGCAATTACCTTAATTACTTCAAGAGGATGGCACATCAATGTACCAGCAATTCCAGCAGCCGCACCAGCAATAGCAACTGGAGATAACAAGTGGAGTGGAATATCGATTTTCATATTACCAAGCTGTATCTTTGGGCATCCATCCTCTTTCCATTTCTCTTGTGCTGACTTCATGCCCCTTTTGACATACTCAAATGTTCCAAGCTCAATTGCTTGAGTGGGAATAATGCGGATCATGTTGATTGTATTGCCCACCCAAAGCCCTCTCCACCCATTATGTTCCATGATCTCCACAAAACTGCCAGCGATATGTCTGGATCCTACGCCTACAACCATTCTTGTCCTGAAATAAATGAATACCATGATATTATGCGACCATTCCTTCATTTTGATCTATACATAACATTATATGACTATAGAACTCCATTAAGATATGTGAGCAAATTAGCATTCAACTTCAGCATATAATGTCATACTCACATATTTCAACTCTCAACTTTCAACACCCAAAAACTCAGCTGAAATAAATTTTCACAAATATCTCAGAAAGGCAGGCATAGGATACTACCAAGAATACCGCATCTATAACATTTAGAGACTAATTTGGATATGCACTGCATAAAGTAACATGTTTATACATGAGAATGTGATTATTATGTTCTTGCAAGTAGAAGGTCTACACTTTTAGATTAAATGGAGGCTGAGAGTTAGAGTAATACAGTGAGAAATTGTGTAGAAAAACATAAGTTTGAAGTCCAATAGCCAACTCAGCAGCCTTGTAGTTTTGTAGCATATCAGTAAGACGGTGTCCTGGAACTTAACTTGTCTGCAAAGGTGTTTTGAGTTTAGAGATTTAGTACTCAGTTTCCAGTCAACTTTCTCAAACTGGTTACTGGATCAACTATAGTTCACGACACCCAAGTTCTTTAGTGAAGAACTTGAAAAGAAAGAGAACACACGAGTGTAAAAGAAATATCATGCTAAGGCCAGTTAGCTGGAGCACTGATTTCTGGCATCACATCTGAACTCCCAAGTGTGTGCATCAGCCCCAGATCAGAAAGTAAGCTAAAAACCAAGCTTACACCATCAAGGATCAGCACGTTAGGTGTAAAAATCACACCAGAGTACCAGACTTCATGATGAGTAAATAAATGAAACTGCGCGAGTAAAGACGGTAAGATGGTTACCTGATAGTCTCAAGGGGAGCAAGAACAGCTTTGGACATAGCACCAGCTAACGCCCCACTGGCAAATTCTCTAATCTCTCTACTTCTAAAAAATGTCTGCAGTGGATTGGAAAAAAGAACATGTCAAGACAATCACTCACAAATCCATGTCCAGTTACACATTTCAGTTTGGTAGTTGGAACAACTAATTGCAAATATTACATGTGCACACCTCCAGATACATAAATTTATACCACGGAAAATTACAAGTGCCGAAGGGTAAATGTTGTTCCATATGTTTGCCTTTGTTCAAACCCAGAGAATATTCCTAACACAACCAAAAATCTTTTCTCAAGTTACCTAAGCGTATAAAACTAGTTGACTCATTCTAATGTTAAAATAAAATGGAAATTTGAAATGATAGTGCGCGAGGCTTTCATATTCTCTTCCGCCTTTTGAACCTAGCTCATTCTTTCCTCTTGCAGATTCTCATTCTCCACAGCAAAAGGTGTAAGAAGGGGCAAATGGTCTCAGCTTTTAAGTTCTGAATATTATTTCCCAATTGTAGCCTATCCCGGGCCTACAAATTAGTACCAAAAGTCATGCAGTAATTTGTATTGATACTTACTCCATTCGGACGACAGCCGACAGGATTCATGCGCATTGATTGGTCTAATAAGCATGGTCCTAACAATAGTAACACGCATCCACAGAAAAGGAACGAAAAGGCGCAAAGAAAAGTAAGCTAAAAAAAGGTTTTGTTCATGCACGAGTCAAACGAAAAGATGAATAATGACAAATACTGAGATTAGACATGTTTCCTGGGTGCACTGGTGGGATAGGAAACAAACAACTCTGAAACGAATCTGCAAATTGTATTAAACGGAGAAGCAGATTCAGCAGCTACTTTGGACGTCAGGGCAGAATATCCCCCTGTAAAATATCCTCAGCAGATATTTTCGCACAGTTCATGCGCTCCGCTCTGCGCCAAACAGGTCAGAATTCAAACAAGATTTGGTATCGCTGCGTCTACGGCCCTAACTAAACCGAAGCAAGCGAGCGCATCCGTCCAGTGGGGGGGAACCATTCGCCATCCGCCCGTTTAAGCAGATGGGAACATCCAGCAGGCTACGAACAGCAGCGGCAGCCTAATAGACTCTCGGATGGGAGGGGCATGCTTACCCTGAAGGCCTCCCCGACGTCCGGCAGCCCGGCGCCGATGACCTTGGCGGCGTCGAGGCCGTCGTCCTTGGGGAGCGCCATGACGAGGAGCTCCTTGTATCCGCCGCCGCTGGAGGCGGCCCCCTTGGCCCCGACCCCCACCCCGACCCCGGCGCCGGCGAAGCCGACGCTGGCGAGGGACAGGTTCCCGGCGCCGCCGCTCCCGCTGGGCGCGTCCTGGAAGCCCATGGCGATGGCGGCGCGTCCGGAAGCGAGGGGGGGTGGGAGGTCGATAATATCCCGGAGGGGAGGGGGGCGGCCGCAAAAAGGTGTCCGCTCGGCGCTCGCGGGGCCCGGGGGCGCGGCGCGGTGTCTGAAATATGGGGGCGCGCGCCCCGCGTCAGTTTTCGTTCTCGGTTGTGTCTTCGGGGTCTTCGTCGGCACCGAGCAGAAAGTGGCGGCTAGGAGGCAGGCAGGCAGGAGGGAATCGGGCTCCAGCGATAGGGACGTAGGGTTTGGGGATGGCCATTGGTTTGCTTGCTGGGCCGCCAAAAAGGAGAGGACTGCTGGAGGAACCCAGGCCCTCTTTAAACTGTATACTCCTATATATTTTCTCAAAAAATAAATCAAACTGTGTATATAGGTTTCTTGGGAGAAATAATCTAAGGACTGCCTTTTTTTAGGGAAAAATTCTAAGGATTGCCTTTTTTGTTCTGAAAATTACTCAAAGGTTTTTTTTCAAAAGGGAAACTTTCATCAATCAAGCAGAGCCATTAGGCCAACTCCACCGCACGACCCTAAATCTATACCCATTTTGTCCAGATTTTGTCCGTATGGGGTAGAAATAAGGAGAACAAACGGCGGACAGAGGCCGCACAAACTCGCTGCTCGCAGTGCTACTACCCCATTTTCACCCCATACGTTGTGGTCGTGGGTGCACATGGTGGGCCAGGTACAGAAAAGGAGAGAGTGACATGTGGGGTCGAGACGGACACAGGCGGACGACAAGGACGCAAAGGCGTCCGCTTTCTGTCCGCTTTGGCCCCAAACCTAGAGCAACTTTGGTCTGGAAATGGGGCAAAAGCGGACATGGGCCGGACAAAACGTCCGTATGCTCCCATGCGTTGGGTCGTTTGATTTATCCGTTTTACCCTAAACGGACACAAACAGATCATTTGGGATAGAAATGGATCACACGGTGGAGTTGGCCTTACAATCCTACCGACACAAAAGGTCAATCTCATCGGGCACACAATGCAACCAAACCGCAGTTTTAGGCGAAGAGCGTCGTAATAACTAGGCTAGGATATGAGGAACTTTATTTTGCTCACGGTTAACCAAACTAAAATCATGCTAACGACTGAGTAAAAGTTGTCTGGCATCTCCTACCAGGGCCGCTACTGGCAATCTAGAGCAATCTGTTTCCACTATGAGTTTGTTCGGACTATGAGCAAGCGCCAGGTTTAAACCTTCTAGCAAAGCTGCTACTCCAGCTTCCAAAGCATTAGTGCATCTCTGAATGGATCTGCACGAAGCAAAGATAGTTGCGCCTGTGTGATCCCGCAGGATCATGCCGACACCTCTTGTGCCCTCCTCCTCTTGCCAAGAGCCATCTATGTTAAGCTTTACCCATCCCAAGGGGGATTTAATCCAACGCTCTTTGGTACTGCTACCGCCCGACAACATTTTATGTGGGTTGTTCCTAGTTCGATACCTGATGTAGTCGACTATTGTCTCCCCTGCATTAGGGAGCTGCTTGATGTTGAGTAATGTGTGGATGTAGCTGGATAAGAATCTACTTGATGCTGCTATAGGGGGCGTAGGCTTCTCATGATACACCTCGTTTCGTACATGCCAGTCTCGTCGGAGAGACATGATCATAGGTAGGTGTTCCTCGTCCGAGCAACGATCAAGGTTCACCAGAAATACAAAATATGCCAAATATAATACAAATTGTGTTGAGATCTTGTGTCACCGAACGACCATCGCCGCAGCCGCCAGAACAAGTCACAGAAGCGTAGTTGTCGCCGCTCGCATACTGAAGCTTCCCTTTGAATCAAAGGAATAGTGGCATTTGAATTCCTACTCTTTTATCTCATAAGAATTTGAACATATATTCGGGCCTCTTTTATAGACTCAATAGCGTAGGGTCGAGGCGTCTGCCCGGTGTTTTTTTCCTGTGTTTCCATCCAAACAACTATCCCTATAGCTTTTATGTGTGTTTTATAACCCTTTAGTTTACATGTGAACCCAGCGCGTTCTCCTTTCGATCGGCTCACCACTTCACCATGGACAGGCGCGAGCGTCCATCGGCGAGCGCATCGAGAACGGGACCGGATGGTCGTCGTGTCATCTGGAATACTATATGGATGCGCCCTGCTCCCCCTAAGGTACGGGTTTTTGCCTGGCGGTTTTTCTATGCTACGTCGGACCATTGCACATACTGGTACACTATCGAAGGCATTCATCATATAGAGTTTCTCTCGTATTTTGATTGTGAGTTATAATTACATTCAGTTGAAGTGTGTCATTATAAAGTGTATTATCTATTTAAGTTGACATCCAGAGGCATTGTGAAAAAGATATGTCATCACACTTGCATTTCTAAAAAATGCTATATACACAATGTCTTATTGTGATGCTTATAAGTGAGATATGTAGCCGCTTCTTACCCTATGATCTTTCCTACTTATAATGTTTGGAGTTGGTGGTGAGTCCACATGTGAGACCAACAAGCTTAAAAATAAACAAATGCACTTTTACCCACACACATGTGAGACTAGCAACCTTTCAAAAAGGATTTAAAAAACTTCCAAAAGATATAAATAAACAAATGTACCTTTACTCACATGTGGGACTAACACAAATAAACACATTAAGTACTACTTTCATGTGAGAGTGATACCAACACTTACAAAAGGCACAAATAACAAATGCAGAAATACGGCTCCAACACAAAATCATGTTATATCACAAAATAAGAGAGTGACCAGTTTGTAATTCGACAGTGATTATAGTCATTGTCCTCTTTCCCGTCCACGATCATGTGCAGTCAACATACTAATGTTCATTCTCCTATGTTTCTACATTTGAAATGTTGTGTCCTACAAATAACCTACCATGGTATCTTAAGATTCTCCAACGTTTGCCACATGACCTTTGTTGTATTTTTGTTCTTTTTAATCGTGAATTGCACAAAGTCCACATGACACTAATGTCTTTTGATGATATCCTGAGCCTGTCACTTAACTCCTCGCCTTTCTTACAGTTTGTAGCAACACATATGAATTGAATGATATAATTTTTGTGACATGTAATCACCTTTTTTGGTTAAATTAATGATCAGAGTTGGTCCTTGAAATACTCATGTGCCACGTAAATAAGGAAGGAGGGAATGTTTTTAACCCATATTGTATATGGTGGTTGCATCTGTCTATGACATTCTGATGTCTTGTAGATACCCACATCTGTCGTGCTAGGAGGAGACTTGGGGCAAAATACTTGCATGCATCAAGAATTTAAGTCAACGAACTCTATCCATAGAGAAGTCCAAGCATTGGTTGCAGTTGCATTGTACCCCTTGTAGTTTGTGATATCCTTCAACATGTCAACACAAGTCTTAGCTTTCCACAAGCTTCACCAAGCCAAGGAGATCGTCCTCATCATCAAGTTTAGATTTCTAACATGCTAGCTACCATTACTATCTCCATTGAAATAAGTAAGACCATGTACCCGAGGGAAATCCATTTTCCCCCTTTTTTGAGATTTTTTTCAACATGTTGGAGAATTCTTGGTATTGACACGTGTATTATGGGGGTGGGTAGAGGTGTGTTTCATGTGTGGCCGTTGCCATTTCTTCCGCTGCTGACTTTCTGTTGACGTGCGTCACATGTTTGCTATTTTTTCCTTTATTCTTTTCATCCAAGTCGGTGCACTGTGGTTGGTTGATGGGTGTCGAAGTTCTTTGTGTCTACCGCATAGTAACTGGGCGGTCCTTAGGTGACAACCGTTTAAGCGGTTGGTTCTAGAGTAGATTGGATTTTTCTAGAGAGTACCTTTTGTACGGCGGTCGCAGATTTCAAGGAGCATTTTGGGTTGTGCGTTTGTGTATAAACAGTGGTTTCCTCTTCTGAATTGGGCACAGTTTTGCCTCTCTTGTTGGGTCTATGGTGGGTCTTAGTGCGCATGTTGGCTGTTCGCCGGATCGCCGCCTAGGTCGCCACTCCTTACATGTGATTGGTCGTAGTTTAAGGGATGGACGTTGCTCCGATGGTTCCCTTTCAACTGTCCAGTCGGCTATTGATGGTGTTGCTTCTCTACTTCTCTAGTGTGTCAATCATTGCATTCAACTCTGTAGTGAATGTCGATGAGGTGTACCAGGTGCTCGCGCCGCCTGATCCTTGGCCTCACACTCGACCAGGTCATCGATGCTCCACCATCTCATGTCATCGAATCCCGTGTAGAGCTGCCGCCTCCATTAGGCAATCATGCAAATTGGCACGAGGACGCTCATTCCATAGCCACAGTCGCGTCACCTTGCCATCATCCACGCACAAGCAAGTTGGCCATCCTATCGAGCCATGCCGTATTGGTTAGTCTCGCACATGAACCACTGTGCATGCCATTCTAGCGTTGCCTCCTGCCATGGCGCCCAGAGCTCTATCGTTCGTAAGACCTGTGCCACTTGTTGCAGACACACCAGTGATCCGAGAGAGAGAGAGGGTAGCTGCAACACCTCATCACATCACATGTCCTCACCGCGCTCCGCCGCTCACGTCTGAGAGGACAACTCAAGTGCCCCATGTCAAGGGATCTGGCATGCCTGTCTAGTGGCAGGTCCTGTTGAAAATATGAGCAATTACCAAATGATTTTATTAACAGAAATACTAGATAAGGCATGACTATTATAACAGAGATAAAACAAGTCATGCAAGACAAAGAGAAGGTAAATAGCATATGCATATATGAACTAGAACCGAACATATCTAGAGCAGACACTAGTGCAAAAAACTGTGGCAGAACTTCAAATAGAAAGAGCATGAGCACGTACGGAATAGCAACAGACCTCTCTTTAATTTAGACATCAGCTCGGCTCATTCCCGCAACTCGTGGGGCGGCGCGACACGCGTGACGAGGCGTGGCATGGCGAGACGAGCGACGGAGGAGGAGCGCATGTGAATGTCCCTCTTGTTCTCATGCTCATACATGTGGGAAAATGATGTCTACTACACAAACTTCTTCTTGTAGACGTTGTTGGGCCCCCAAGTCCAGAGGTTTGTAAGACAGTACAAATTTCCCTCAAGTGGATGACCTAAGGTTTATCAATCCGTGGGAGGCATAGGATGAAGATGGTCTCTCTCAAACAACCCTGCAACCAAATAACAAAGAGTCTCTTGTGTCTCCAACACACCCAATACAATGGTAAATTGTATAGGTGCACTAGTTCGGCGAAGAGATGGTGATACAAGTGCAATATGGATGGTAGATGAAGGTTTTTGTAATCTGAAAATATAAAAACAGCAAGGTAGCAAGCGATAAAAATGAGCGTAAACGGTATTGCAATGCTAGGAAACAAGGCCTAGGGTTCATACTTTCACTAGTGCAAGTTCTCTCAAGAATAATAACATAATTGGATCATATAACTATCCCTCAACATGCAACAAAGAGTCACTTCAAAGTCACTAATAGCGGAGAACAAACGAAGAGATTATTGTAGGGTAAGAAACCACCTCAAAGTTATTCTTTCGGATCAATCTATCATAGAGTTCATACTAGAATAACACCTTAAGACACAAATCAACCAAAACCCTAATGTCACCTAGATACTCCAATGTCACCTCGAGTATCCATGGGTATGATTATACGATATGCATCACACAATCTCAGATTCATCTATTCAACCAACACAAAAGTACTTCAAAGAGTGCCCCAAAGTTTCTACCGAAGAGTCAAGACGAAAACGTGTGCCAACCCCTATGCATAAGTTCACGAGGTAACGGAACTCGCAAGTTGATCACCAACACATACATCAAGTGGATCACGTGATATCCCATTGTCATCACAGATAAGCACGTGCAAGACATACATCAAGTGTTCTCAAATCCTTAAAGACTCAATCCGATAAGATAACTTCAAAGGGAAAACTCAATCCATTACAAGAGAGTAGAGGGGGGAGAAACATCATAAGATCCAACTATAATAGCAAAGCTCGGGATACATCAAGATCGTGCCGAATCAGGAACACGAGAGAGAGAGATCAAACACATAGCTACTGGTACATACCCTCATCCCCGAGGGTGAACTACTCCCTCCTCGTCATGGAGAGCGCCGGGATGATGAAGGTGGCCACCGGAGAGGGATTCCCCCCTCCGGTAGGGTGCCGGAACGGGTCTAGATTGGTTTTCGGTGTCTACGGAGGCTTCTGGCGGCAGAACTCCCGATCTATTCTGCTCCCCGATGTTTTTAGGGTATATGGACATATATAGGCGAAAGAAGTCGGTCAGGGGAGCCACGAGGGGCCCACGAGGGTGGGGGGCGCACCTCCCTGCCTCGTGGCTTCCTCGAAGCTTCCCTGACGTCTACTCCAAGTCTCCTGGATTGCTTTCGTTCCAAAAATAACTCTCCCAAAGGTTTAATTCCATTTGGACTCCGTTTGATATTCCTTTTCTTCGAAACACCAAAATAGGCAAGAAAACAACAATTTGGGCTGGGCCTCCGGTTAATAGGTTAGTCCCAGAAATAATATAAAAGTGTTTAGCAAAGCCCATAAACATCCAAACTAGATAATATAATAGCATGAATACTTCATAAATTATAGATACGTTGGAGACGTATCAGAAAACAACCTCCCTTTTAAAGAGGTCCAACTCCCACCAAACTAGCAATATGGGACTAAACTTTAGTAGCACCCCTTGCCTTACACGAATGGGCCAAGTGGGCCTCTAGGATTTATTATGAATTTTTGAAATTGCTATTGGGCCGTCCCAAAATAGACTAAATTCCAGCAATCCCCACCAGATCTCAGAGGCACACATAATTTGCCTTTGGTTCCAAAACACTGTTTTATATACCGGTACTATAGTGGAGATTGTTAAGTTGAACTTCCACCTAGAACTCTATGCTATACTAGTAAGCAACTTGAATAGTGGACTGGGCCTTGAATTGCAAGTTTTGGCTAATCTAACTTCACACAAAGCCTTGACCGATACTAGGCTACCGTGGGTCTTCTCCGCGGGTGGAGTTTATGCGTCATACTCCGAGACCTTTCACGAGTTTACTAGAGAGCACCCTTGAAAGGATCGATAAAGTTGACTAGAGGGGGGGGCGGTGAATAGGCAACTAACAATTTTTAGCTTTTCTTTACCAATTTAAACTTTGCATCAAAGTAGGTTGTCTAGATATGCAACTAGGTGACCAACCTATATGATGCAAACACAATAAGAACACAAGCAAGCAAGGGATATAACACAAATAAGCTTGCACGAGTAAACGTACGAGATAACCGAGAGTGGAGACGGCGAAGACAAGGATGTGTTACCGAAGTTCCTTACTTTTGAGGGGAAGTACATCTCTGTTGGAGCGGTGTGGAGGCACAATGCTCCCCAAGAAGCCACTAGGGCCACCGTATTCTTCTCAAGCCCTCACACAATGCGAGATGTCGTGATTCCACTATTGGTGCCCTTGAAGGCAGCGACCGGACCTTTACAAACAAGGTTGGGGCTCTCTCCACAACTGAATTGGAGGCTCCCAACAAAACCATGGAGCTTCACCACAATGGAATGTGGCTCCGAGGTGACCTCAACCGTCTAGGGTACTCAAACACCCAAGAGTAACAAAATCCACACAAGAAAGTATGGGGAAGCAAATATCCTTTGGTGGAAGTGTGGATCTAGGTCCCCTCCTTCAATCCCTAGCAAATCAACAAGTTTGAGTGGCTAGGGAGAGAGATTGGGCAAGAGAGCTTGGGTTGCATTCTGTGTGCCCTTGCCATTGCATTATCCATAGAGAAGTCCAAGCATTGGTTGCAGTTGCATTGTACTCCTTGTAGTTTGTGATATCCTTCAACATGTCAACACAAGTCTTAGCTTTCCACAAGCTTCACGAAGCCAAGGAGATCGTCCTCATCATCAAGTTTAGATTTCTAACAGGCTAGCTACCATTACTATCTCCATTGAAATAAGTAAGACCATGTACCCGAGGGAAATCCATTTTCCCCCTTTTTTGAGATTTTTTTCAACATGTTGGAGAATTCTTGGTATTGACACGTGTATTATGGGGGTGGGTAGAGGTGTGTTTCATGTGTGGCCGTTGCCATTTCTTCCGCTGCTGACTTTCTGTTGACGTACGTCACATGTTTGCTATTTTTTCCTTTATTCTTTTCATCCAAGTTAGTGCACTGTGGTTGGTTGATGGGTGTCGAAGTTCTTTGTGTCTACCGCATAGTAACTGGGCGGTCCTTAGGTGACAACCGTTTAGGTGGTTGGTTCTAGAGTAGATTGGATTTTTCTAGTGAGTACCTTTTGTATGGCGGTCGCAGCTTTCAAGGAGCATTTTGGGTTGTGTGTTTATGTATAAACAGTGGCTTCCTCTTCTGAATTGGGCACAATTTTGCCTCTCTTGTTGGGTCTATGGTGGGTCTTAGTGCGCATGTTGGCTATTCGCCGGATCGCCACCTAGGTCGCCACTCCTTACATGTGATTGGTCGTAGTTGAAGGGGTGGCCGTTGCTCCGGTGGTTCCCTTTCAACTGTCCAGTCGGCTGTTGATGGTGTTGCTTCTCTACTTCTCTAGTGTGTCATTCATTGCATTCAACTCTGTAGTGAATGTCGCTGAGGTGTACCAGGTGCTCGCGCCGCCTAATCCTTGACCTCACACTCGACCAGGTCATCGACGCTCCACCATCTCATGTCACCGAATCCCGTGTAGAGCTGCTGCCTCCATTAGGCAATCATGCAAACTGGCACGAGGACGCTCATTCCATAGCCACAGTCGCGTCACCTTGCCATCATCCATGCACAAGCAAGTTGGCCATCCTATCGAGCCATGCCGTACTGGTTAGTCTCGCACATGAACCACTGTGCATGCCACTCTAGCGTTGCCTCCTGCCATGGCACCCAGAGCTCTATCGTTCGTAAGACCTGTGCCGCTTGTTGGAGACACACCGGTGATCTGAGAGAGAGATAGAAAGAGAGAGAGAGAGAGAGAGGGTAGCTGCAACACCTCATCACATCACATGTCCTCGCCGCGCTCCGCCGCTCACGTCTGAGAGGACAACTCAAGTGCCCCATGTCAAGGGATCTGGCATGCCTGTCTAGTGGCAGGTCCTGTTGAAAATATGAGCAATTACCAAATGATTTTATTAACAGAAATACTAGATAAGGTGTGACTATTATAATAGAGATAAAACAAGTCATGCAAGACAAAGAGAAGGTAAATAGCATATGCATATATGAACTAGAACCGAACATATCTAGAGTAGACACTAGAGCAAAAAACTGTGGCAGAACTTCAAACAGAAAGAGCATGAGAACGTACGGAATAGAAACAGACCTCTCTTTAATTTAGACATCAACTGGCTCATTCCCGCAACTCGCGGGGCGGCGCGGCGCGCGTGATGAGGCGTGGCGTGGTGAGACGAGCGACGGAGGAGGAGCGCATGTGAATGTCCCTCTTGTTCTCATGCTCATACATGTGGGAAAATAATGTCCACTACACAACCTTCTTCTTTTAGACGTTGTTGGGCCTCCAAGTGCAGAGGTTTGTAGGACAGTAGCAAATTTCCCTCAAGTGGATGACCTAAGGTTTATCAATCCATGGGAGGCGTAGGATGAAGATGGTCTCTCTCAAACAACCCTGCAACCAAATAACAAAGAGTCTCTTGTGTCCCCAACACACCCAATACAATGGTAAATTGTATAGGTGCACTAGTTCGGCAAAGATATGGTGATACAAGTGCAATATGGATGGTAGATGAAGGTTTTTGTAATCTGAAAATATAAAAACAGCAAGGTAGCAAGCGTTAAAAATGAGCGTAAACGGTATTGCAATGCTAGGAAACAAGGCCTAGGGTTCATACTTTCACTAGTGCAAGTTCTCTCAAGAATAATAACATAATTGGATCATATAACTATCCCTCAACATGCAACAAAGAGTCACTCCAATGCCACTAACAGTGGAGAACAAACAAAGAGATTATTGTAGGGTATGAAACCACCTCAAAGTTATTCTTTCGGATTGATCTATCATAGAGTTCGTACTAGCATAACACCTTAAGACACAAATCAACCAAAACCCTAATGTCACCTAGATACTCCAATGTCACCTCAAGTATCCGTGGGTATGATTATACGATATGCATCACACAATCTCAGATTCATCTATTCAACCAACACAAAGTACTTCAAAGAGTGCCCCAAAGTTTCTAACGAAGAGTCAAGACGAAAACGTGTGCCAACCCCTATGCATAAGTTCACGAGGTAACGAAACTCGCAAGTTGATCACCAACACATACATCAAGTGGATCACGTGATATCCCATTGTCACCACAGATAAGCACGTGCAGACATACATCAAGTGTTCTCAAATCCTTAAAGACTCAATCCGATAAGATAACTTCAAGGGAAAACTCAATCCATTACAAGAGAGTAGAGGGTGGAGAAACATCACAAGATCCAACTATAATAGCAAAGCTCGCGATACATCAAGATCGTGCCGAATCAAGAACACGAGAGAGAGAGATCAAACACATAGCTACTGGTACATACCCTCAGCCCCGAGGGTGAACTACTCCCTCCTCGTCATGGAGAGCGCCGGGATGATGAAGATGGCCACCAGAGAGGGATTCCCCCCTCCGGCAGGGTGCCGGAACGGGTCTAGATTGGTTTTCAGTGGCTACGGAGGCTTCTGGCGGCAGAACTCCCGATCTATTCTACTCCCCGATGTTTTTAGGGTATATGGACATATATAGGCGAAAGAAGTCGGTCAGGGGAGCCACGAGGGGCCCACGAGGGTGGGGGGCGTGCCCAGGGGGTAGGGCGCGCCTCCCTGCCTCGTGGCTTCCTCGAAGCTTCCCTGACGTCTACTCCAAGTCTCCTGGATTGCTTCCGTGCCAACAATAACTCTTCCGAAGGTTTCATTCCGTTTGGACTCCGTTTGATATTCCTTTTCTTCGAAACACTGAAATAGGCAAAAAACAACAATTTGGGCTAGGCCTCCGGTTAATAGGTTAGTCCCAAAAATAATATGAAAGTGTTTAGCAAAGCCCATAAACATCCAAAACAAATAATATAATAGCATGAATACTTCATAAATTATAGATACATTGGAGACGTATCAGAAAACAACCTCCCTTATAAGGAGGTCCAACTCCCACCAAACTAGCAATATGGGACTAAACTTTAGTAGCACCCCTTGCCTTACACGAATGGGCCAAGTGGGCCTCTAGGATTTATTATGATTTTGAAATTGCTATTGGGCCGTCCCAAAATAGACTAAATTCCAGCAATCCCCACCAGATCTCAGAGGCACACATAATTTGCCTTTGGTTCCAAAACACTGTTTTATATACCGGTACTGCAATGGAGATTGTTAAGTTGAACTTCCACCTAGAACTCTATGTTATACTAGTAAGCAACTTGAATAGTGGACTGGGCCTTGAACTGCAAGTTTTTGGCTAATCCAACTTCACACAAAGCCTTGACCGATACTAGGCTATCGTGGGTCTTCCCCGTGGGTGAAGTTTATGTGTCATACTCCGAGACCTTTCACGAGTTTACTAGAGAGCACCCTTGAAAGGATCGATAAAGTTGACTAGGGGGGGGGTGAATAGGCAACTAACAATTTTTAGCTTTTCTTTACCAATTTAAACTTTGCATCAAAGTAGGTTGTCTAGATATGCAACTAGGTGAGCAACCTATATGATGCAAACACAATAAGCACACAAGCAAGCAAGGGATATAACACAAATAAGCTTGCACGAGTAAAGGTACGAGATAACCAAGAGTGGAGCCGGCAAAAACAAGGATGTGTTACCGAAGTTCCTTCCTTTTGAGGGGAAGTACGTCTCCGTTGGAGCGGTGTGGAGGCACAATGCTCCCCAAGAAGCCACTAGGGCCACCGTATTCTCCTCAAGGCCTCACACAATGCGAGATGCGGTGATTCCACTATTGGTGCCCTTGAAGGCGGCGACCCGACCTTTACAAACAAGGTTGGGGCTCTCTCCACAACTGAATTGGAGGCTCCCAACGAAACCATGGAGCTTCACCACAATGGAATGTGGCTCTGAGGTGACCTCAACCGTCTAGGGTGCTCAAACACCCAAGAGTAACAAAATCCACAGAAGAAAGTATGGGGAAGCAAATATCCTTTGGTGGAAGTGTGGATCTAGGTCTCCTCCTTCAATCCCTAGCAAATCAACAAGTTTGAGTGGCTAGGGAGAGAGATCGGGCAAGAGAGCTTGAGTAGCATTCCGTGTGCCCTTGCCATTGCATTTGTTGCATCGGTTTGAGTTCTCCATGGTGATACGTGGAAGTTACAAGTTGAGAAGCTTATTACTCTTGGGTGCTTGGTACCCTTGAGCTTGTTCCTCTTGGGTGCTTGGGTGCCCTAGATGGTTGCTGGTGTTCGGAGCTCAATCATTGTGGTGTAAAGCTCCGGGCAAGCGTCGGGGTCTCCAATTAGGTTGTGGAGATCGCCCCGAGCAATTTGACGGGTACCGGTGACCGCCCCCAAGGGTTGCCAAAGTGTACGGGTTCGGTGACCGCCCCCAAGGGTTGCCATTTGTATGTGTTCGGTGACCGCCCTCAAGGGTCCCTTAGTGGAATAATGGCATCTTGCATTGTGCGAGGGCATGAGGAGATTACAGTGGCCCTAGTGGCTTCTTTGGGAGCATTGTGCCTCCACACCGCTCCAAACGGAGATTAGCATCCGCAAGGGTGTGAACTTCGGGATACATCGTCGTCTCCGCGTGCCTCGGTTATCTCTTACCCGAGCCCTTTACTTATGCACTTTTCTTTGTGATAGCCATTTTGTTTCTGGTCATATATCTTGCTATCACCTAGTAGTTTATCTTGCTTAGCATAAGTTGTTGGTGCACATAGGTGAGCCTAGTTGTTTTAGGTTTTGTGCTTGACAAATTAACCGCTAGGTTTATTCCGCATTTGTTCAAGCCTAAACCGTAATTATTTTAAAGCGCCTATTCACCCCCTCTAGGTGACATCCACGATCTTTCAACATGGTTTAAATGACGCTTAAGGTGATAAACCCAAGAATTAAAGTCCTCATTTTTCACAATCTTAGGGGGAGGACCGGCATGATTCAAATGAGTGGAAAGAATCGGTCCACCATAAGTAAGCGGAGGTTCCACATGGGCAAAGATGCTGTTGCCAATTTTACCACTAGAAGGAGCCTTTTCACTAGTAGCTTCCCCCTTGTCGGAGTTAGCATCTGTCACCTTGTTAGTGGGATCACCCACTTTCATCGGTGTGGTGGATAATTTAAGCCCTTCTAAGAATTTGTTAAACATGCTTTCAACCTCGGTCGTCATGGAGGTTTTCAATGTGTCCAAAGCCACATTGAATTCCTCACGAGAGACCGCGGTTCCCCCATCGGCCATAGACGAGATTGGATTCACACCGGGGTGCTCCTCCGCACTGTCTACGGTGTCAACCATACTCTTTGGATAGCAAAGTCCTCAATAAACAGATGAGGCTCTAATACCAATTGAAAGGATCGATGCATTTGACTAGAGGTGGGGGGTGAATAGGCAACTAACAATTTTTAGCTTTTCTTTACGAATTTAAACTTTACATCAAAGTAGGTTGTCTAGATATGCAACTAGGTGAGCAACATATATGATGCAAACACAATAAGCACACAAGCAAGCAAGGGATATAACACAAATAATCTTGCACGAGTAAAGGTACGAGATAACCAAGAGTGGAGCCGGCGAAGACAAGGATGTGTTACCGAAGTTCCTTCCTTTTGAGGGGAAGTACGTCTCCGTTGGAGCAGTGTGGAGGCACAATGCTCCCCAAGAAGCCACTAGGGCCACCGTATTATCCTCATGCCCTCACACAATGCGAGATGCCATGATTCCACTATTGGTGCCCTTGAAGGCGGCAACCGGACTGCTACCTCTTGAGCACTGCGTTGGTTTTCCCTTGAAGAGGAAAGGGTGATGCAGTAGAGCAGCGTAAGTATTTCCCTCAGTTTTTGAGAACCAAGGTATCAATCTAGTAGGAGACCACGCACGAGTCCCTCGCACCTACACAAACAAATAAACTCCTCGCAACCAACGCGATAAAGGGGTTGTCAATCCCTTCACCGTCACCTACAAGAGTGAAATCTGGTAGATATGATAAGATAATATTTTTGGTATTTTTATGATAAAGAGAAATAAAGATGCAAGTAAAATAAATAACAAAGAAAATAACTAAGTATTG
Organism: Triticum urartu; assembly: GCF_003073215.2. Taxonomy (NCBI): domain Eukaryota; kingdom Viridiplantae; phylum Streptophyta; class Magnoliopsida; order Poales; family Poaceae; genus Triticum; species Triticum urartu. The sequence goes on along the minus strand of NC_053026.1, from coordinate 462,383,957 downwards.
AAAGATTAATATGATAGAAAATAGACCCGGTGGCCATAGGTTTCACTAGAGGCTTCTCTCGAGAGCATAAGTATTACGGTGGGTGAACAAATTACTGTCGAGCAATTGACAGAATTCAGCATAGTTATGAGAATATCTAGGTATGATCATGTATATAGGCATCATGTCCGAGACAAGTAGACCGACTCCTGCCTGCATCTACTACTATTACTCCACACATCAACCGCTATCCAGCATGCATCTAGAGTATTAAGTTCAGGAGAACAGAGTAACGCTTTAAGCAAGATGAGATGATGTAGAGGGATAAACTCATGCAATATGATATAAACCCCATCTTGTTATCCTCGATGGCAACAATACAATACGTGCCTTGCTGCCCCTACTGTCACTGGAAAAGGACACCGCAAGATTGAACCCAAAGCTAAGCACTTCTCCCATTGCAAGAAAGATCAATCTAGTAGGCCAAACCAAACTGATAATTCGAAGAGACTTGCAAAGATAACCAATCATACATAAAAGAATTCAGAGAAGATTCAAATATTGTTCATAGATAAACTTGATCATAAACCCACAATTCATCGATCTCAACAAACACACCGCAAAAGAAGATTACATCGAATAGATCTCCACAAGAGAGAGGGAGAACTTTGTATTGAGATCCAAAAAGAGAGAAGAAGCCATCTAGCTAATAACTATGGACCCGTAGGTTTGAAGTAAACTACTCACACTTCATCGGAGAGGCTATGGTGTTGATGTAGAAGCCCTCCATGATCGATACCCCCTCCGGCGGAGCTCCAGAAAAGGCCCCAAGATGGGATCTCGTGGATACAGAAAGTTACAGCGGTGGAATTAGGGTTTTGGCTCCGTCTCTGGTAGTTTGGGGATATGTAGGTATATATAGGAGGAAGGAGTACGTCGGTGGAGCAACGTGGGCCCCACAAGGGTGGAGGGCGCGCCGGGGGGGGGGGGGGGGGTAGGCGCGCCCCCTACCTCGTGCCTTCCTCGTTGGTTGCTTGACGTAGGGTCCAAGTCCTCTGGATCATGTTCGTTCCGAAAATTACGTTCCCGAAGGTTTCATTCCGTTTGGACTCCGTTTGATATTCTTTTTCTGCGAAACCCTAAAATAGGCAAAAAACAACAATTCTGGGCTGGGCCTCTGGTTAATAGGTTAGTCCCAAAAAACAATATAAAAGTGTATAATAAAGCCCAATAATGTCCAAAACAGGATATAGTATAGCATGGAACAACAAAATATTATAAATACGTTGGAGACGTATCAAGCACCCCCAAGCTTAATTCCTGCTCGTCCTCGACTAGGTAAATGATAAAAACAGAATTTTTGATGTGGAATGCTACTTGGCATAATTTTCAATATAATTCTCTTAATTGTGGTTGTGGTATGAATATTCAGATCTCAAAGATTCAAGACAAAAGTTTAATATTGACATAGAAATAATAATACTTCAAGCATACTAACTAAGCAATTATGTCTCTTCAAAATAACACGGCCAAAGAAAGTTATCCCTACAAAATCATATAGTCTGTCTATGCTCCATCTTCACCACACAAAGTATTCAAATCATGCACAACCCCGATGACAAGCCAAGCAATTGTTTCATACTTTTGGTGTTCTCAAACTTTTTCAATCTTCACGCAATATATGAGCGTAAGCCATGGACATAGCACTATAGGTGGAACAGAATGGTGGTTGTGGAGAAGGCAAAAAGGGAGAAGATAGTCTCACATCAACTAGGCGTATCAACGGGCTATGGAGATGCCCATCAATAGATATCAATGTGAGTGAGTAGGGATTGCCATGCAACGGATGCACTAGAGATATAAGTATATGAAAGCTCAACAAAAAGAAACTAAGTGGGTGTGCATCCAACTTGCTTGCTCACGAAGACCTAGGGTATTTTGAGGAAGCCCGTCATTGGAATATACAAGCCAAGTTTTATAATGAGAAATTCCCACTAGTATATGAAAGTGATAACATAGGAGACTCTCTATCATGAAGATCATGGTGCTACTTTGAAGCACAAGTGTGGTAAAAGGATAGTAGCATTGTCCCTTCTCTCTTTTTCTCTCATTTTTATTTGGGCCTTTTCTCTTTCTTTTTTTATGGCCTCTTTTTTTTAGTCCGGGGTCTCATCCCGACTTGTGGGGGAATCATAGTCTCCATCATCCTTTCCTCACTTGGGACAATGCTCTAAAAATGATGATCATCACACTTTTTTATTTACTTACAACTCAACAATTACAACTCTATACTTAGAACAAAGTATGACTCTATATGAATGCCTCCAGCGGTGTACCGGGATAGCAATGATGCATGAGTGACTTATATGAAAGAATTATGAACGGTGGCTTTGCCATAACTAAAATGTCAACTACATGATCATGCGAAGCAATATGGCAATGATGGAACGTGTCATAGTAAACGGAACGGTGGAAAGTTGCATGGCAATATATCTCGGAATGGCTATGGAAATGCCATGATAGGTAGGTATGGTGGCTGTTCTGAGGAAGGTATATGGTGGGTGTATGATACCGGCGAAAGGTGTGCGGTATTAGAGAGGCTAGCAATGGTGGAAGGGTGAGAGTGCGTATAATCCATGGACTCAACATTAGTCATAAAGAACTCATATACTTATTGCAAAAATCTACAAGTTATCAAAGCAAAGTATTACACGCATGCTCCTAGGGGGATAGATTGGTAGGAAAAGACCATTGCTCGTCCCCGACTGCCACTCATAAGGAGGACAATCAATAAATACATCATGCTCTGACTTCTTAACATAACGGTTCACCATACATGCATGCTACGGGAATCACAAAGTTCAACACAAGCATTTCTCAAATTCACAACTACTCAACTAGCATGACTCTAATATCACCATCTCCATATCTCAAAACAATTATCACGTTTCAAACTTTTCATAGTATTCAACACACTCATAAGAAAATTTTATTATTAATCTTGAATGCCTAACATAATTAAAGCAAATTACCATGCTGTTTTGTAGGACTCCCAAAATAATATAAGTGAAGCATGAGAGAACAAACAAATCTACCAACGTGCTCTAAAAGATATAAGTGAAGCACTAGAGCAAAAACTATATAACTCAAAAGATATAAGTGAAGCACATAGAATATTCTAACACTTTCTGAATCATGAGTGTCTCTCTCAAAAAGGTGTGTGCAGAAAGGATGATTATGGAAAACTAACAAATAAAGACTCAAATAATACAAGACGCTCCAAGCAAAACACATATCATGTGGTAAATAAAAATATAGCTCCAAGTAAAGTTACCGATAGAAGTAGACGAAAGAGGGGATGCCTTCCGGGGCATCCCCAAGCTTTGGCTTTTAGATGTAGATTATCTTTGTGGTTCCATGGAATCCCCAAGCTTATTATCTTGCCACTCCTTGTTCCATAATCCATCAAATCTTTACCCAAAACTTGAAAACTTCACAACAGAAACTTAAAGTAGAAAATCTCGTGAGCTCCGTTAGCGAAAGAAAACAAAACACCACTTCAAGGTACTGTAATGAACTCGTTCTTTATTTATATTGGTGTTAAACCTACTGTATTCCAACTTCTGTATGGTTTATAAACTATTTTACTAGCCATAGATTCATCAAAATAGGCAAACAACACACGAAAAACAGAATCTGTCAAAAACAGAACAATCTATAGTAATTTGTAGCTAACGCATGATATGGAACCCCAAAAATTCTAAAATAAATTTCTGGACGTGAGGAATTTATCTATTAATCATCTGCAAAAATAATTAACTAAATAGAACGTTCCAAATAAAAATGGCAGCAGTTCTCGTAAGCGCTAAAGTTTCTATTTTTTACAGCAAGATTAAAAAGACTTTCCCCAAGTCTTCCCAACGGTTCTACTTGGCACAAACACTAATTAAACACAAAAAAACACAACCAAAACAGAGGCTAGATAAATTATTTATTACTAAACAGGAGCAAAAAGCAAGGAATAAAAATAAAATTGGGTTGCCTCCCAACAAGCGCTATCGTTTAACGCCCCTAGCTAGGCATGAAAGTATGGATAGATCTAGGTATTGCCATCTTTGGTTTTTGGGAAGAAAAGAGAAAACTTGGTATCTATGGAATTAATCTTTCTATTTTGATAAAGCACATGGTTATTAATGGTAGAATAAATATTAAGTACGTTACGGAAATTTGTATCTAAGCTAGCCTTCATCTCTTTGATAGATTCGTTTTGGTAAGAGAGCAAAAGAGATGTAGATTCAACTTTCTCATTCATGGGGTGCCCAAATATGGTTTTCATCTTTTCATAAGTGTCTATGGCATCCCCTTCAAGAAAACCTTCTTCAAATATAGAATCTAGGACATGCTTAAACGAAGAAGGTAGGGCAACATAAAAGCGTTTTAAGTAAATTTCAATTTGGTATTGAGGCACATAGCTAGCCCTGATCCTTAATAGTCTATCCCAAGCATCTTTCAAAGATTCATCAAGTAAATAACGAAAAATTCCGGAATCATCTTCATCAAAATTATTAAGATTCTCATTGATAACTCCGGTAGGTCTTTCCATAGCATCTTTATTTATGAGCTTAGCGAGAATAGAAGGATTGTCCAAAGCACTAAAACTCGGGAGAGAACTCCCAACCCTTTTTGATTCCGACATAGCGGAAGAAAGGTGAGCGGAAAAGAGAAGGCGAATAAAATGGAAGGGTGAAGTGGGGGGAGATGAAAACGAGAGGCAAATGGCAAATAATGTAATGCGGGAGATAAGGGTTTGTGATGGGTACTTGGTATGTTGACTTTTGCATACACTCCCCGGCAACGGCGCCAGAAATCCTTCTTGCTACCTCTTGAGCACTGGGTTGGTTTTCCCTTGAAGAGGAAAGGGTGATGCAGTAGAGCAGCGTAAGTATTTCCCTCAGTTTTTGAGAACCAAGGTATCAATCCAGTAGGAGACCACACACGAGTCCGTCGCACCTACACAAACAAATAAACTCCTCGCAACAAACGCGATAAAGGGGTTGTCAATCCCTTCACCGTCACCTACGGGAGTGAGATATGATAGATATGATAAGATAATATTTTTGGTATTTTTATGATAAAGAGAAATAAAGATGCAAGTAAAATAAAAAGCAAAGGAAATAACTAAGTATTGAAAGATTAATATGATGGAAAATAGACCCGGGGGCCATAGGTTTCACTAGAGGCTTTTCTCGAGAGCATAAGTATTATCGTGGGTGAACAAATTACTGTTGAGCAATTGACATAATTGAGCATAGTAATGAGAATATCTAGGTATGATCATGTATATAGGCATCATGTTCGAGACAAGTAGACCGACTCCTGCCTGCATCTACTACTATTACTCCACACATCGACCACTATCCAGCATGCATCTGGAGTATTAAGTTCAAGAGAACAGAGTAACGCTTTAAGCAAGATGAGATGATGTAGAGGGATAAACTCATGCAATATGATATAAGCCCCATCTTGTTATCCTCGATGGCAACAATACAATACATGCCTTGCTGCCCCTACTGTCACTGGAAAAGGACACCGCAAGATTGAACCCAAAGCTAAGCACTTCTCCTATTGCAAGAAAGATCAATCTAGTAGGCCAAACCAAACTGATAATTCGAAGAGACTTGCAAAGATAACCAATCATACATAAAAGAATTCAGAGAAGATTCAAGTATTATTCATAGATAAACTTTATCATAAACCCACAATTCATCGATCTCAACAAACACACCGCAAAAGAAGATTACATCGAATAGATCTCCACAAGAGAGGGGGAGAACTTTGTATTGAGATCCAAAAAGAGAGAAGAATCCATCTAGCTAATAACTATGGACCCGTAGGTCTGAAGTAAACTACTCACACTTCATCGGAGAGGCTATGGTGTTGATGTAGAAGCCCTCCGTGATCGATACCCCCTCTAGCGGAGCTCCGGAAAAGGCCCCAAGATGGGATCTCGTGGATACAGAAAGTTACGGCGGTGGAATTAGGGTTTTGGCTCCGTCTCTGGTGGTTTGGGGATACGTAGGTATATATAGGAGGAAGGAGTACGTCGGTGGAGCAACATGGGCCCCACGAGGGTGGAGGGCGTGCCTGGGGGGGGGGGGGTAGGCGCGCCCCCTACCTCGTGCCTTCCTCGTTGGTTTCTTGATGTAGGGTCCAAGTCCTCTGGATCATGTTCGTTCTGAAAATCATGATCCCGAAGGTTTCATTCCGTTTGGACTCCGTTTGATATTCTTTTTCTGCGAAACCCTAAAATAGGCAAAAAACAGCAATTCTGGGCTGGGCCTCCGGTTAATAGGTTAGTCCCAAAAATAATATAAATGTGTATAATAAAGCCCAATAATGTCCAAAATAGGATATAATATAGCATGGAACAATCAAAAATTATAGATACGTTGGAGACGTATCACGGACCTTTACAAACAATGTTGGGGCTCTCTCCACAACTGAATTGGAGGCTCCCAACGAAACCATAGAGCTTCACCACAATGGAATGTGGCTCCGAGGTGACCTCAACCGTCTAGGGTGCTCAAACACCCAAGAGTAACAAAATCCACACAAGAAAGTATGGAGAAGCAAATATCCTTTGGTGGAAGTGTGGATCTAGGTCTCCTCCTTCAATCCCTAGCAAATCAACAAGTTTGAGTGGCTAGGGAGAGAGATCGGACAAGACAGCTTGAGTGGCATTAATGGTGGAGTGAGAGAGGTAAGAGGTGGGTGTGGTAGGTGGAATAACCACCCTTATATAGCAAACCCTAAGTCCAACCCTTACTGCGAAATCTGTACTGCAGCGGTACAACCGGTCCTTGCCCTGGTACAACCGGGCCTCACAGTTTACCAGCAGAACCCTACCAGGCGGTACAACCGGGTGAGCAGGCGGTAGTGCCGGTCTATGAGAACAACCGGAACAACCGCCCAGCCATCGCTCAACCGAAACAGTAGGGTGTCAACCCTGAGTGCGGTAGTAGAGCGGTACACTACCGGTGCAACCGCCTAGCCTTGGACGCTTGAGCGGCTAAGTCCCAAGCGGTAGAACCGCTCTGGGCACCGGTGGTACTGGTGTGCAGGGCACAACCAAACCAATCGGGCCACCACAGCCCAAGTACCGCATCAAAACAGAGGTATGGCCGATTGTTGAGCGGTACATGGCCGGAACAACCGCCGTAGTCATTGTAGAGAATGGTGGCGGTACCACCGCCCGGGAGCAGCAGTACAGCCGCTCGAACAAGACTGGGTAAGCACCATGGGCCAGTGGTATAACCGCTCACGTGAGCGGTACAACCGCTGGGAAAGCACAGCAAGAGGCAGGAGAGAATGGAAGCTCTCTCTCTCAACAAAAATAAGGCAAGAGAGGGGTGTGGCAAGAGTGTACGTGAATAGATTCCCCAACACCTTCTAATGCGGATTCCCTCTTGATAGTACGGGTTCCCTATGACCAAAGAGATAAAAACGTAGAAAACCCCATCTTCTATCTTTTCCTTCCAGAGAGAATAGCTAATTGATGTACGCCTAATCACCGAGAACCCGAAGCACTTAGCACACGATTAGACCAACAAAGGGTTGTCATCATCATCCAAAACACAAAGTAGGGAGATGCCCTTACAATCTCCCCCTTTTTTGTGGATGATGACAACAACACGATTTGCAAGAGAGAAGTCTAGAAAATATAGACGGGACTCCCCCTAGATGTGTGCCCCAATTTGAGATTGCTATTGGAGTGCAAGAACACACATTAAGGACGAGACTCCCCCTAGATTTTATAGACTCGCCACTCCTACTAGACATGCGAAGATAAGCATTAAGTACATAAAAGGAAGGTAAGGACTATAACGGATAAAACAACAATATTAACGACAATAATGATAGATAGATAAGCGCATGTCTCACACCATGCAAGACGAGATAAGCAACAAGGTCCACAAACTAAAGTTCCACACGACACGAACGAACAAACCACAGAAACACAAACCCAAACAAAGCAAATCAAATCCCATGCAAGTCCTGAGACCTAATAGAACTCTCTCCCCCTTTGGCATCAAAACACCAAAAAGGAAAAGAGCGAAGCTAACGCCCCGGAGCTCAGTCGTACTCCTCTGACTCCTCGGTAGCATCTGGATCCTCATCATCATCAGACTCGTCATCTTCGTCCTCCATGATGTCATCAACAGCAGCAAAGGAGGTGGAGGGCTGGCGAGGAGCCTCATCATCAGACCATGTGCTGTGCGTAGAGATCCATCGCTCCTCCGGTGTGATGCTCTTCTCAGAAACACTCTGAAAGGCATGTTGAGGTGCTTCATCATCGCAATCTGACGACACCGGGCATGCTTCTCATTGACATGGGCCTCATACAACCTCTTCTGAATGTCAGTCTGGAGGCAGAACATCTTCTTCACCTTGGTCGTGAGCTTGGTCACCCAAGAGGGCTTGGCCCCTGGCTCCATCTCAAAGTCCACATCATCAGAAGTGGCATAGACATCCTCAGGAGCATTAGCAGGAAAGAGAGGCTTGGCATGCTTCTTTTTCTTGAGTAGCTTGACCTCATGAACAGTGAGATTATCTGGAGAAGTGAGAAGCTCTCCAGGACGGCGAACAGCCCAAACTGAGTTCAGAAAGCACATGCCAAACAGAGCATAAATAGGGACCTTTTTGTAGATGACGATGTTGTACATCTCGTGCCACAACCAGTTGGACACATCAAACATTGCACCAGAGCTCACCTTGGTATTCATAGCAACCATCAAGTCAACAAGATAGCCATGAATTTCATCTTGATTGCCCACCTTGGGCAGAAGCACATTGCGGAACACACGATGCATGATGTCAAAGACTTTCTCAAGATCCTTGGACTCTGCAATAATACCACGGCCCCAAATGTACAGAGGGGCAAGTTTCTCCTTAGGAATGGACTCGGGATGGTCGTGAGGACGAATGCCACCATTTCCCTCAATGCATGTGTCATCATATCCAAGAGCATTACAGAAAGCTCTCCGGGGTACTTGAAAGAGCTCATAACGGCACATGAATGTGAGTGTGCGAGCATCATCTTCTCCAAAATGAACACTGGCATAGAACTGATGGATAAGCTGAACATCAAAGTCACAGTTCACCGACATGAGCTTGACCAAATCAAATTCCTCACAGAGAGCCAAAGCCTCACCAAAATACCCCAAGTTGTTCCTCCAATGGTCAAGATCAATGGTCAACTGCTTGGCATACATGTTCTTGTTGTGCTCAAAGAGTTAATGAACAATCCGCACTTGCATATCATTCCGGAACTGAATGGTGGTCCAACGAGGTGCAATGGGAACCTCATAAGGATTCTTTGAGCGGAAGGCTTCCCAATCCTTGGCTTTCCAACGGTGCAAGGGAAAAACCACATGTTGCTTGGCAGCGACAGACTTCTCACGGCGAGTGGGTTTGGTGGGAACCACAACCTCTTCATCAGACTCAACAGGGCGCGTGCATATCCTAGCCCGCTTCTTGGTCTTGCGAGGAGCAGAGCGAGAACTAGAGCCACCTGCATAAACACACAAGGAGAACACAAGAAACCCAACAAAGATGAGAGGATCACACACACGAGCAGAGGAATAGATAGATTGCAGAAACAGAGAAGACATAACATGGCTATGTGGTTCAGATACCATGGTTGAACCGGGCCTCCTACCGGTAGTACCGCTCCAGCGGTTGTACCGGGACTCCTACTGGTAGTACCGTTCTAGCGGTTGTACCGCCCTTGGAGGCGGTAGAACCGCCGAATAGTGACACTACCGGTAGAAGATGGATCTAACCACGATATAAGAATCACACTAGCCATATTCTAACCTCTAAGAAATGCAATCTAAGCAGGAGGAAAATATAGATCTCTTCCACCCAATAGTTTAAACAATAAACGCGGAATATCAAGTAATGCCCTAGGAGTAGAGAAAGAACCCTAGAACGAAGAACGAAGGACATGGGGCATTACCGGCATCCATGGGAAGAGATCGGGAAGGAGGAGGCCTCCACGGAGAGAATCCACGGAGAGCCCATGGATCCAAAGCGCGAGAAGCACTCCGGGGCAGGGGCAATGGCAACTGGCGGCTAGGGCACAAGATGGGAAGGACAGGGGACGAGGGGAAAAAGAAAACCCTTCAGCCCTGTCGGCTATATATATGCCCATAGACACGCAGCGGTTGTACCGCTCGAGGGAGCGGTTGTACCGCTTCTTGGTATGGGCCAGTGGTTGCGGGTGGTACTTACGTCACCAAGATGGATGTAACCAACCGGTAGTACCGGCCAGATGGACACCCTAGGGTTGAGCGGTGGAACCGCTCAAGCACCGCTGGGAGCCCTTCTGGGACGGCACAACCCGAGTGTACTAGCGGTTGAACCGCTCGTAACACCAGTTGTACTGCCCAGTCACCATTACCCGAACCACGAACAAATGTGTGCAATTGGATTAGATGGTTTAAAGGGGATGGAGATAGGCTTGGGATAGATGTAGCGACCAAACCTCAAACGGTCCAATCTCTGTGCTCAGGTGTCATCCCTGGATCAGTAATGCTGACACCACACAGTACTTGAAGGATTTATAACAGAGTAGAAATCACACACTTATTACATCGAGTGTCTCAAAAGAGAACTTATTACAATAAATGTGGCTTAAGGCCATCTAAAACGATAACAGTGGAAGGCTTGGAAGATAAGTGAGTCCATCAACTCCAATGGCATCACTGAGTATAGAACCACGACCTAAAGGCACCTTAATCATCGTCTGAAAAGTCTGCAACATTAACGTTGCAGCCCAAAATGGGTCAGCACATGGAATATGCTGGCAATGTAACACATAGAGAGCAATGCAAGAAATAGGCTATACTACATGCATATTTGGCTGGTGGAAAGCTCTATGGTTGCAGTTTTGCGTAAAGCCAATTTTTCCCTACTGCAAAGGAATAAATTTTATTTAACTATCATGGTGGTTGTTAAACATTGAGAATGGTTGATAGCATTCTCAATCCCAATTAAGCATCATCATTAAGCAAAACCCAACAAAATTAATTTTAGAGTAACATGATGAGATTCACATGATAAATCCAGGTACTAGATACTCAATATGTCCATAACCGGGGACACGGCTAACCATGATTAGTTTATACACTCTGTAGAGGTTTGCGCACTTTTCCCCACAAGACTCGATCGCCTCCGTTTGATTTCTCGCACTACATGGTGTTTGGGAAACGGATGACCGAGACATAGTCTTTCAGAAGCGCTAGCACCTTACGATCGGGTAGACCGTTACACCTACTTTCCCCTACATCTGCTAGTCTACCACTGTAAGAGTTCGCACGACTTAATCAACTATGCTAGAGCCCATAATAGCTTGTGGCTGCACACGGAAGTTTCTAGCATGAATAATCTCATGATCCCTTTGAGCCTGGGTGGCGGTCCAAAAGAAAATAGGCAATCGCTGGAATACCCAGGTGCCTCAATCCACCCAGATGTGTATTTAAGTTGCCACCTTAGATAAACCGTTAATTTAACAATCTCACATCTGTCATGGATACACTCACCCAATCCACGTCTACTAGCATAGCATGGCATAATAAGCAAACGTAGAAGTAACTCCCAAAGGTTTGATAATAAACAGGTAATAGGCACTACCTCAACTACTTCCCAAACCCACAATTTATTTAGATCCTAATCATGCAATGTGTGAGGATTGATCTAATGCAATAAAACTGGGTAATTGGAAGTATGATCAAAGTGTTACTTGCCTTGCTGATGATCCGGCAAATCTAGCGATTCGAAGTAGCAAGCGGCGCACTCCGAGTACTCTATCGCAAACAAACAAGCATACAATAAGCACTCAACCAATGCATAGGTAAAACTCAAATAAGAGATCTAACCAGAAAGTTCAACTTAATAACTCTGGTTGGCAAAAAGAATCAAATCGAACGAAGCAACGAAAGACAAACGGCAAAAGAAACAAGCTTCATTTACTATTCTGGATCTAGGGAAAATTTTACAATGGCAAAAACTTGTTTGAGTTGGTTAAATGGAAAGAGGGTTTCGAGACAAAACTCCAGGCGCTTGGATCGCCTGATTTCGATAAACGAGCGAAAAGTTATACTAGAACGAAAAACGGATCAGGAATCGTGATCAGAAAAATCGCGGATTTAATCTGAGAAAAAGAAAATGACGAACAGATTAACGAATGGACGTTCGTTAACTGGACCTAAACGATGAATGCGTTCGCTAAAACGAACGAATGAGTGAACACTCGCTAAATAAATAAACTGGAAAACCGATCTATTAAAAAAACGAAACTAAAAAAACCGAACAAAACCGACGGAAAACCGATCGGTTTTTCTAGAAAAGCCGGCGGCGACGAGGTCTACCTCCGGCGAGCGGCGGGGCGGCGGTCCGGCAGGGCGGCGGGGTGGCGCGGCGGTCCGGCGGCGGCAGCAAAGGCGGCGGCGGCGGGGCAGCTAGGGCGGCTAGGGTTTGGGGTGGGGTCCGGCTGGGCCTCCTCGGCTTATAAAGCCGGCCGGGCCAAGTGTCCAGGTCGGACACAGCCCGGTAGGTCGGTTGCGCTTTTTTTAAATAGTTACGCTCAGAAAAAAAACAAAAGGAATACTAAACGGACTCCAAAAATCCCGAAATAAATTTTCCCCGGCTTCTAAAATCAAGCCGCACAGGATGAACATTTATTTGGGGCCTAAATGGAATTTTGAAAAACGCGCATTTTTCCTAAATTCAAATAAAATAGCAAATAAAACCAAAATAAAATCTTATTTGATTTTTTATTAAATCCTCAATATTTCTTTATTTTTGGGAAAGTCATTTTATTCCCTCTCTCATATTTTGATAATAGAAATAATGGAAGATAAAATAAATAAAATCAAGTGATCCTATTTTCGAAATTTGAGAAAACCCAAATATGAAAATAACAAAATCCCCAACTCTCTCCAAGGGTCCTTGAGTTGTGTAGAATTTCTAGGATCAACCAAAATGCAATAAAATATGATATGCAATGATGATCTAATGTATAACATTCCAAATTGAAAATTTGGGATGTTACAAACCTACCCGCCTTAAGATGAATCTCGCCCTCGAGATTCGGGTTGGCTAGAAAATAGGTGAGGGTGGTCCTTTAGCAATTCTTCCTCTCGCTCCCAGGTGGCTTCATCCTCCGTGTGGTGGCTCCACTGAACTTTGCAAAACTTGATAACCTTGCTGCGGGTGACTCGACTAACATACTCTAGAATCTTGACTGGTTTCTCCTCATAGGTCAAATCACTGTCCAACTGAATCACTTCCAGTGGCACTGTATCTCTCAGCGGTATATCAGCCATCTCCGCGTGGCACTTCTTCAACTAGGAAACATGGAACACGTCGTGAACTACTGACAATCCTTCGGGCAATTCTAACTTATAGGCTACTTCTCCTATACGCTCAAAAACTTTGTATGGTCCTACAAAACGTGGCGCTAACTTTCCCTTAACTCCAAAGCGCTTAACTCCTCGAAGTGGAGATACTCGAAGATAAACTTGGTCCGCGACTCCGTAAACTGTCTCCTTGCGTTTTGAATCTGCGTAGCTCTTCTGTCTGGACTGGGCTACCTTGAGCCTATCGCAAATCAATTTCACTTTCTGTTCAGACTCCTTAATCAGATCCGGTCCAAACAACTGGCGGTCTCCAACTTCATCCCACGACAATGGGGTCCTGCACCTCCTTCCGTACAAGGCTTCGAAAGGGGCCATCTTCAAACTAGATTGATAACTGTTGTTGTAAGAGAACTCTACATATGGCAAATTCTCATCCCAACTAGATCCATAATCTAGCGCACAAGCTCTCAGCATATCCTCCAAAGTCTGATTGACTCTCTCGGTCTGTCCATCTGCCTTCGGATGGAAAGCTGTACTGAACTCTAGCCTGGTACACAAAGTTTCATGCAACTGATTCCAGAACTTTGAGGTAAACTGGGTTCCTCTATCTGATACAATGCTCCTTGGAACTCCATGCAAACAGACGATCCTGGTCATGTATATCTTTGCCAACTTTGCACTAGTATAGGTACTTTTCACTAGAATGAAATGAGCTACCTTCGTCAAACGATCGACTACAACCCAAATCGAGTCATAGCCAAAACGAGTTCTGGGCAATCTCGTAATAAAATCCATGCCTAGCTTATCCCACTTCCATTTGGGTATCGGCAATGGTTGTAGCAATCCTGCTGGCTTCTAATGCTCTGCCTTTACCCTCTGGCATACATCACAAACTGCTACATACTCCGCAATATCCTTCTTCATCCCGGTCCACTAGAAAGTATCCTTCAAATCCAAATACATCTTGGTATTTCCTGGGTGAATCGAATATGGCGAATCATGGGCCTCCTGCAGAATTAACTTCCTGATCTCCGGGTCATTGGGCACATAAACACGGTCTTCAAGGTATCGTGCTCATCCTCACGAAATCCTTTAGCTTTTCCTTTGCTCATTTTCTTCTTTATAGAGGCAGTCTTCTTGTCAGTCTTCTAGGCTTCTCTGATCTTATCCATCAAAGTAGACTGAATCTCCAATACTGCTACATAGCCTCTTGGAACTATTTCCAAACATAGCTCTCGAAGATGTTCGGCTAACTCCCTTGGTAAATCTCCCGTCATTAGTGTGTTGACATGGCTTTTACGACTCAACGCGTCAGCCACTATGTTAGCCTTTCCGGGGTGATAATGCAATCTCATATCATAATCCTTGATGAGCTCCAACCATCTCCTTTGCCTGAGATTCAACTCCTTCTACGTGAAAATATACTTCAAACTCTTGTGATCTGTGTACACCTCACAATGGTTTCCAATGAGAAAATGTCTCCAGGTCTTCAATGCATGCACTACGGCTGCTAACTCCAAATCATGCGTAGCATAATTTAACTCAAGAGGCTTAAGTTGTCGTGAGGCATATGAAACAACTCTTCCTTCCTGCATAAGCACTGCTCCAAGTCCTCGACGTGAAGCGTCGCAATACACCTCATAATCCTTGGTCTGATCTGGCAAAATCAACACAGGTGATGTAACCAAACGTTTCTTCAACTCCTGGAAACTAGCCTCACATTCCTCAGTCCATATGAACTTGGTATCCTTTTTCAACAACTCCGTCATAGGCTTTGCAATCTTCGAGAAATTTTCAATGAATCTCCGGTAGTATCCTGCGAGTCCAAGAAAACTCCGGATTTCTCCAACCGTTGTTGGGGTTTCCCAATTTGTCACAGTGTCAACCTTGGTGGGATCTACTACTATACCTTCTCCAGATATAACGTGTCCGAGAAATCCAACTTCCTTCAACCAAAACTCACATTTGCTAAACTTGGCATATAACTGATGTTCTTTGAGCTTACCAAGTACCAAACGCAAATGCTCCTTATGCTCCTCTTCATTCTTCGAGTATACCAGGATATCATCAATGAACACCACAACGAACTTATCCAAAAACTCCATAAACACTTTGTTCATCATGTTCATAAAATATGCAGGTGCGTTAGTCAGACCAAATGACATAACGGTATACTCGTACAGCCCATACCTGGTGGTAAAAGCCGTCTTAGGTATATCCTGTTCTCGAATCTTCAACTAATGGTACCCTGATCGCAGATCGATCTTGGAAAATACCTTAGCTCCTTGCAATCGATCAAACAGATCATTTATCATCGGTAGTGGGTACTTGTTCTTGATGGTTACTTCATTCAATCCTCGACAATCAACAACCATCCTTAACGGTCCATCCTTCTTCTCCACTAGAAGTACTGGCGATCCCCAAGGCGAAGAACTTGGGCGAATATATCCTTTATCCAGTAACTCCTTAATCTGCTTCTTAATCTCCACCAAATCCTTTGCAGGCATCCTATATGGTCTCTTAGATATTGGCCCTGTGCCTGGCAAAAGCTCAATCAAAAACTCAATATCTCTATTCGGTGGCATGCCTGGCAACTCTTCTGGAAATACATCAGGGAAATCCTTCATTACTGTTACTTCCTCCTGCACAACTCCTATTAGACAATTTACTTGAGTCCTTTTCGGCACATGCCAGGATACATACTTGATCCTTCTCCCTTCTAGGGTGGTAAGCAAAATCGACGTACTGGCGCAATCGATGTTTCCTCCATACATAGACAGCCAATCCATACCCAAAATTACATCCAATCCTTGTGATTCCAAAATGATCAAATCCGAGGGAAACACATGCCTACCTATACTCAATGGCACTTGAAAACATCCTTGGCTAGCCATATACTCCGCTCCTGGTGAGCTTACTAACATAGGTGTTCTAAGAACTTTGGTGGGCAGATTATACTTATCCACAAATCCCCTTGATATGTATGAATGCGATGCACCAGTATCGAAAAGAATGAGTGCAGTAAATGACTTAACAAAAAACTTACCGATTACTGCATCCGGCTGCTCCTCAACCTCCTCCACGTTAACGTGGTTCACCTGTCCCCTGTTGAAAGGGTTCGGCTTCTTCCCAGAGCTTCCATTGCCATTTCCATTCTGGGATTCAGGACATTCATTGGCATAATGTCCGATCTTCTGGCACTTAAAGCAAGTGACTTGGCTCAGGTCTCTCTTGGCTGGGGTTGATGGGTTGGTGTGATTCTGGTCGTTGCTTCCTCCATTCCCATTACCATTCTTGGTGCCATTGTGATTGTGCGAGCTACCTCCTCCATGGGTATGCTAAAAATGTCCTCCCGGTCTAGGGGTAAAATGTGGCTTCTGCTGACCTCCTGAATTGTACTTCCCTTGTCCATACTTCCTCTTGCGGTTATCAATCTGCTGCTGCTTCCCTTCAATCATAAGAGCACGGTCTACCAACTCCTGGTAGTTGTTGAAGGTTGCTACCATCAACTGCATGCTCAACTCGTCATTCAGTCCTTCCAGAAACTTCTCCTGCTTAGCTGCATCCGTAGTTACGTCATCTGGGGCATAACGTGCTAACTTACTAAAGTCCTCCACATACTGACCAACTGTCCGTCCTCCTTGGCGCAAGTTCCAGAACTCCCGCTTCTTCATGGCCATAGCTCCTGCTGAAACATGGGCAGTACGGAAAGCCTGCTGGAACTGGTCCCACGTGACAGTGTCGACAGGGAAAGTGGTTGTGAAATTCTCCCACCATGATGCTGCGGGTCCTTCAAGCTGATGTGCAGCAAACTTCACCTTTTCCGCATCTGTGCATCCTGCGGTGGTCAACTCCCTTGCTATCTTGCGGAGCCAATCATCTACTACTATCACCTCGGTGCTACTGGAAAACACCAGCGGATTCAGCCTAAGAAAACGGGCTAAGTGATCAACGGGTGGTGGTGGTGGTGGGTTGTTGTTGTTGTTGTTCCCCTGATTCTGGTTCTGAACTAGCAACTACATCAATGTGTTCTGCTGTTGGATCAACTGAGTGAGCTCCGGTGGGAAGGTAAATCCGGGGTCACATCTCGGAGGCATCTGAGGGTTTAGAAAAGATGAGATTTAAGAATAGAGAGGGGTCTAGAGAGAAAACACTACCCATATGCACATGAGGCAAAAGCAAACAATTCACTTCATTCAATCAATCAAACAAGGGCATACAATCGATCTAACTATCGCAAAAGTGCTCGGACTACATATTTACATGGTGGACTACTACTACTGATGAGGTGGTCTACTAAAAATATTCTTCGGTTGCAGACTCCATTATATCTGCTCCAGCTTCATCAACATAGTCATCATCGCTATTATCTGGATCCGAGTCGGTGTCATCGATGATGATGTAGTCTTCTGGGCGAATCTCCTTGGGTTCTTCGTCTTCTTCTACTGGTGTAGGGCCTCCCATAAATATTCCGATCTTCATTGTTAGGTCGGCATTCTTGTCCACTAATACTTCGATTTCTTCTTCATAATCTTCACGCGTAGCCTTCAGTTCTTCCTCCAGTTCCTTGATTCTTGTCCTTGCCTTCTTCAGATCTATCATGTCGGCGCACATCTGGTTCTCCTGACATCGAATGTGCTGGTTTAACTCCTGGATAAAAGCTGCAATTGATCTATCCTTCCTGGTGCTGATCATCATCCAGTGCTCATCTCGGCTGTAACGCCCTCGATGCGGCTATATCTCCCACGTGTTGAAGCACGACTTAGAGGCATAACCACATTGAAAGCAATGTCGCAAGTGAGGTAATCTTCACACAACCCATGTAATAAAATAGGGGAAGAAGTTACATAGTTGGCTTACAATCGCCACTTCACACAATTACATGAATAAGGCATTACATCATCCAAATACAATCAAGGTCCGACTACGGAACCAAAATAAAAGAAGAACCCCAAATGCGACAAGGTCCCCCATCGACCCCAACTGGGCTCCACTACTGATCAACTAGAACGAAACACCACAAAGGACAAGATCTTCATCGAGCTCCTCCTGATCTTGGTTGCGTCAACTGCACGGTCTCATCGGCACCTGCAAGCTGGTTTTTGGAAGTATCTGTGAGCCACGGGGACTCAGCAATCTCGCACCCTCGCGATCAAGACTATTTAAGCTTATGGGTAATGTAAAGGTATGAGGTGGAGCTGCAGCAAGCGACTAGCATATATGGTGGCTAACCTGTTCGCAAAAGAGAGCGAGAAGAGAAGGCTAAGCACGGTCGATAAAAGTATGATCAAGAAGTGATCCTAGAACAACCTACGTCAAGCATAACTCCAACACCGTGTTCACTTCTTGGACTCCGCCGGAAAGAGACCATCACGGTTACACACGCGGTTGACTCATTTTAATTAAGTTAAGGTTCAAGTTATCTACAACCGGACGTTAACAAATTCCCATCTGCCCATAACCGCGGGCACGGCTTTCGAAAGTTCAAATCCCTGCAGGGGTGTCCCAACTTAGCCCATCACAAGCTCTCACGGTCAACAAAGGAATAGACCTCCTCCCGAGACATTCCGATCAGACTCGGTATCCCGGTACTCCAAGACATCCTCGACAATGGTAAAACAAGTCCAGCAAGACCACCCGATGCGCCGACATCCCGATAGGAGCTGCACATATCTCGTTCTCAGGGCAACACCAGATAAGCAATCCGTACAACTAAAACCAGCCCTCGAGTTTCCCCGAGGTGGCGCTGCAAGGGGCTCTAGTTTGGACCAACACTTAGACAAGCACTGGCCCGGGGGGGTTAAAATAAAGATGACCCTTGGGCTGGCCTAACCCAAGGGAAAAAAAGGCTAGGTGGCAAATGGTAAAACCAATGTTGGGCCTTGCTGGAGGAGTTTTATTCAAAGCGAACTGTCAAGGGGTTCTCATTATAACCCAACTGCGTAAGGAACGCAAAATCCGGGAACATAACACCGATATGACGGAAACTAGGGCGGCAAGTATGGGACAAAACACTAGGCATAAGGCCGAGCCTTCCACCCTTTACCAAGTATATAGATGCATTAATTAAATATAAGAGATATTGTGATATCCCAACAAGTAAACATGTTCCAACAAGGAACAACATCTCCATGTTCCAACAAGGAACAAGCTTCAATCTTTACCTGCAACTAACAACGCTATAAGAGGGGCTGAGCAAAGCGGTAACATAGCCAAACAACGGTTTGCTAGGACAAGGTGGGTTAGAGGCTTGGTTCAACAATATGGGAGGCATGATAAGCAAGTGGTAGGTATCGCAGCATAGGCATAGCAAAAGAGCGAGCAACTAGCAAGCAAAGATAGAAGTGATTTCGAGGGTATGGTCATCTTGCCTGAAATCCCGCAAGGAAGAAGAACGAGTCCACGAAGAAGACAAACGGACGTAGTCGAACGGTTCCTCACAAACGCGACGTTAACGGAACCAACCCGAAGAAGCAAACACCGGAAAGAAGCACACAACATAGTAAACAACCCTCACATAATCATGGCATGATGCACAAACAAGTATGATGCATGTCCGGATTAAAGAGGCATGGCATGGCAAAGTGCACAAGCAATCCTACAAATTAAGTGGAGCTCAATATGCAACTCCGTTGCATATTGACTGAACACCACATCAATTATTTAGTTCACTCTCGGTTAGGTACTCCACAGTATTAAATGTTGGTTAACATGGCAAGAGGTGTAGCATAACAAACTATACCATCTAAACAATTTAAATGGGGCCGGATATAATAAAAAACAAAACCGGTATACCCCATATGCAATTATCAATTTGGTGCAACAACAATTTTAACCAATCTTGAAGTTGTTATCATGATGCGGATGACATGTGCAAGTTTATGCAATTTTTAATAAAAGTTGACAAGAGAATTATGAAGCATTTGTCACCGTGGTGAAAAGAAAAGGGGTGCCACGGCGACGAATACGAAAATGATGCCACGGCAACATATCGGTTATCAGGTAGTCCACGGGGATACCGGTGCAAAAGGAAAAGTGACGGGAGCGTGCAAGAGATGGTGGGATGATCCCGGATTCCGGGTGTCCCACGGGTTAGTGGCATGGAAAACGAGTGACAATACGGACACGGTGCAGACAAAGGGTGCATCTCATACAACATGCATTCATGCGTTCACGGGCGTCGACTCGGGGTTATACCTTTGAAGCGTGCGTTTTCGAAGTGTATCGAGTCGGCGTAGAGGAAGTAGTGGAAGTAGACGTTCTCGGACGTCGAGGGAAGTAGTGGTTCATGCGGCGATAGTAGAAGTAGTCATCCTATCGTTCATCGGCGATCATCGGAGCGGTAGTGGAAGTAGAGGTACATGACGACGGTAGAGATACTCGCGACGGTAGTGGTACAAGGTCGTCGGGGTACTTGCGGTCCGGTCTTGGTGTATTATGTACATGCTAACGTAGTGGTACTCGGTGTCTTGTCGAACCCAAGCGACGGTAGTCGTACACGGCGCGATGTGGAAGTAGTTGTACTCGCGGTCTTCGGCGATGGTAGTCGTACACGTATCGACGAGGTACTTAACGTTTAGGTCTGTAGCCGTTTGAGCGTCCGTGTGGGTCTTGCCGGTGGGGTACTTGGCGCTTGCGGTCCAACTCCGAGGTCATAGCCGTGTAGTCAAACTTGACGGAAAACGGGTCTCGCTGGGGACTTGGCGCATCCATCCAGAACTTGTGGTACTTGGCGAAAACGACGAGAGGCGGGCAGTGAACAACGACACGAAGTTCAGGTGTCGCGGTGGTCTTGGCGTCCAGCGACAGCGGCAGGCATCGCAGACACCGGGCGCGGTCGCCTGCAGACGGACGGAGACGCAGCAGCAAAAGAAAAACAGCAACAGCTCCCGAAACTTGACAGCGCGTGGAAGGAGGAGGTCGAGGACGCAGGCGGGGCAGCGGTGCTGGCGACGGTCGAGGACGACGCCTCCGGTTAGCGAAGCACGGGTGCAGGGGAGGCGGAGTTCCTGCTCGGGGAGGCGCAGGTGAGGGTCGCCGTGGTGCTCTGCTGCAGGGTGCCATGGCGGGGAGGCGACGAAGAGGATGGAGCCTGGGCGCAGGAGGATGGCCAGGGTGCACGGAGCGGCAACGGTCGCTGGAGCTTGAGGGCGCAGGGTCGCGACGTTCGCGATGGCGGCGGCAGGCCTGGTCGAGGGAGAGATGGGGGTCGAGGACGAGGGGGACTTGGGGCGCCGGCGGCGGCCTCGGGAAGGAGGAGGGACTTGGCGCGACGGAGAGCAGGGAAAAGAGACGAGGGAGAGGACGAGGGGATCGGGGAGAGAAGAAGAGGTGGGAGGCGGCGCTGGATGAGGACGAGAGGGAGAGAAGATGGGCTCTCTCCCTGCGCTAGGGTTAGCTGGGGAGTGGGCCTTGGGAGGCCGGCCCAATGGAGAGGAAAACGTCCAGGGGCCTGCTGGGCTGCTCTCTCTCCTACTCTCTTCCTCATTTCCTTTTATTTGCCAAAATAGCAAATAGCAAAGGCATAAATAAGAGAAAGAAAAGGTTGGAGAAGGAATTTGGGCACTGGGATAATTTTCATGGACTCAGAAAAATGTGCACGGTCCGGGAAAATAGAAAAAGGTCAAGTTTTAAAGATTAAATTCAAATGAATTCCTTTGAATTTAATTCAAAAGGTTTGAACTAGGATAGGTTTTTCGAAGTGCCCAAAAATGTTGAGAAATTAGGTGGAGCTCCGGAAAATGATGAAAGGACATGTGGCAAAGTTAGAGGCCAAGAGTTGAAATAATAAAAGGCATTGGGATTTTTGCAAGTGTGTTAAGGTAATTCCACATAATTGGAATAATTACTATAGCTCTCTAAAAATCGAGAGGATAAGTTGTAAAGAGAATCACCATGTGAATTCCCTCAATTTAAATGGATCAAAGATCCATACCATTTGTTTAGTTGAGTTAAGAAAAATAAATGGCATGATGGCATGATGACAATGCACATGATGCAATTATGAATGCAAAGAACCAAACAAATCACACGACGAAACCTGGAAACCCTGGAAGGCAACTGAAGCTCCGGTCTTGGGGCGTTACATCGGCACCCACAAATCTGGTAGATAGTATCCTTGAGATCATTGCGGTAAACTTCTCCAATGCGTCCCATGGCGATATGAGCTGCCATGCTCTTTCCTAGACTCCAAGTTGGTGCATCAAAAGAAAACTCTATGGGCTCAGTGACTGGCATGAACGTCCTTCCTGGAACTTGAACTTGAATCATCCAGCGCTCTTCTTCAGGTAAAGTGGCGTTGTAAGCCCCGGTGAAGCTTGGTACTCCTATGTTCAGATATCTAGTGACTTCCTTCAAGTGACGTCCAAAGGGGGTATCTTCATCCGGTTGCGTGAACTTATTCCTTGCATCCGCCATCCTAAAAGAGTAGAAAAGATGAGAAGTCAGAAAGAGAAGAGAGTGAGTAGTGATCTAGGTCTTTAGCTTAGTGGTCGTGTCCTACAGTCAGCGTGTGCTCTGATACCATCTTGTAGCAACTAGACCTCAAACGGTCCAATCTCTCTGCTCAGGTGTCATCCCTGGATCAGTAATGCTGACACCACACAGTACTTGAAGGATTTATTACAGAGTAGCAATCACACACTTATTACATCGAGTGTCTCAAAAGAGAACTTATTACAATAAATGTGGCTTAAGGCCATCTAAAATGATAACATCGGAAGGCTTGGAAGATAAGTGAGTCCATCAACTCCAAGGCATCACTGAGTATAGAACCACGACCTAAAGGCACCTTAATCGTCGTCTGAAAAGTCTGCAACATTAACGTTGCAGCCCGAAACGGGTCAGCACATGGAATATGCTGGCAATGTAACACATAGAGAGCAATGAAAGAAATAGGCTATAATAGATGCATATTTGGCTGGTGGAAAGCTCTATGGTTACAGTTTTGCGTAAAGCCAATTTTTCCCTACTGCAAAGGAATAAATTTTATTTAACAATGATGGTGGTTGTTAAACATTGAGAATGGTTGACAGCATTCTCAATCCCAATTAAGCATCATCATTAAGCAAAACCCAACAAAATTAATTTTAGAGTAACATGATGAGATTCACATGATAAATCCAGGTACTAGATACTCAAGATGTCCATAACCGGGGACACGGCTAACCATGATTAGTTTATACACTCTGCAAAGGTTTGCGCACTTTTCCCCACAAGACTCGATCGCCTCCGTTTCATTTCTCGCACTACATGGTGTTTGAGAAACGGATGACCGAGACATAGTCTTTCAGAAGCGCTAGCACCTTACGATCGGGTAGACCGTTACACCTACTTTCCCCTACATCTGCTAGTCTACCACTGTAAGAGTTCGCACGACTTAATCAACTATGCTAGAGCCCATAAGAGCTTGTGGCTGCACACGGAAGTTTCTAGCATGAATAATCTCATGATCCCTTTGAGCCTGGGTGGCGGTCCAAAAGAAAACAGGCAATCGCTGGAATACCCAGGTGCCTCAATCCACCCAGATGTGTATTTAAGTTGCCACCTTAGATAAACCGTTAATTTAACAATCTCACATCTGTCATGGATACACTCACCCAATCCACGTCTACTAGCATAGCATGGCATAATAAGCAAACGTAGAAGTAACTCCCAAAGGTTTGATAATAAACAGGTAATAGGCACTACCTCAACTACTTGCCAAACCCACAATTTATTTAGATCCTAATCATGCAATGTGTGAGTATTGATCTAATGCAGTAAAACTAGGTAATTGGAAGTATGATCAAAGTGTTACTTGCCTTGCTGATGATCCGGGAAATCTAGCGATTCGAAGTAGCAAGCGGCGCACTCCGGGTACTCTATCGCAAACAAACAAGCATACAATAAGCACTCAACCAATGCATAGGTAAAACTCAAATAAGAGATCTAACCAGAAAGTTCAACTTAAGAACTCCGGTTGGCAAAAAGAATCAAATCGAACGAAGCAACGAATGACAAACGACAAGAGAAACAAGCTTCATTTACTATTCTGGATCTAGGGCAATTTTTACAGTGGCAAAAACTTGTTTGAGTTGGTTAAATGGAAATAGGGTTTTGAGACGAAACTCCGGGCGCTTGAATCGCCTGATTCCGATAAACGAGCGAAAAGTTATACTAGAACGAAAAACGGATCAGGAATCGCGATTAGAAAAATCACAGATTTAATCCGAGAAAAAGAAAACGACGAACAGATTAACGAATGGACGTTCGTTAACTGGATCTAAACGATGAACGCGTTTGTTAAAACGAACGAACGAGCAAACGCTCGCTAAATAAATAAACCAGAAAACTGATCTATTAAAAAAACGAAACTAAAAAAACCCGAACAAAACCGACGGAAAACCGATCGGTTTTTCGAGAAAAACCGGCGGCGGCGAGGTCTACCTCCGGCGAGCGGCAGGGCGGTGGTCTGGCAGGGCGGCGGGGCGGCGGTCCGGCGGCAGCGGCGGCAAAGGCGGCAGCGGCGGGGCGGCTAGGGCGGCTAGGGTTTGGGGTGGGGGTCCGGCTGGGCCTCCCCGGCTTATAAAGCCGGCCGGGCCAAGTGTCCAGGTCGGACACGGCCCGGTAGGTCGGTTGCGTTTTTTTAAATAGTTACGCTCAGAAAAAAAACCAAAGTAATACTAAACCGACTCCAAAAATCCCGAAATAAATTTTCCCCAGCTTCAAAAATCAAGCCACACAGGATGAACATTTATTTGGGGCCTAAATGCAATTTTGAAAAACGTGCATTTTTCCTAAATTCAAATAAAATATTAAATAAAACCAAAATATAATATTATTTGATTTTTTATTAAATCCTCAATATTTCTTTATTTTGGGAAAGTCATTTTATTCCCTCTCTCATATTTTGATAATAGAAATAATGGAAGATAAAATAAATAAAATCAAGTGATCCTATTTTCGAAATTTGAGAAAACCCAAATATGAAAATAACGAAATCCCCAACTCTCTCCAAGGGTCCTTGAGTTGCGTAGAATTTCTACGATCAACCAAAATGCAATAAAATATGATATGCAATGATGATCTAATGTATAACATTCCAAATTGAAATTTTGGGATGTTACAATAGAGCACGAAACTGGAATAAGGTGTGAGGAACTCCAAGAGATAAAAAGGGAACCAACGAGAGAGAAAAACAAACTTGGAGACCACAACACCTAGGGCCTAGAACAAGACTAAGGAAAAAACAACAAGGACAAAACACGAAACACAACCTCTCCCAAGAGAGGGCCGTGGTCGGAGCCACCTATGTTTGAGTCAATTGGTATGGCACCGCGAAGAATTATCCTTGGGCCCATGACCAAAACTCGTCTTTGAAGCACAACTACCATAAAAATGGCTAATGTGAAAGAGTTGATCAATTTATGCATAATGGGGGGGAGGAAGAGTTCATTGAGAGAACAACACTCCCCCTATGTCCATGCCTACAGCTAAACAACATAACAAGTTGAGTATGGTGGGGTGTGCAAGGGTTCAAGCAACATTGCTCGAATCAATGATATTTAGCTCATGCCTTAACTCGCAAAATCTTGCTTCATCCAAGGGCTTCGTGAAGATACCTTCAAGGTTATCATGAGTGTTGACATAGTTGAGCTCGATCTCCCCTCGCCTAATATGATCCCGTATGAAGTGATACCGAATTTCAGTGTGCTTCGTCTTGAAGTGTTGCACCTGGTTGAGAGAAATCTTGATGGCATTTTCATTGTCACACCAAAGAGGCACTTTGTCACAAATGACACCATAATCCTTTAAAGTTTGCCTCATCCAAAGAAGTTTTGCACAACAACTACCGGCGGCCACATACTCCGCTTCGGTGGACGAGAGAGACACACAACTTTGCTTCTTGGAAGACCAACTCACCAAAGAGCAACCAAGGAATTGGCACCCTCCAGAAGTGCACTTCCTATCCACTTTGTCTCCCGCCCAATCGGAGTCCGAATATCCCATAAGATTGAAGTTAGATCCTCTTGGATACCATAAGCCAAAGTTTGGGGTATGAGCCAAATATCGAAAGATTCGCTTGACCATCACAAAGTGGCTTTCCTTAGGCACGGCTTGAAACCATGCAAAAATTCCCACACTCAACATGATATCCGATCTAGATGCACAAAGCTAAAGCAAGGAGCCAATCGTGGGGCATATAACTTTTGATCCACCGCTTTACCATTGGGATCTATGTCAAGTTAGCATTTAACGGGCATTGGAGTGGAAGCCGGCTTGACCTCACTTAGCTTGAATCTCTTGAGCATGTCTTGAGTGTATTTGGCTTGGTTGATGAAGGTTCCTTCTCTTTGTTGCTTGACTTCGAACCCGAGAAAGAACTTCAACTCTCCCATCATGGACATCTTGAACTTGGAGGTCATGAGTGCGGCAAATTACACATTGAAAGCTTTGTTAGGGGAACCAAAGATAATATCATCAACATATAGTTGGCACACAAACAACTCCCCTTTGACCTTCTTAGTAAAAATAGTGGGGTCAATTTTCCGAATTTCAAAACCGCGATCTGGCAACAACTCGGTAAGGTGGTCATACCACGCACGTGGGGCTTGCTTAAGGCCATAGAGTGCCTTATTGAGTTGGTACACATGATCAGGAAAGTAGGGATCCTCGAACCCGGGGGGTTGCTTGACATATACCAACTCATTAATAGGACCATTAAGAAAAGCACTCTTCACATCCATTTGTTGCAACTTAAAGTTATGATGAGAAGCATAAGCAATCAACATGCGAATGGATTCAAGGCGAGCAACGGGAGCAAAGGTTTCACCGTAGTCGATACCCTCGACTTGGGAGTAGCCTTGTGCTACCAAACGAACCTTGTTGCGAATGATAATTCCATGAGCATCTTGCTTGTTCTTGAATATCCACTTGGTACCAATGACATTATGGTTCCCCGTTGTCCTTGGCACCAATCTCCACACCTTGTTATGCTCGAAGTTGTTGAGTTCTTCATGCATGGCATTGAGCCAATCCGGATCCTCGAGCGCCTCATAGACCTTTTGGGGTTCAACACAAGAAACAAACGCATGATGTTCACAATAGTTTGCCAATTGTCTACGAGTGCTTACCCCCTTTCGAATTCTTCCAAGCACATTTGTAATGAGATGACCCTTGGTTGAGAGCTTGGATGCGATCTTGGTGGCACGACGCTCTAATTCCTCCTCCGAAGTGAGATGAGGAGCGGTCACTTGATCATCTTGAGCGTTGTCTTGAGCTTGTTCTTGATCTTGAACTTGCTCAGATGAGAGAACTTGACCTTGGGCATCACTTGGTGATTCAACACCATCTTGAGGATGATCTTGCCCTTGGTCATGGTTATGAGGTTGAGGGCCTTCACTTTGTTCTTCGGAAGCGTCTGGGTCTTGAGTTGGTGATGGTTCCACTTGAGTGGAACATTGTCCTTCTCCTTCAACCACAAGGGTTCCTCAATGGGTAGGATAAAGCCAACACCCATTCTTCTTATGGATTGGGGAGGAATTTCGTCACCTACATCACAATTACCACTTTGCTCCACTTGGGAGCCGTTATTCTCATCAAACTCCACGTTACACGTCTCCTCAATAAGTCCCGTGGACTTATTGAGGACATGGTAAGCATGAGAGTTTGTAGCATAGCCAACAAATATGCCCTCTTGAGCTCTAGCCTCAAATTTAGACAAGCGAACACCTTTCTTGAGAATGAAACACTTACACCCGAACACCCGAAAGTACTTGAGGTTGGGCTTGTTACCGGTGAGTATCTCATATGGAGTCTTATTCAAGCCCTTGCGGAGATAGAGCAGATTGGATGCATGACATGCGGTGTTGATGGCTTCAGCCCAAAAGTTGTATGGAGACTTGAACTCCGCCATCATGGTCCTTGCTGCATCCATCAACGTCCAGTTCTTCCTCTCCGCTACACCATTTTGTTGAGGGGTGTAAGGTGCGGAATATTTATGCTTGATCCCCTCATCACTAAGAAACTCATCCAAGGTGTAGTTCTTGAACTCGGTGCCGTTGTCACTCCTTATTGTCAATATCTTTGCATTGTGTTGGCGTTGTGCTTCATTTGCATAGTCAATGACGGTTTGTTGGGTCTCGCTCTTCCTCTTGAAGAAGTATACCCATGTGTATCTTGAGTAATCATCCACAATCACCAAGCAATACTTCCTACCCCCAAGACTATCAAAGGATGGAGGCCCAAAGAGATCCAAGTGAAGGAGCTCCAAAGGCCTCTTTGATAGATGATAGTCGTGGGAGGGTGAGCCTTCTCATGTAGCTTTAGTTCAATACAAGCACTGCAAGCACGATCTTTGGCAAAACTAACATTTGTTAGTCCACGAACATGGTCCCCCTTGAGAAGACTTTGCAAAGATCTCATATTGACATGAGCTAAACAGCGATGCCAAAGCCATCCCACATCAACTTTAGCCATTAGGCATGTCGCAGTCTTAGTGGGTCGCTCTGAAAAGTTAATCACATAAAGACCGTTCTCAACATGCCCAACAAAGGCTACTTTAAGAGTCTTGCTCCACAAGAGGGCCACGGTATCAATATCAAAGAAAGTGGCAAATCCCATGATTGCAAGTTAACGCACGGAAAGTAAATTGAATGCAAGGGACTCAACAAGCATGACCTTCTCGATCGTGAGATCATGAGAAATGACAACCTTGAAGGAAATATGCCCTAGAGGCAATAATAAAGTTGTTATTTATATTTCCTTATATCATGATAAATTTTTATTATTCATGCTAGAATTGTATTAACCGGAAACTTAGTACATGTGTGAATACATAGACAAACAGAGTGTCACTAGTATGCCTCTACTTGACTAGCTCGTTGAATCAAAGATGGTTAAGTTTCCTAGCCATAGACATGAGTTGTCATTTGATTAACGGGATCACATCATTAGAGAATGATGTTATTGACTTGACCCATTCCGTTAGCTTAGCATACGATCGTTTAGTATATTGCTATTGCTTTCTTCATGACTTATACATGTTCCTATGACTATGAGATTATGCAACTCCCGAATACCGGAGGAACACTTTGTGTGCTACCAAATGTCACAACGTAAATGGGTGATTATAAAGGTGCTCTACAGGTGTCTCCGATGGTACTTCTTGAGTTGGCATAGATCGAGATTAGGATTTATCACTCCGATTGTCGGAGAGGTATCTCTGGGCCCTCTCGGTAATACACAACACTATAAGCCTTGCAAGCAATTCAACTAATGAGTTAGTTGCGGGATGATGTATTACGGAACGAGTAAAGAGACTTTCCGGTAACGAGATTGAAATAGGTATTGAGATACTGACAATCGAATCTCGGGAAAGTAACATCCGATGACAAAGGGAACAACGTATGTTGTTATGCGGTTTGATCGATAAAGATCTTCATAGAATATGTAGGAACCAATATGAGCATCCAGGTTCCGCTATTGATTATTGACCAGAGACGAGTCTCGGTCATGTCTACATAGTTCTCGAACCCATAGGGTCCGCACGCTTAACGTTCGGTGGCGATCGGTATTATGAGTTTATGTGTTTTGATGTACCGAAGGTAGTTCGGAGTCCCGGATGAAATCGGGGACATGACGAGGAGTCTCGAAATGATCGAGGTGTAAAGATTGATATATTGGACGACTATATTCGGACATCGGAAAGGTTCTGAGTGCTTCGGGTATTTTTCGGAGTACCGGAGAGTTATGGGAATTTGCCGGGGAGTACATGGGCCTTATTGGGTTTTAGGGGAAAGAGAGAGGGGAGGCTGCGTGCCCCCCAAGGCCTAGTCCAAATTGGACTAGGGGGAGGGGCGGTGCCCCCTCCTTCCTTCTCTTCTCTTTTCCCTTTCCTTCTCTCCTACTCCTACTACATGGAAGGGGGGAATCCTACTCCGATGGGAGTAGGACTCCACAGGGCACGCCATAGTAGAGGGCCGGCCCTCCCCCTCCTCCACTCCTTTATATACAGGGGAGGGGGGCACCCCATGGACACACAAGTTGATCAGTTGATCTTTTAGCCGTGTGCGGTGCCCCCTCCACCATAATCCACCTCGGTCATATCGTAGCGGTACTTAGGCGAAGCCCTGCGTTGGTAACATCATCATCACCGTCATCACGCCATCATGCTGACAGAACTCTCCCTCAAAGCTCTGATGGATCGGAGTTTGTGGGACGTCACCGAGCTGAACGTGTGCTGAACTCGGAGGTCCCGTACGTTTGGTACTTGGATCGGTTGGATCGTGAAGACGTACGACTACATCATCCGCATTCTCATAACGCTTCCGCTTACGGTCTACGAGGGTACGTAGAAGATACTCTCCCCTCTCGTTGCTATGCATCACCATGATTTTGCGTGTGCATAGAATTTTTTTTGAAATTACTGCGTTCCCCAACAGTGGCATCCGAGCCAGTTTTATGTGTACATGTCATATGCACAAGTAGAACACAAAGGAGTTGTGGGCGTGAGTATATACATATTGTTTGCCCTTACTAGTTGATTCTTGATTCGGCGGTATTGTTGGATGAAGCAGCCCAGACTGACATTACGCGTACGCTTACCCGAGACTGGTTCTACCGCCGTGCCTCGCACACAGGTGGCTAGTGGGTGTCTGTTTCTCCAACTTTAGTTGAATTGGTTTCAATGAACAGGTTTCTTTCTGAAGATCAAAAAGCAATCACTATACTACGTTGTGGTTTTTGATGCGTAGGTAAGAATGGTTCTTGCTCAGCCCGTAGCAGCCACG
Source organism: Triticum urartu (assembly GCF_003073215.2). Classification (NCBI taxonomy): domain Eukaryota; kingdom Viridiplantae; phylum Streptophyta; class Magnoliopsida; order Poales; family Poaceae; genus Triticum; species Triticum urartu. The sequence goes on along the minus strand of NC_053026.1, from coordinate 462,352,786 downwards.
TAAAACTTGCAACAACAAAGTAGAGGACGTCTAACTTGTTTTTGCAGGGCACGTTGTGATGTGATATGGTCAAGATGTGATAAGATATAAATTGTTGTATGAGATGGTCATGTTTTCTTAAAGTTATCAGCACTGGCAGGAGCCTTATGGTTGTCTCTTTATTGCATAAGATGCAAGCGCCATATAATTGCTTTACTTTATTGCTATGTGATAGCAATAGTTGCAAAAGCAATAGTTGGTGAGACGACCATGTGACGACACGTTGATAGAGATCAAGATGATGGAGATCAAGGTGTCATGCCGGTGATGAATGGAGATCATGATGGTGTTTTGGAGATGGAGATCAAAGGCACAAGATGATGATGGCCATATCATGACACATATTTTGATTGCATGTGATGTTTATCCTTTATGCATCTTATTTTGCTTAGTTCGGCGGTGGCATTATAAGATGATCTCTCACTAAATTTCAAGGTATAAGTGTTCTCCCTGAGTATGCACCGTTGCGACAGTTCTTTGTGCTGAGACACCACGTGATGATCGGGTGTGATAAGCTCTACGTTCACATACAACAGGTGCAAGCCAGTTTTGCACACGCAGAATACTCGAGTTAAACTTGACGAGCCTAGCATATGTAAATATGTCCTCGGAACATTGAGACCGAAAGGTCGAACGTGAATCATATAGTAGATATGATCAACATAGTGATGTTCACCATTGAAAACTACTCCATCTCACGTGATGATCGGACATGGTTTAGTTGATTTGGATCACGTGATCACTTAGATGATTAGAGGGATGTCTATCTAAGTGGGAGTTCTTAAGTAATATGATTAATTGAACTTTAATTTATCATGAACTTAGTCCTGATAGTATTTGCATATCTATGTTGTAGATCAATAGCTTGCGATGTAGCTCCCCGTTTATTTTTGATATGTTCCTAGAGAATAATAAGTTGAAAGATGTTAGTAGCAATAATGCGGACTAGCTCCGTAATCTGAGGGTTATCCGCATTGCTGCGCAGAAATATTATGTCCTTGATGCACCGCTAGGTGACAGACCTATTGTAGGAGCAGATACAGACGTTATGAACGTTTGACAAAGCTCGGTATGATGACTACTTGATAGTTTAGTGCACCATGCTTTACGGCTTAGAACCGGGACATCAAAAACGTTTTGAATGCCACAGAGCATATAAGATGTTCCAAGAGCTGAAATTGGTATTTCAGACTCATGTCCGATTCGAGATGTATGAGACTTCTGACAAGTACTTTGCCTACAAGATGGAGGAGAATAGCTCAACCAGTGAGCATGTGCTCAGATTGTCTGAGTACTACAATCACTTGAATCAAGTGGGAGTTAATCTTTCAGATAAGATAGTGATTGGCAGAGTTCTCTAGTCACTATCACCAAGTTACTAGAACTTTGTGATGAACTATAATATGCAAGGGATAACGGAAACGATTCCCAAGCTCTTCATGATGCTGAAATCGATGAAGGTAGAAATCAAGAAAAGCATCAAGTGTTGATGGTTGACAAGACCACTAGTTTAAAGTAAAAGGGCAAGGGAAAGAAAGGGAACTTCAAGAATAATGGCAAGCAGGTTGCCACTCCCATGAAGAAGCTCAAAGCTAGACCCAAGCCTGAAACTGAGTGCTTCTATTGTAAAGGAAATGGTCACTGGAAGTGGAACTGCCCTAGATACTTGGCGGATAAGAAGGATGGCAAGGTGAACAAAGGTATATTTGATATACATGTTATTGATGTGTACTTTACTAGTGTTTATAGCAAACCCCTCGGTATTTGATACTGGTTCATTTGTTAAAAGTAGTAACTCGAAACGGGAGTTGCAAAATAAACAAAGACTAGTTGAGGGCGAGGTGACGATGTGTGTTGGAAGTATTCCAAGGTTGATAAGATCACCATCAAACTGATAAGCTCGAACCCAAATCGGAGTAGTGCGTGTTCATAGGATACCCAAAAGAAACTATTGGGTACACCTTCTATCACAGATCCGGAGGCAAGATATTTTGTTGCAAAGAATGGATCCTTTCTAGAGAAGGAGTTTCTCTCGAAAGAAGTGAGTGGGAGGAAAGTAGAACTTGATAAGGTAATTGTACCTTTTCCCGAATTGGAAAGTAGTTCATCACAGAAATTAGTTCCAGTGATTCCTACACCAATTAGTGAGGAAGCTAATGATGATGATCATGAAACTTCAGATCAAGTTACTACCGAACCTCGTAGGTCAACCAGAATACGTTCCGCACCAGAGTGGTACGGTAATCCTATTTTGGAGGTCATGTTACTTGACCATGACGAACCTACGAACTATGAGGAAGCGATGATGAGCCCAAATTCCGCAAAATGGCTTGAAGCCATGAAATCTGAGATGAGGTCCATGTATTAGAACAAAGTATGGACTTTGATTGACTTTCCCATTGATCGGTGAGCCATTAAGAATAAATGGATTTTCAAGAGGAAGACGGACACTGATAGTAGTGTTACTATCTACAAAGCTCGAATTGTCGCAAAAATGTTTTCGACAAGTTCAAGGTGTTGACTACGATGAGATTTTTCTCACTCGTATCGATGCTTAAAAGTCTGTTCGATCATGTTAGCAGTTGTCGCATTTTATGAAATCTGGCAAATGGATGTCAATACTGCATTCATTAATGGATTTCTCAAAGAAGAGTTGTATATCATGCAACCAGAAGGTTTTGTCGATCCTAAAGGTGCTAACAAAGTGAGCAAGCTCCAGCGATCCATCTATGGACTGGTGCAAGCATCTCAGAGTTGGAATATATGCTTTGATAAAGTGATCAAAGCATATGGTTTTATACAGACTTGCGGTGAAGCCTGTATTTACAAGAAAGTGAGTGGGAGCACTACATCATTTCTGATAAATATATGTGAATGACATATTGCTGATCAAAAATAATGTAGAATTGTCTGGAAAGCATAAAGGAGTGTTTGAAAGGAGTTTTTCAAAGAAATACCTCGGTGAAGATACTTACATATTGAGCATCAAGATCTATAGAGATAGATCAATACGCTTGATATATTTTCAATGAGTGCATACCTTGACAAGATTTTGAAGTAGTTCAAAATGGAACACTCAAAGAAGGAGTTCTTGCCTGTGTTGCAAGGTGTGAAGTGTAGTAAAGACTCAAAACCCAACCACGGCAGAAAATAGAAAGAGAATGAAAAGTCATTCCCTATGCCTCAGTCATAGGTTCTATAAAGTATGTCATGTTGTGTACCAAACCTATTGTGTACCTCACCATACATTTGGCAAGAGGCTAAAATAGTGATCCAGGAGTGGATCACTGGACAGCGGTCAAAAATATCCTTAGTGGAATAAGGAAATGTTTCTCAGTTATGGAGGTGACAAAGAGTTCGTCGTAAAGAGTTAAGTCGATGCAAGCTTTGACACCGATCTGGATGACTCTAAGTCTCGATGTAGATACATATTGAAAGTGGGAGAAATTAGCTAGAGTAGCTCCGTGCAAAGCATTGTAGACATAGAAAATTTGAAAAATACATATGGCTCTGAATGTGGTAGACCCGTTGACTAAATTTCTCTCACAAGCAAAACATGATCACTCTTTGGGTGTTAATCACATAGTGATGTGAACTAGATTATTGACTCTAGTAAACCCTTTGGGTGTTAGTCACATGGAGATGTGAACTAATCACATAAAGATGTGAATTATTGGTGTTAAATCACATAACGATGTGAACTAGATTATTGACTCTAGTGCAAGTGGGACACTGGAGGAAATATGCCCTAGAGGCAATAATAAAGTTGTTATTTATATTTCCTTATATCATGATAAATGTTTATTATTCATGCTAGAATTGTATTAACCGGAAACTTAGTACACGTGTGAATACATAGACAAACAAAGTGTCACTAGTATGCCTCTACTTGACTAGCTCGTTGAATCAAAGATGGTTAAGTTTCCTAGCCATAGACATGAGTTGTCATTTGATTAGCGGGATCACATCATTAGAGAATGGTGTGATTGACTTGACCCATTCCGTTAGCTTATCATACGATCGTTTAGTGTATTGCTATTGCTTTCTTCATGACTTATACATGTTCCTATGACTATGAGATTATGCAACTCCCGAATACCAGAGGAACACTTTGTGTGCCACTAAGCATCACAACGTAATTGGGTGATTATAAAGGTGATCTACAGGTGTCTCCGATGGTACTTGTTGAGTTGGCATAGATCGAGATTATGATTTGTCACTCCGATTGTCGGGGAGGTATCTTTGGGCCCTCTCAGTAATACACATCACTATAAGCCTTGCAAGAAATTCAACTAATGCGTTAGTTGCAGGATGATGTATTACGGAACGAGTAAAGAGACTTGTCGGTAACGAGATTGAACTAGGTACTGAGATACCAACAATCGAATCTCGGGCAAGTAACATACCGATGACAAAGGGAACAACGTATGTTGCTATGCGGTTTGACCGATAAAGATCTTCGTAGAATATGTAGGAACCAATATGAGCATCCAGGTTCCGCTATTGGTTATTGACCAGAGACGAGTCTCGGTCATGTCTACATAGTTCTTGAACCTGTAGGGTCTGCACGCTTAACGTTCGGTGGCGATCGATATTATGAGTTTATGTGTTTTGATGTACCTAAGGTAGTTCAGAGTCCAGGATGAGATCAGGGACATGACGAGGAGTCTCTAAATGATCGAGACGTAAATATCGATATATTGGACGACTATATTCGGACATCGGAAAGGTTCCGAGTGATTCGGGTATTTTTTTGGAGTACCGAAGAGTTATGGGAATTCGCCGGGGAGTACATGGGCCTTATTGGGCTTTAGGGGAAAGAGAGAGGGGAGGCTGCGCGCCCCCAAGGCCTAGTTTGAATTGGACTAGGGGGAGGAGCGGCGCCCCCTCCTTCCTTCTCTTCTCTTTTCCCTTTCCTTCTCTCCTACTCCTACTACATGGAAGGGGGGGGGATCCTACTCCGGTGGGAGTAGGACTCCCCAGGGCGCGCCATAGTAGAGGGCCGACCCTCCCCCTCCTCCACTCCTTTATATACTGGGGAGGGGGCACCCCATGGACACACAAGTTGATCAGTTGATCTTTTAGCTGTGTGCGGTGCCCCCCTCCACCATAATTCACCTCGGTCATATCATAGCGGTGCTTAGGCGATGCCCTGCGTCGGTAGCATCATCATCACCGTCATCACGCCGTGTGCTGATGGAACTCTCTCTCAAAGCTTTGCTAGATCGGAGTTCGTGGGACGTCACCGAGCCGAACGTGTGCTGAACTCGGAGGTGCCGTATGTTCGGTACTTGGACCGGTTGGATCGTGAAGACGTACGACTACATCAACCACATTCTCATAACGCTTCCGCTTCCGGTCTACGAGGGTACGTAGACGATACTCTCCCCTCTCGTTGCTATGCATCACCATGATCTTACGTGTGCGTAGGAATTTTTTTGAAATTACTGTGTTCCCCAACAAACCTTGCCAAGTCTCAATACCTTAGAGGACGAGGCATCACCCCACTCGACATTGGTGGGCATAGATGGAGTCTTGTGCAAGTCAACCACCAAATCCTTGCTTCCGGTCATATGATTAGTGGCTCCACTATCGAGCAACCATGACCCCCCACCGGAAGCAAACACCTACAAGAGATCAATGCTTGGTTTTAGGTACCCATTTTGTAATGGGTCCTTTGATGTTAGTAACAAGGGTCTTAGGAACCCAAATAAACCATTCAGTGTACTCATAAAGAGAATCAACAAATTTAGCATAAACATGTCCATCACTAGCACGACATAACACATAAGATGGGTTAAAGTCGACGACTTTGTTGGAAGGGGTGGCATTGCCCTTCTTGACCGCGCCACCCTTCACATTGTTCTTCTTCTCCTTATAAGCACCCTCTCCCTCCTTCACAAAAGTTTGCTTGAGAGGAGGAGGTCGTTTGGCCTTGTCATTCATCTTCTTGTCCTTGGACTTGGGTGCAAACCCAATCCCTTCCTTGGCCACAACTTCCTTTTGATTTCTCAAAAGATCATTGAGGTTCTTCTCACCTTGTATGCATGACACAAGACCTTTCTCAAGTTGCTCCTTCAACTTTGCATTCTCCTCAACAAGATGCACATGCTCACAACATGGGTTAGTAGGATTTGCATTATCAATTAAGACAATATGAGGAAAAGTGGCTTTCTCCTTGGTTAGCTTTACTTGGAGTTGATCATGACACTCTTTGAGGCTAGCATGAGCACCCTTCAAGACCTTGTGAGCCTTGTCAAGTAAGTCAAACTCCTCTTTGAGTCTAGCAAGATCAATCCCAAGCTTGGCCTTCTCGGAGCTTAGCACACGAGATACAACAAGAGCATGATCAAGATCTTTCTTTAATTTAGCGTGGTCATCGTTGTATGACTCCTCAAGAGACAAACGAAGGCCTCGCTCTTCCTCAAGATCATGGAAAGATCCGAAATCTCATCGGCATAGTCACGACTATGCCCCTCCATCTTAGAGATGGTATCTTCGTGAGCCTCGATCATGTCATTGGCTTTACCAAGTTGTTCCAAGAGTGCAACGAAGTGCTTCTTGGATTTACCCTTGAGTTTACTCATAAAAGACTCAAATTCATTCTCCTCCACATTAGACCCCTCATGTTCATCAATGCAATCCGTCAAAGAAGGATTATTAATGATGGTAGTTTTGATGTTGGGGGTTACCTTATTGGTGGCTTTAGCCATGAGGCACTTGGCGGCGATGTTCTCAATGGGTGAGTCGAAGAGAGACACTCGTGGAATTGTTGCAATGGCAACGAAGGCCATGGCAACTGATTCACCGTCATCATCATCATCATCATCATCATCATCATCATCACCATCCTCATTGTATTCTTCTTGTGCCACCAACCCCTTGGGAGGAGTCTTCTTGGTGAAGTTTCTCTTGTTGGGGAAGGACTTGGCCTTGTCTTTTCAGATGAGCTTGCCACCATTGTCTTCCCTCTTCTCATAAGGGCATTCCGCAACAAAATGGCTCACATTGCCACAATTATAGCACGTCCTCACTCGTTGCTTGACCTTCGCACCACTTGAGTTGTTCTTATTGAAGTTGGGCCTTGTGTTCTTCTTGCTCCAAAATTTCCTTGAAGCAAGAACCATGTGTTCATGATAAGCATACTTTGTATCTTCGAGATTGCTCTCCTCTTCTTCCTCTTCTTCCACACTAACCTTGGCCTTCAAGGCAAGGTTGGGCTTCTTTGCTCTTTGAGAACGTAACACCGCATTGTCGGCGGTCTTGTCCAAGATACTCATAGCCACAAACTCATCCAACACTTCACTTGAGGACAAGGTGTGGAAATCCGGCCTTTGACGAATGACGGATCGAAGGACATGGCCTTGTGGTAAGGCATCATGGCCTTGAGGAATTTGCGCTTGATCCAATTGTCATCCGTATCCTTGCTCCCATGATCTCGGAGTGAGACCGCGAGAGTAGTTAATCTCCGATAAAGCTCACGGGGTTCTTCATCTTCTTTCATTGCAAACTCATCGGCTTCATCTTGCACCACTTCATAGTTGGAGCATTGAATGCTTGCGCTTCCCCTGTAGAGGGAAATAACTTGGCGCCATGCATCCTTGGCCATGGTGAAGGGCCGGAGATGAGCAAGATCTTCGGGTGGAATTGCATCTTGGATGATGAAGAGAGCATTCTCATTGAATTGATTATCCGCGGCTCTCTAGGGGTGAAGTTGCTTCGGTCATGTGGATAAAATCATTCTTCAATGATTCTCCAAAGATTAGTATTAACATGTGAAAGAACATGCGGTGCCCCCATGTTTGGTTTTGGTAATTGATGACAATCTCTATGGACTAATGGTTGCCTTGAGTTATATTTGAAGGTTTTATCCATAGGCTTCTCTACATGTGTTGGTTTCGAGGAGAGTTTGTGTTGACCAAGGTGCTATTCAAGGAATTACCTAAAGATTGGTCTTGTGAGAGGTTGATCAAGACTAAGTCAAAGAGTGAATCAAGTTGATCAACACACAAAGCATAGAAGATGTACCGAGAGGGATCAAGCGATCCCATGGTATGGTAAGCATTGTCAATTACGCTTTGTGTACTAACCCATGATCTTCGTGAGAGTTCTTTGTGGGGTTAGGTTGCGGGGTGCAAGTTCAAGTGAAGCATCACGAAGAGATCAAATGCTTGAAGCTTGCCGTCCATTGTGGTGACAATGGACTTGTGAAGATGTGCGGAAGAGTGGCTCACCCATAGTGGAGTATGGGGGAGCAATCAACTAGTCTTCATCGAGCCAACGCAATCAAGAAAGGTGGTCCAACTTGAGGGAGTCAAGATCGTCATCATCTAGCTCAAGTGGACCATGTGCAAGGCAAAGGTTTTCCCTTGATAGGTTTTCTATTTTACCAGTTTCATGATGGTAGTTGGGAGACCGGGTTATAAGATCGATTGCCGTGCTATCAAGGGGGGCTCTCGTTGAGTAGCTTGATCATATCATTCGTAGAGAGCTCAAACCATTGCTTCCTTGCATCATCTTTCTTGGTTCTTGGTTGCTTCTCTTTGTGAGTTTTGGAGCTTTTGGTCATCTTGTTGACAAGCTCGAGTTCATCGAAAACGGAGTTCACATGCATTTTCTATGATGTTTTCGATGTTGGAGGTTATGCAGGTTCTTCTATGTTGGAGGTTTCACTCCTCTATTTGTTAGGCATACCTCCCATGCCTCTTCTTACTATATTTTTCACTCGTTGTCTTGTATCCACTCGTTGTCTTGTATCCAACAAGCTTGAGTTTGCTCAATTCGGAGCTCATTTGCAGAAGTTATGGCAGTTCTGGTCTTATTGGATTCGTCTGTTGTCTTTAGCTGCATTTTGAAGGCATCCAAGTGCTAAAGCCTCTGTGGCGGGCGGTAGTACTACTCAAGGGAGCGATAGTACCGCAGGGGCCAGCGGTAGTACCGCACCCGGTGAGCAGTAGTACCGCTGCCTCTAGCCCAGAACGCTGGCGCACACGAAAGTAGGCGCGGAAGTAATTTTTTACTTCCGCGCCCTACATGGTAGTACCGCTCCTGGTGAGCGGTAGTACCGCTGCCTCGTGTCCTGGCACTGTTGCACGCGGTAGTAGGCGCAGATGTAATTTTTACAACCGCCCTTACGCGGTAGTACCGCTCCCTGTGAGCGGTAGTACCATGCCGTCTTTTTATCATAGCTAGCTCCAGCGGTTGTAGGCGCGGTAGTTATTTTTTACTTCCGTGGTCGCGCGGTAGTTCCACAAGGGCAAGCGGTAGTACGGCTCCTCCAGTAGTACCGTCCTATCACCCGTTTGCAGTGTTGTTTCATTGGGCTTCTGCCGCCCTAGCGGTAGTACCGCTCGTAGGAGCGGTAGTACCGCTCTGTGTGGGCTGTGAGCATAACGGTTGGATTTCCCCCCTCCTATAAAAGGGGGTCTTCTTCCCCAATGAACCTTATCCTTTAAGATCGTGTTCTTCCCCCATTGTTGACCTTCTTCGAGCTTGCTAACTCTCAATCCCTCCATGGATTCTTGCTAGTTTTTGAGGGAAAAGAGAGAGGAGATCTAGATCCACTTTTCCACCAATCACTTTCTTCTCTATGTGAGGGGAACCCCTTGGATCTAGATCTTGGAGTTCTTGGTGTTCTTCTTGTTCTTCCTCTCATTTTCCTCCCTAGCATTAGTTGCTTTGGTGGGATTTGGGAGAGAAGGACTTGGGCACTCCGTGTGCCCTTGCCATTGCATTTGGTGCATCGGTTTGAGTTCTCCACGGTGATACATAGAAGTTAAAAGTTGAGAAGCTTATTACTCTTGGGTGCTTGGTACCCTTGATCTTGTTCCTCTTGGGTGCTTGGGCACCCTAGATGGTTGGTGGTGTTCGGAGCCTAATCATTGTGGTGTAAAGCTCCGGGCAAGTGTCGGGGTCTCCAATTAGGTTGTGGAGATCGCCCCGAGCAATTTGACGGGTACCGGTGACCGCCCCCAAGGGTTGCCAAAGTGTACGGGTTCGGTGACCGCCCCCAAGGGTTTCCATTTGTACGGGTTCGGTGACCTCCCTCAAGGGTCCCTTAGTGGAATCACGACATCTTGCATTGTGCGAGGGCGTGAGGAGATTACGGTGGCCCTAGTGGCTTCTTGGGAGCATTGTGCCTCCACACCACTCCAAACGGAGATTAGCATCCGCAAGGGTGTGAACTTCGGGATACATCGTCGTCTCCACGTGCCTCGGTTATCTCTTACCCGAGCCCTTTACTTATGCACTTTTCTTTGTGATAGCCATATTGTTTCTAGTCATATATCTTGCTATCACCTAGTAGTTTATCTTGCTTAGCATAAGTTATTGGTGCACATAGGTGAGCCTAGTTGTTTTAGGTTTTGTGCTTGACAAATTAACCGCTAGGTTTATTCCGCATTTGTTCAAGCCTAAACCGTAATTATTTTAAAGCGCCTATTCACCCCCCTCTAGGTGACATCCACGATCTTTCAACATGGTTTAAATGATGCTTAAAGCGATAAACCCAAGAATCAAAGTCCTCATTTTTCACAATCTTAGGGGGAGGACCGGCATGATTCAAATGAGTGCAAGGAATCGGTCCACCATAAGTAAGCGGAGGATCCACATGGGCAAATATGTCGTTGCCAATTTTACCACTAGAAGAAGGAGCCTTTTCACTAGTAGCTTCCCCCTTGTCGGAGTTAGCATCTGTCACCTTGTTAGTGGGATCACCCACTTTCATCGATGTGGTGGATAATTTAAGCCCTTCTAAGAATTTGTTAAACATGCTTTCAACCTCGGTCGTCATGGAGGTTTTCAATGTGTCCAAAGCCACATTGAATTCCTCACGAGAGACCGTGGTTCCCCCATCGGCCATAGACGAGATTGGATTCACACCGGAGTGCTCCTCCGCACCGTCTACGGTGTCAACCATACTCTTCGGACAACAAAGTCCTTAATAAAGAGACGAGGCTCTAATACCAACTGAAAGGATCGATAAAGTTGACTAGAGGGGGGGGGCGTGAATAGGCAACTAACAATTTTTAGCTTTTCTTTACGAATTTAAACTTAACATCAAAGTAGGTTGTCTAGATATGCAACTAGGTGAGCAACCTATATGATGCAAACACAATAAGCACACAAGCAAGCAAGGGATATAACACAAATAATCTTGCACGAGTAAAGGTACGAGATAACCAAGAGTGGAACCGGTGAAGACAAGGATGTGTTACCGAAGTTCCTTCCTTTTGAGGGGAAGTACGTCTCCATTGGACCAGTGTGGAGGCACAATGCTCCCCAAGAAGCCACTAGGGCCACCGTATTCTCCTCACGCCCTCACACAATGCGAGATGCCATGATTCCACTATTGGTGCCCTTGAAGGCGGCGACCGGACCTTTACAAACAAGGTTGGGGCTCTCTCCACAACTGAATTGGAGGCTCCCAACGAAACCACAGAGCTTCACCACAATGGAATTTGGCTCTGAGGTGACCTCAACCGTCTAGGGTGCTCAAACACCCAAGGGTAACAAAATCCACACAAGAAAGTATGGGGAAGCAAATATCCTTTGGTGGAAGTGTGGATCTAGGTCTCCTCCTTCTATCCCTAGCAAATCAGCAAGTTTGAGTGGCTAGGGAGAGAGATCGGGCAAGAGAGCTTGAGTGGCATTAATGGTGGAGTGATAGAGGTAAGAGGTGGGTGTGGTAGGTGGAAGAACCACCCTTATATAGCAAACCCAAATCCAACCGTTACTGCAAAATCTGTACTGCAGCGGTACAACTGGTCCTTGCCCCGGTACAACCGGGCCTCACAGTTTACCATCAGAACCCTACCAGGTGGTACAACCGGGAGAGTAGGCGGTAGTACCGGTCTATGAGAACAACCGGAACAACCGCCGAGCCACCGCTCAACCACCGCATTGAAACAGTAGGGTGTCACCCCTGAGTGCCGTAGTCGAGCGGTACACTACCGGTGCAACCGCCTGGCCTTGGATGCTTGAGCGGCTAAATCCCAAGCGGCAGAACCGCTCGGGGCACCGGTGGTACCGGTGTGCGGGGCACAACCGGACCAACCGGGCCACCACCGCCCAAGTACCGCATCAAAACAGAGGTATGACCGGTTGTTGAGCGGTACATGGCCGGAACAACCGCTGTAGTCATTGTAGAGCATGGTGGCGGTACCACCGCCCGGGAGCAGCGGTACAGCCGCTCGAACAAGACTGGGTAAGCACCATGGGCCAGCGGTACAACCGCTCGCATGAGCGGTACAACCGCTGGGAAAGCACAGCAAGAGGCAGGAGAGAATGGAAGCTCTCTCTCGACAAAAAGAAGGCAAGGGAGGGGTGTGGCAAGAGTGTATGTGAAAAGATTCCCCAACACCTTCTAATGCGGATTCCCTCTTGATAGTACGGGTTCCCTACGACCAAAGAGATAAAAACGTAGAAACCCCCGTCTTCGATCTTTTCCTTCTAGAGAGAATAGCTATCCGATGTACGCCTAATCACCAAGAACCTGAAGCACTTAGCACACGATTAGACCAACAAAGGGTTGTCATCATCATCCAAAATACAACGTAGGGAAATGCCCTTACAACCATACTCTCATAGATTGTGACGTTTAACAACCAGACTTGGGTGTCTTCTTCAAAAGATGTTCGGTAGCACAACATATCTGCTTAAACGAGCCACTTAGAACACATTAAGATATTATACATCAACCTGCCATGCAGATTAGGAGAGTATTGCATCTTCATGGAGTGGTACTGTTAATACTAAGGATGCTCTCCTCTCGGTTGACCAACAACTTGTCTTCCACATCTAATTCAGGGGATCTCCAATCACATAGACTAGGTTACCACTGTGAACAACTCATATGGTGGGTCTCATACCTATCTCCTTTGATGCATTATCTATCACATTACATGAAAGACCCTTAGTAAAAAGATCTGCCAGATTTTTAGACGTTTGGATATAATCCAATGCAATAACTCCGGAGTTTCTCATTGTTCTAACAGACTTTAACCTTCTCTGAATGTGTCTTGATGACTTCATGTTATCCTTTGAACTGCTCACTTTTGTGACCACAGTTTGATTGTCGCAGTTGATAAGGATATCCGACTCAAATGCGCTGAATTTTTGCACGGACATCATGAACTCAAGTATCTTTTACCATAAAAAAATGGATTTTTCTGAAAAGAAAAATACTATTTTTGGCAAATTTACTGTTCACTATTGGGCTCATCTGAGCCCTGGGGCCAAAATGCCATGTCCACTAAACTATGGCTCTTTCTCTGAAAATTGGCCACATAATGTATTATTAGGTAGTGTATGGTGACGTTTGACACACCATGGTTCACTATAGAATGGCAACTAAATATCTCTAAATCACATTGATGAAAAACAAACAGTTTCTTCTTCCATAACATGGACGCAAACAACTACTCTCTCCGTCTCACAATATAAGCACGTTTTGTACACTAATGTAGTGTCAAAAACGCTCTTATATTATGGGATGGAGGGAGTATCTTATAACCCTCCATTCAATTTTAGTTTTCTTTTCTTTTTTTCCAATCCAAAATATCAATCGTAGCCAGCCAAATGATCATCGGATACAAGTTTTGAAGGTCTAGTTATTTGAGGACATTAAAGGGGTAGTAGTAGGTCTGCCATTGTGGAATTTTGTAGTCGAATGTTTTTCCAATTGTAAATACAGTGACAAGATAGAATTGTTATTCATTGCAATGAGTTTTCACCTTGCAGGATTGCAACGCTGAATCTAATCTATAAATAAACTAGAGTGATGATAAGCTTACTCTGAGGTCTAGAGATCTGAAAATTTAAAATATCTGATTTTCTCTCTTGCAAACCAAAAGAAGTTGAGATATTGTTACAGTATATTGGAGAAGTTGGTGTGAAGTGTAGAAACCATGAATGTAGTTGTTAAGGAGGTTTGGTGCTTTAGAAAATCACAAAAAGAGATTAGGAGAGTACTGAATCATGGGAGGCTTGAATCAACCATATATTTGAGATGGTACTGTCTTCTGCCCCATACTACTATACCATTATTTGTATTTTTTGTATCACCGAATGTACTGATTTAAACCTGACTAAAGCTAAGTGGAGTTTCTATGGAAAATGCATAATTTGTTCAACCGAAGTCCGACTAAATCTATGCATCGCACCCAGGTGCACTTGACTCTGGTCACATTTCTGAGGTTCTCCAACCAACTATGGGCAGTAGTGGATGTGTGTGTCCATTGGTGGGTTAGTGAGTGATAAACAAAATATGCGGAACATCCAAGACCATAAACTGAAAGTGCATGAGGCTGCTTTCTTGCTATGGAAGGTGGCTCCTACCTTCAGTTTTGTGTCGTCGTTTGATGAGTGTTGTATCACATATCAGGCAAACCAAAAATTCAAAAGCATGGTTGAAGTATATACCAATCCTTTGCAAAAGCACTCATCTCAACTTCACTAATGCACTACTTCACAATAACCAATTACTCTTTTATCCCCTCAATTTTTTTTCACCCTTTTATGAATTATGGATTGCCTAGATCTTAAATTTCCTTTGGTCTTCATCGAAGCCATTTTATGCTGTATGTCTGGACTTGGTTCATTTTCATTTATCAAACAAAGTTGCAAGTAGAAACTCCAATGCACCAAAACATTACCGTGTTATTTTCAATTCGACAAACTCACAACCAATTTGATATTAAGATAACATGTACCCTATCATGATATAAATGACCTCCCACGTAGAGTTTGAGACAAGAATTATCTAACATCTAACAAGGTAAAAAGAAACACACGAACACAATCATGTAGCCCGAAATAAACACAAACAAACCCGCTATTTTAATTAACCAAAGGAAAAAAATCAACACATGGAAAATTATATACTACACAGAGAAACACACGAAATCAACCAGCTAGAAAACACATGATATACGACTATTACTCAATGATAATAATAATAAAAGGGCGTGAACATGTGTACATACGTACAGTACATGCCTACACAGCACAGGAAGTCTGCACTGCTACAACCTCGACCTATGCCAAAAGAACAAATTAAAGAATCCGTCCATCGGTTCAGTCGGACGGGAGCAGCTAATAAGTGCCAAACCAGCAAGGCAAAAAGATCGTGTTCTATCTTAATGGTCGTATCAGCTAGAGCTTGAGCTCGAGGTCCAGTTCTTCTCCGGCACCGCCGCGGCTGTCCTCCTCGTCGGAGTCGACGAGGTCCACAAACGCAACACGAGGCTTCCTCGCATGGCCACCGTGCGCCTGCGCTCGACGGCGGTGGTCCTGCTCCAAGACAGGCGGCGCCGGTGGAGCGACGGCTGCGGCGTTGCTCTGCCATGCATGGTGGTGATCATGGTGGCGTGGCGCCGGCTGGCCGCTCGACGCCTGCAGCTGCTGCATGTACCTGCCAATGTGCAATGTACACAAGGATGGATGAGTGCAAAGGGGGAAAAACAAGATTGTGTGTCTACAGCACGCACATGCGTAAATTGTGTACATCACACACTGTAAATTACATGCAAAATTTGAAATGTAAATTGCATATACTAGACTTAAAGAATGGACCCTGATGATAATTTTAGTTGCCAAGCATAGCAACTTTCTTCCCGAATGACAAGTTTTATTTCGGGTTTGTTTTTTCTTTTCAGATGGCCATTTTAGTTGTAGAAAATGTCAGGGCTGAAGTGCTTCATGCCACATGCCCACATGTGTGTCACTTATTATTTGGGTAAAGAACAGGTTATGCATGTTTGTGTGTGCACAGCACATGCGTAAATTGTGTACATCACACAGGTAAATTACATGCTAAATTTGAAACGTCAATTGCATATAGTACTAAATTTACAGAACATGTTATGGATGTTTGTGTGTGTGTACGACACATGCGTAAATTGTGTACATCACACACGTAAATTACATGCTAAATTTGAAATATAAATATAAATTACATACTGAATTTGAAGAACAGGTGTGTGTATGCATGTTCATGTGTGTATGTACCTGCGTGCCAAAGTGTAGTGGTCGGCGCCATAGTAGTGAGGATAGTACTCCCTCTGCGCTGCTCCATTTCCGACCTGTGTGTGCAACACGTACGCACGTAAATTATGCCATCCCATCGCCACGATCGACATGGTGAGTAAAAATGTAGTAAAATGATCAGGCCGTGATCGATCGCCTTGCGCCGGGCGCGTACATAGGGATCGAACCGCACGCCGGCGACGTGCCCGGCCAGCAGGGACGGCAGCGGGGCCGTCGGAGGCGGCGCCGCCGCCGTCGCCGTCGCGAGCGACGGGAACACGTAGAAGCTCTCCGCCGTCTCGAGCTGCGCCCTGATGCTCTCCAGCGCCGCCACCCCGAGCCCGCGCCGCGGCTCCCGCCTGGCCGGCACGTCCACGCGGCCAATCTCCGCGGACTTCCTCTTCTTCCCGGCCATCACTCCCCCGCCGCCGCTCGCCATGGCCGCCGTCCGACCGATGGATCGATCGGCCTCTCCCTTCTCTCCCAAATGAATCCAATCAGGCACGCACGCACGCACGCGGAGGCGCTCGTATTTAAACCGGGGGCGCGGCGGCATGCACTCCCCGGACGGGAAAGTGAGCTGTTATCTCAGCATTGATGCCGGAGCAATCGGCCGCGATACGCCTGCGCTGTCTGCCATTCATGCGAATTCCCCCGCTTTAATTCCTTCTCCTTGGGCCGGATCCCCTGTGGATGCTGCCAAGATTTCTGCCCGTTAACGCCCGGCGCTATACTTGGGAACCAAATCTTCTGTGGGTTGCACGCAATCATGCTGGCGATCGTCTTCTTTGAGCTGCCATGGCGAGAGGAGAGCGGATTGGGATGGGATTTACGTGCGTGCGTGCGTGTGAGCGAGCTAGCTCACGCGTTTCCTTTTCTGAAGAAATTAATTAAAAATGGCAGGGGATTTGCGACGGACACGGTGGATTAATCGGTCGGAGCTGGCAAGATCCGCGTGTATCGACGGATTGTTAATGCCGCGTCTGCGCTATGGATGTGGACGCCTAGGCGGGCAAGATCAGCCCTCATGGACGTGCGATTGGAACTGACCATATGTGCAAAGAAAACAACACGTACAATTCATCGTGTCACGTGCGGTTTGACACCTTTTTTTTTATATCATATCGTGTGGTTTTGACACTTTTATTTTTGAGTTGAAAAAGAAAGTGTCAAAACCACACGTGTGTGTGTGTGTGTTGGGGTAGGGAGGGGGCAGGGGTTGTCACACGGAATAGCAAAACGGTCATGTGTTGTCTATGTGATTTTTAGATCACGGATTCACGGTACGTACTTCTTTTTGCAGATAACGTGAGATTCGTGAAAAACGCGTTGGAATCATTTTGGAACAAAGAACCATTTGGACTTGGCAAGATCCGGGTGTATGAACAAATGGATGCTTATTCACTTTGTATGGTGAGGCCGGGCAAAATCAACCCTCTCAAACGTACAATTGAAATTGATTATATATAAGCGTCCCTCCAACTCGCCTCTCGGGTCGCACGCGCATGCGGCTCCAGAGGAACCCCGACCCTAGAACCAGAGGCCGTCGATCTACGCCTCCCGGCTGTCGAATGCGGCGGGTGCTGGCGGCGCTCCCCGACGGGCCATCTTCGCACGGAGGCGGGCCGTTTCCGGGGATGCGGTGGTGGTGGTGTGGCAGCGGCGCGAGAGCTCGGTGAAGCCGTCGGCGCACGGCGAGGAGCGCGGAGTAGCGGCGGATCCCAGCGAGATAGGCTGTAGGGAGGCGGTGCAGGGTGTTGTGCCGGAGCAAGCTGGTGGCGGCGACGCGTGTCCACGGCCATGGAGGTGGCGGCGCTGAGGAGGCCCAGCCAGGAAGGAGATCCTGGCGGGCAGCGGGCGGCCGGCCACCTCCACGTCCGTGGACAGGCGGTGGTGCTCTTCCAGCGGAGTTGGGTGAGACAGGGTGGCTCAGATCTGAGTCTGGCTCGTTCTTGGTTGAGGGGCTGATTCCCTCGCGTGGTCGTCCCTAGAGTGGGTGACGGCCGTCGCGGTTGGTCTTGTCCGTGTCCGAGGTGAAGGGAGGTTGTTGCTGCTGTCCTAGTCTGAGCCTGTGGTGGAGTTTGGGTCGGGCTCTCTCTGTTGTGCGACATGTTGGTGGACCATGGCGGTGCGGCTTCTTCGGCAAGGTGCTGCGGTGGCGGCGGTGCGGCTTCTTCGGCAAGGTGTTGCGGTGGCGGCGGTGCGAGGCTTCATGGACGGTGCTGCCCCAAAGCCTTGGAGGGGTGGAGATGGGCGGCAATATAGATGAAAATCCTGCCTAGTTCTTGTCGGGCCGGTGGTGATGGCGCCCGCGGGTGTCATTCCCCTCCTTGGAGGCATCGCCGAGATGTGTCGTCATCTCCCTCGCTCGCTTGGTGATGGCAGGTGTCTCCAGACGAAAGCCTAGATTCGGTGCAGGATCGACACGATGGCGGCGTCTTCGACGTCGTTCCTCTGTTGGGAGCATCGTGCCTGGAGATACGATTTGGAGGTCCTACGTTGCACTCCTCCGGTGTTCGCCGTTGTCCATGATTGATCTTCCAAGGCGCAATGTGCGACCATTACTGGTGAATTCAAGACAATGCCTTTCTCGGGACGGATCGAGTCCTGCCATCCTGTTGCCACCTCCTTTTAGGCATAAAGGGGGATGGTGCGTCGACAAGGGATGCTCGATGAAGATGTTGTTCTTCGAAGGTGACCGATGGCGGCCAAGACACGGCGAGGTTTTTCGGTTTTGGGCAAGCTCTTTTGCTTTGTAGTAGTGTTGTTGTTGGTGGGTTTCTTCGGACTAGCCCTGGTGCGGAGTTCGTGCTACGCGTTCGCATCGAGTGGTAGTCGTCTAGTATTGCAATTCTATGGTACGCAATTTGTGTACTCTAAAAAAATTGATTATATGAAAAAACATGTACAATTTCTTTGTTTCCACTAATGAAGGAGAAAGAAATAATTAAGATTCGAGGCATTATATTTTCCTTTTTGAATGAAAGCCATTGTGGCGTATTTTATTCATTTTGAAATGCAGTGACATCGTTGGTGATTACATGCGCCCACAAGAAAACTGAGAGGATCCTCTTGCCAAGCATTAGGAAGAGTGATCTCCGCTTTACTAACTAGAACAGTTTATGAGGGCAAAAGTCAAAGATTACATTGCTAAACCGGTGACAAAGAGAAAAACAATCATTGTATAGACCACCGCCGCCGCCGGCCCAAAAGTGTGCTCTCCATTCTTCATAATATCCATCACTTTTATGCAAAATCAGAGTGCGCGATGCTAACTTTGAGGCATTTTCATGGGCAACATGTTGACAAAACAGATACATTTGATGTGGGAGAGAGGGGGGGGGGTGGGGGGGGGGGAGCTAGCACACGGAAGTGCATAACAGCTCCGATGAGGATATGCTTGTGGGTGTAATAAACAATTTTCCAAATGGAGAACTGTCGGAATGGACAAGTGTTGTGTCCATGTCATATAGGGGTCTACGGATTCTCATGAAGAAAATATAAGTATAGCGACTTGTGAAAAAAGTAATGCTTCCAAGATAGCCTCATTAGTTTGCAGATTGCATTGCTAAACTTGTGACAAAGAGAAAAACAATAATTGTATATATCGCCACCACTATTCCAAAAGTGTGCCTTCCATTCTTCATAATGTCCATCACTTCTAAGAAAATCAGAGTTGAAGATGCTAATCTTGAGGTATTTTTATGGGCTGTAATGTTGACAAAATAAAAAAAAAGATAACTTTGGGGGGGGGGGGGGGGGGGGGGGGGGGCACACGAAAATGCATAACAACTCCGACGAGCATATGCTCGCGGGTGTAATAAACAATTTTCCAAATGGAGAACAATCGGAATGGACAAGTGTAGTGTCCATGTCATTTAGGGTGTCTACAAATTTTCATGAAGAAAATATAAATATAGAGGCTTGTGAAAAATGCTTCCAAGATAGCCTCATTAGTTTTTCTCATAACATGATATATGTCGTTTATTGACGGAACTTTGCATGTAGATAAAAATATAAAATATACATACATGTATGGTGTAAAAAAGACATATCTTTTGGCATTTTAAACTCTTATTTTACAATTATACTATTCATCCTTGAGCATATCATCCCTAGAGGCTAAGCATTGTCTCCATTGGCACATATTTGATTATCTTGTTCTAACTTCATATTGTAGTTTCATTACAAGAACTTGTAACTTGCTTATTTGGTTATAAAATCTGCTATTTTCTTGCCAAAATATTTTTTCCAGGTGCTATCATTTGTTATTTTATTGCTGAACCAAATTGCTCAGTGCTAAACTCCTATATTTGGTGCTCAAATATATTGTTTTGCACCGTATATCTTCTTATTTTTAATATCTTATTAAGTGCTTAAATATGTCATTTGGTGTATAAAACATGAAGATGTGATATATGTTTGATGTAAATGGTTGAATATGGTCAAACTACCGCTAAGAAGACCGAGAATTCGCTTATCCGGACCCCTCATATGTTCACATTCATGATGTGGTCTCTTGTTGAGATGGTAGAAAATGTTGTTAGGACTGATACAAGATTCATGGAGGCCCATTTTATCCATGCTGCAAAGTCTTAGACTGAATTGTTGAGTTTCAATTGACTAGCATCCTAGTGCACAATCATCTTCATAGGCGGTGAGTTAGCTGGGTATAAATTACTCAGTTGAGATGATTATGTGTGACACGCTGGAATGATATCAACGATATGTTGGTGTAGAAGAGCAACAATACTTGGACTACACCAATGTATATACATAATTGTTTAGGTTAGACAAAATTATGTTTTCAACTTCTATAATATATTATTTAGATGAATCTCATATTTATTGTTGAAATATGTGTAAGTGCTGAAATAAGATATTTATTGCCGAAATCTGTTTTAAGTGTCGATATCTTTGATATGTTGAGATTTGTTTTATATGGTTGAAATATCTCTTTAATGTGTTATAATATATTATTTATTGCAAAAATGGGGTATTTTATATTGAATGTGACACGGAATTGAAAAATATATGTTGGATAATCACGGGTCGGCCACATATCCTAAGGATGTTGAATTCTCCTCTATGTCCTATGTGAGAACTACACACACATGAAAGTTGTCTTCGATGGTAAGCTAGCCATAGAGAAGTTGGCAATATAATGTGATCTAATGAGGATTAGAGATAACCTGTTAAAGTGGAGAGTCAAGTGACTGGTGTTGATAGATTTATGGATAACACATTTGGGTTTGAGTTTGGTATTCATCTGTTTGGTGCTAATATTTTTCACTTCCTAGTTCAACTAGGAAGAAGAAAACATTTTTTCAGTGAAGTAGGTACAGTCCAAAGTAACATCATGGTTGGTGGCATGAATTAAAGTGAGAGTGCTATCAGGCGTGCTCCACATACCCATGTGACCATATTTGATCCACTAGCCTTTGGAGTGCGAGTACACACTGTCTCACTAAACATGCACATATGCCCCCCCCCCCCCCCCCCCCCCGCGCGAGCAGCTCTAGAATAGTGAACAGCAACCTCCAGAACGCATACGGAGCGCACTCCATATTATTTTGGAGGATGTGCGCAAACACAGAGTCGCCCATGATGTGGTATTGATTTTTTTCCTTTTTCCATTCTACTATATTTACAATAATTTAGATCAAACAATACAATAATTCAAAAAAATATTATTACAACCAACTAATCTGAATATATTAAATGCAACAAAACTATTCAAATGCAACAAATAGTTTGATAAAAAAATTGTTCAAGTATAAGTAAATGAACTTTAAATAAGTTAAACACTATCTCCCACGTAGCTGCCAATGTTGCTCAATAAGATCCTCCTTCAACTAATGATGAGAGGCTTGGTCTTTAATCTTTCGATATGCCTTAAGAAATGCATGAATGTGGCATTTGTGGCATGTGTGTGTGTGTGTTATTTTGGGTGTCTGCATTTGGGGGGGGGGGGCACAAATAAAATATTATTGCTTTGAATTTATATATCACAATTTGTATTACATTTTGCAAATAACATGAGATTCACAACAAACACATTCGAATCATTTTGCAACAAATATGGGAACTGCTTGGACTTGGCAAGCCGATGAACAAATTAGTGGGCAAAGTCAACTCTCTCAAACTTACAATTAAAATTGATTATATAAAAAATGCACCATCTCTTCGTCCATGTGTGCTTACCATTGATGAGGAAGAAAGAAATGATTAAAATTCAAGGCATTCTTTTTTTTTCATTTTTGAATGAAAGCCATGATGGCAGATTTTTATTCATTTTGACACATAGTTACATCGTTGGTGATTACATCCACAAGAAGATTGGGAGGATACTCTTGCCAAGAATTAGGAAGAGTGCTCTCCGCTTTACTAACTAAAACATGGGTTGACACGTTAGTTTCCTAGAGCAAAACTCAAAGATTACATTTCTAAACTCATGACAAAGAGAAAAAAATCATCATAGAGATCGTCACCACCGGCCCAAAAGTGTGCCCTCCATTCTTCATAATCTCCATCACTTTCTGCAAATCAGAGTTGGTGATACATCTCCATTGTATCTATAATTTTTGATTGTTTCATGCCAATATTCTACAACTTTTACGTACTTTTGGCAACAATTTATATGATTTTCTTGGACTAACATATCGATCCAGTGCCCAATGCCAGTTCCTGTTTGTTGCATGTATTTTTTTCACAGAAAATCCATATCAAACAAAGTCCAAATGCGATAAATTTTTACAGAGAACTATTTTGGAATATATGTGATTTTTGGGAAGCGAAATGAACACGAGACAAAGCCCGAGGGGCCCACAAGCTCAAGGGGCGCGCCCCTCGCCCCCCTACCTAGGGCACGCCTAGCAATCTTATGGGCCCTTGTAAGGCTGTTGGTGCCCTTCTTTAGTCGCAAGAAAGCTAATATCCGGATAAAAATCGTGTCAAAATTTCAGCGCAATCGGAGTTACGGATCTCCGGAAATTTAAGAAACGGTGAAAGGCCAAAAATAGGGCTGCGAAACAGAAGAGAAACAAAGGGAGAGATCCAATCTCGGAGGGGCTCGCCCCTCCGCCGCCATGGAGGCCATGAACCAAAGGGGAAACTCCTCCCATCTAAGGGGGAGGTCAAGGAAGAAGAAGAAGGAGGGGGCTCTCTCCCCCTCTCTCCCGGTGGCGCCAGAATGCCGCCAGAGCCATCATCGTGACAACGATCTACACCAACAACTTCGGCGCCATCATCACCAACTCTCTTCCCCTCTATGTAGCGGTGTAACACCTCTTCTACCGGCTGTAATCTCTACTGAAACATGGTGCTCAACACTATATATTATTACCCAATGATATGTGGTTATCCTATGGTGTTTGAGTAGATTATTTTTTTCCTATGGGTTGATTGATGATCATGATTGGTTTCAGGTGTATGTTTTATTTTGGTGCTGTCCTATGGTTACCTCTGTGTCGCGCAAGTGTGAGGGATTCCCGCTGTAGGGTGTTGCAATACGTTCATGATTCACTTATGATGGGTGGCGTGAGTGACAGAAACACAGACCCGAGTAAGTGGGTTGTTGCGTATGGGAGTAAAGAGGACTTGATACTTAATGCTATGATTGGGTTTTACCTTAACGATTCTTTGGCAGTTGCAGATGCTTGCTAGAGTTCCAACCATAAGTGCATATGATCCAAGTAGAAAAATTATGTTAGCTCATGCCTCTCCCTCATATAAAATTGCAATAATGATTACCGGTCTAGTTATCAATTGCCTAGGGAAAATAATTTTCTTCTAACAAAAAGCTCTCTATTAAAACTAACTTAATAGTTTCTTTATCTAAACAACCCCTAGTTTTTATTTATGTCTTCTTTATTATCTTGCAAACCTATTCCACCACACCTCCAAAATAGTTTCATACATGTTATAGGTAAAGCGAACGTTAAAATGTGCGTAGAGTTGTATCGGTGGTCGATAGAACTTGAAGGGAATATAAATTCTACCTTTAGCTCCTCGTTGGGTTCGATACTTATCGAGAAAGACTACAGTTGATCCCCTATATTTGTGGGTTATCTATTGGCGATGCTAATTTTGTGGAATTTTTATGGGTAATATATTGGCAAAATAAATGCATTTGATGTGGGAGACAGTGGCGGGCACACGAAAATGTATAAGAGCTCCGGCGAGCATATTTTTCTAGGTGTAATATA
Source organism: Triticum urartu (assembly GCF_003073215.2). Taxonomy (NCBI): domain Eukaryota; kingdom Viridiplantae; phylum Streptophyta; class Magnoliopsida; order Poales; family Poaceae; genus Triticum; species Triticum urartu. The sequence continues at coordinate 462,328,514 of NC_053026.1, read as the reverse complement.
TTTTTTCCAAGTGGAGAACAGTAGGAATGGACAGGGCATTGTGTCACTGTCATTTAGGGTGTCTATGAATTTTCATGAAAAAATAGTGGGTTGTCAAAAAAGTAATGCTTCCAAGATAACCTCATTAGTTTTTCCCGTAACATGACATACGTCATTTCTTCACGGAACTTTGCCCGTAGATAGAATATACATACATGTATGGTGTAAAAATGATAGACCTTTTGGAATTTTAAACTCTTATTTTACAATTTTACTATTCATCCTCGAGTATACCCCCCCTAAAGGCTAAGTGTTGTTTCCGTAAGCACACATTTGATTATCTTGTTATGACTTGGTGTTGTAGTTTCATTACAAGAACTTGCGACTTACTTATTTGGTTCTAAAATCTATTATTTTCTTGCTAAAATATGTTTTGGGGCGCTATCATATGTTATTTATTACTGAATCGAGTTGCTCCATGCTAAACTCTTATATTTGGTGTTCAAATGTATCGTTTTGTGCTATATATCTTTTTATTTTGAAATATCTTATTAAGTGCTTAAATATGACATTTGGTGCATAAAACATGAAGATGTGATACATGTTCGTTGTAAATGGTTGAACATGGTCAAACTACCGCTAAGAAGATGGAGTAGTTACTTATTTGCCCCCTTGTATGTTCACGTACATGACGCGATCTCTTGTCTAGATTGTAGAAAATGTTGTTAGGATTGATACAAGATTCAAGGAGACCCATCTTATCCATGTTGCAAAGTATTAGAGTGATTTGTTAGGTTTCGATTGACTAGCATCCTAGTGCACAATCATCTTCACAAGGGGCGAGTTAGGTGGGTAAAAATTACTTAGTTGAGATGATTAAGTTTGACACATGGGAATGATGTCAACGCCACATTAGTGTTAGAAGAGCAACACTACTTGGACTACAACAATGTATATACATAAATGTTCAGGTTGGACTAAAATATGTTTTTAGCTTTTGTAATATGTTATTTAATGATGAATCTCATACTTATTGTCGAAATATGTTTAAGTGTTGGAATCAGATATTTATTGCCCAAATCTGCTTTAAGAGTCAAAATCTTGGAAATGTTGAGATTTGTTGTATATGATGGAATATCCATTTTAAGTGTTATAATATATTATTTATTGCCGAAATGGGTTATTTTATATTGAATGTGGTATGCAAATTGAAATATATATATGTAGGATAATCACAGTTTGGCCAAACATTATAAGGATGTTGAATTCCTCCATGTCGTATTGGAGAACTACACACACATATGAAAGTTGTCTTCGATGGTGAGGTAGCCATAGAGAAGTTTGCAATGGGATCTAATGAGGATTTAAGACAACACGTTAAAGTGGAGAGTCAAGTGACAAGTGGTGATAGATTTGTAGCTAATACATTTGGATTTGAATTTGGTATTCATTTGTTTGGTGCGAATATATTAACTCTCTAGTTCAACTAGGAAGAAGAAAACATTTTTTTCAATGGAGTAGGTACATTCCAGAGTAACATCATGGTTGGTGGGATGAATGAAAGTGAGAGTGTTGTTAGGTGTCATGCTGTAACATCCCAAAATTCTAAATTTTGGAATGTTATATTAAATAAATTATTATGATTGTTTGTTTGATTGTTGTGTGATTGATTGTGTGAAAATGATTGGAAATTGAAAACTTGTTGAAAGTTGAATGAGAGGGAATAAAAGGACTTTCCCGAAACTTTCATCTTGCATTTTGATCACCATGAATTCAAATTCATTTCATCACAAAACCATAGAGTGAAGATAATATGACTTCTTCCATTTAAAGAAATGAAAAGGGTTTGAAAATGATGTGAATTCCATTTTGAAATATTTCAAACTTAGAAACTTTAAGCAACTCAATGAGTTCATGAGGGAAGATAAAATGACTTCTTCAAAATTCAAAGAAAGAGAGTTGGAAGTTTCAAAGGAATAATTTGGAGGCCACTTTGAAGTTATTTGAAACTCATTTTTCCATTTGAAGTTGTTTGAAATTCCAAATTCAAATCCAATTAGGAGTTATTTGGGTTTTTATTCAAATTATTTTTCTCCTAAAAATAAATAAATGGAAATAAGGGTAAAATGATTCCCTTCAATAGAAAATTAGGAGAAAATTAATTTGAAATTAATTTTGCTATTTTAAAAAATGATTTTTATTGATTTTAAATGCAACAGTAGCGCTCTTTGACTTTTAGGAATTTTTTTATGGAATTTAGTTGAACTTGCAAAATAGTTCATCTTATTGCTGCTATTTTTCTAAGCATTTTGGTATATAATATGCCTATATATTATTATTATTATTATTATTATTATTATTATTATTCAGTTTGTTTGTTTTCCTCACTATAAAAAAAGAAAAAACTTTTTATAAAAAAAACACGCACACACGCGCTGGCCAGCCAGCCCAGCAGCCACCCAGCCGCGCGGCCCACTGGCCAACTGGCCCAGTGCCCCGACCGGCTAGGCCGTCCCAGGGCCAGCGCTCGAAGGCCATCGCACGCACGCCCGCCGTCTCCCTTCGCTCGCTACCCGCTGCTGCCGCTGACGCATGGGGCCCGCTCCCCAGGTCACCCCAACCTCCCGCTCCTCCCGCTGGATGGGGCACGCACACGCACACGCCGAACCCGCCGGCCGAAGCTCTAGGGATAGAGCTTATCCCTCACTCCCGAGCCCTCTCTCCGCGCCTATAAGAAGTCCTCGACCCCGTCTCTCCGTTCAGCTAATCCGTTCGTCACCACGCCCCTCACAGACGCCGCCCCGTCCATTTGGATCTTGCCGGAGCTGAAGCTCTCCGCCGTTGTTTTCGTCGTCGGTGGAGCCCCAAGACCTCTCCTCTTTGTCAAAAATTTGTTCCCTTGCCATCCCGCACCCGTTTGACATTTTGTTTGTCGCATAGGTCTCCCGGAGACGCCGCCCCGACAAACCGCGCCCTCACCGGAGCACCGAACGCCGCCGCCTCCCTCTGATCGATGCCGGCCACCCCGCCTCCCCCCGACCCACCATCCCGTCGCCTGCGCCATGCCACACCCCTCCGCCCACTTCGCCGCCGCCGGAACCCACCGGAGGCCGCCGTAGCCGTCGCCCCGTCGCTGCCCAACGCCGCGCCGCCGTCCCCTGCACGTCACCGACGCCGATGCTGCCGCTCGTTGTGAGCTGCCCCCCCGTTCTGTTTTTTTTTTGTTTAAAACGGTTAACGAAGGTTTATTAAACCGTGCGGTTTTAGTGAAAACCGGTCTTGGTTTTTTATTTAGCCACGGTAGTGTTTTATTTATTTAGTGACCGTTCACCGTTTAGCCAAAGCCGCGAACACTACCAGCCAGCCAGGATCCGCCACGTGGCCAGGGGCCTATTTGCAGTTATTTCTTTTTCTGTTTAGTCCCTGAGTTTTACAGATTAGCCCCTAAACTTCGAATGGGTGTATCTTTTTAACCGTAACTCCAAATTCGACGAAACCAACGACAAAATGTTCGTCTCGAATAGCTTTATCCAGAGAACCAACTTTGAAAACTTTTGGCCAATTTCAAATTTGAATTTATTCAGGTTTGAATTCAAACTTCAACTGGCCATATCTCCTAAACCGTAGCTTCGATTGATGTGATTCTTTTTGCACCGTGCACCGTTGCCAAACCCTATCACTTGGACCTATCTCACGATATTTTTCACACATTAGGATCTGTCCATGATAGTTTTACTATTATGCCATGTATGCACTTTAGTACACATCACATCTTTGCACCCTAGGTCACATGTTGTTTTGCACTTATGATATTTCCATGCTAGTTAAGTGTGTTGAATGCTCATTTGGTTTTTCCAAGACTTTTTGCTTTGCATGTTCTTCTTGGTTCTCTGAAACGATTGTTATGTGAGTGCAATGTTTGACTCGATTGTTATGTGAGTGCAATGTTTGACTTTATAGATTTTCATCGGAGAGTGACGAATAGTTCCATTAAGTAAATTTCTGAGAGCGATATTATCTTCATCAACTATTACCAGGAAAGTTCACATTTGATCATTCCTTCAATTACCTATGTTTTATATTATGCACTTAGTCCTTTTGTGGTAGGATTGCATGGTAGGATTTATTGTTGCCAGATGGCTCTGCCGTTACCTAGTAGTTCATTGAGGTAGGTCTGATCTATACATCCTTGTCACCATCGTGTAAGTTTTTTTTGCCTCACTAAATGTAGACGTGGTTTGGGAAGCGAGCATGGTGAGACATGAGTGACAAAATAGTAATCAGGACCAAGACTTGTAAATGAACTACCTAGGCGGTATTTGGTTTGAATGGTGGCGAAGTACAGTGGGAGCATGCATGGTTAATCCATGGTGGTGCACCACTAGTGGTCGGCCGCCCAGGCTCAAAGAGATCAGTCGTATTCTCATGTCTAGAAGCTTCCGTGTGCAGCCACAAGCCAATATGGGCTCGGGCTTAGTTGAGTAGATAGTATGATCTCTTCCGAGATAGGCTAGCCGATGTAGAATGATGTAGGTGTACCGGCCTATCCGTGGGTTAAGGGGAACATTTTCGAAAGACTATGTCTCGGTCATCCTATTCTCAAATGCCAGGCAGTGCGAGAACTTCAAGGGAGGCGATCGAGTCTTGTGGGGAAAAGTGCGCAAACCTCTGCAGAGTGTTAAAACCTAATCGATTAGCCGTGTCCCCGGTTACGGACAACTTGTGCATCTAGTAGTGGAAATGCTGGGAGATCTCATCACTCTTAATTAAGCGGTTGTGTTTTAAATGAAACTTTGGGGATGGATTGAGTTGGGTTTGCCAACTCATCCTATGCCATACTGTAGTGGTAGAATAATATCTTTTATTCTAGGGAAAACTAGCTTTATGCAAAAACTAAACTTAGAGCTTTCCACCAGCCAAATTGCATGTACAAATAGGTTCATTATTCTTATGATGTGACTTGCCAGTACATTTAATGTACTGACCTACAGGGCTGCAACGTCTTATGTTGCAGGAATTTTCTACGACGAGTAAGAGTTACGTTGTAGGGTTACGGTCTACACTCAACTTGCCGTTGGCGTTGATGGACTCCACACCCTTATGTTGTTTCCGCTGAGACTTATGAGGTATATATCAGTTTTACGTTATTTATACATGTGATTGCACTTTGATATATACAATGATGTATTGTGTGTGCCAGCATACCGATCCAGGGATGGTACGGATACACAGAGGCTTGACCGTTTGAGGTCGGGTCGCTACACATGCACAATCCATGTGTGCATTTTTTTATCCACACCAGGTAATTGATACGTCTCCAATCACTGGCACGCGTCGGTGCTATACAAATGGTTTTTAACCGCTTTCCGCGACGGCATTTGGAACCATCGTCTAGTGAGTGACGGTGATAGTGGGTCCTTCCCACATGACCTAGAAATCATTGGGGATAGGGAGCCAAGATGCATATAAAGTACTCCTACTCGCTTGTGCTCGCATTGCCATCACAGTCGGTATTCTGTGGTGCTACATTTACGATGCGCATTCCATCACAAACGGTTCACTATTATAAAACGTGTATGATAAGCATACAATCACACACATTCGCTTTTCCCAAACCGTATGCGATAACTAATTAAGAAGATTAGCTAATCATCGTATGAGTGTCGGACAGGATTATGAAATTTCGGACCATTGTAACATCATCGTACACGACAACTATCGCACACGCTATTCTGTGGTGCAACGTCTACGATGCATACTTCATCAGAAACAGTTCATGGTTGCGAATCGTGTATGATAAGGCAACTAAGTAAAAATGGTCTACCAAGAACAATTGGACAAGATGGATTGCAATCAATATCAAGAACAATAAAATCTATGGGCCAACAATTCCTATTTGCAAGAATAAGAACATCATTAATTCTTCCCAAAGGCTTTTTAATGGTAGAATCCGCCAAGTGCAAATTAAGAGAACATTCTTCAATATCGGTAAGACCAAGCACATCACATGAAGATTTCGGAATTTTGGAAACACTAGCACCCAAATCACATAAACCAAAACACTCATAATTTTTAATCTTGACTAATGGTGGGTTCCCATTCATCATGTAATTTTCTAGGAATTGACACTTCTAATCCCAACTTTTTTTCAAAAGCTTTCATCATGGCATCAACAATATGTTTAGTAAAAGCTTTATTTTGTTCACAGGAATGAGGTGAATTTATCATGGATCGCAACAAAGATATACATTCAAGCAAAAAGCAACTATCATAATTAAAGTCTTTGTAATCCAAAAGAGTGGGCACATCACTAGTTAAAGTTTTGACCTTTCCAAACCCACTTTTATCAATTTTTTCAACAAGATTTTCACCCTCCAAATTATCTGGACACCTTCTAGCTAAATTATACTATTATTCAGTCCCTTTATCATCAATTTTAATCATACTAAACAAAGAATCAATAGAAGAAACACCAATCATTTTAAGATCTTCATTGTTTTTATGAAAGTAATCACTAGAAAACGCTCTTTCTAAAAAATTCTCTTTTAGCTCTAAGCATAGCGGTTCTTTTCTTAATTTCATCCATATAAACATATAAAGCTTTAATGGATTCATCAACCTTGGGTACAAAAAAATTCAACTTGAGATTTTCTACATTGTGAGAAATTCTCTCAATGCTTCTGGACATATCATCAATCTTATTCAACTTTTCTTCTATCGTACTATTGAAAAGTTTTTGAGCATTGATGAATTATTTAATATTATTGTAAGAAGAATTGCCATAGGAATTACCATAATTATTAGAGGAATTCCAGGAAAAGGCCTGGGATTAAAATTACCTCTATAAGCATTGTTATTAAAATTGTTTCGTGAGACAAAATTCACATCTACGGGATCACTATTTTGCTCAATCAAAGTAGACAAAGGCACATCATTAAGATTAATAGGAGCATTTTTATTAGCAACCAATTTCATAAGATCATCAACTTTTTCACTCGACATGCTAATTTCTTCAACCGGATTAACTTTTTTACTAATAGGTGCTCTTTCGGTATGCCATTGTGAATAATTTGCCATAATATTGTCTAGCAATTTAGTATCTTCACCCAAAGTAATTTCCATAAAATGCCACCCGCGGTGGAGTCTAAAAGATTTCTAGAAACAAAGTTCAATCCCACACAAAAAAATGTATGATCATCCAGAGATTTAAGCCATGAGTGGGGCAATTTCTTATCATCAACTTCATTCTTTCCCAAGATTGTGCAACATGTTCATTATCAAGTTGCTTAAAATTCATGATTTGAGTTCTAAGGCAAATAATTTTCGCGGGAAGATAATACTTAGTAATAAAAGCGTCTTTGCACTTATCCCAAGAATCGATACTAATGCGAGTCAAAGAAGAAAACCAAAATTTTGCACGATCCCTCAAAGAGAATGGAAATCATTTCAACTTCACAATATCATTGTCCACATGTTTTTTCTTTTGCATATCACACAATTCTATGAATGTGTTTAGATGGGATGCGGCCTCCTCATTTGGAGTACCGGAAAATTGATCTTTCATAACAAGATTCAACAAAGCGGCATTAATATCACAAGATTCCGCACCAGTGGTGGGAGGAGCAATCGGAGTGCTAATAAAATCATTGTTGTTGGTATTGGAAAAATCACACAACTTGGTGTTTTCTTGAGTCATCATGACTATGCAAACAAGATTGCACACAAAAAACAGATCTGACGGGAAAACGACAAACGAAAAAGAGGGAGAATAAAACGACAATTTTTTATGAAGTGGGGGAGATGAAAACGAGAGGCAAATGGCAAATAATGTAAATTGCAAGGAGATGAGATTTGTGATTAGGAACCTAATAGAGTTGATGATGTCTCCCCGGCAACGGCGCCAGAAATTCCTTTTGATGTCGCTTGAACTACGTCGGTATTTCCCCAAAGAGGAAGGGATGATGTGGCACAGCTGTGGTAGGTATTTCCCTCAGTTATGAAACCAAGGTATCAATCCAGTAGGAGAACCAAGCAACACTATGTAAGCAGTACCTACACACAAAGAACAAATACTTGCAACCCGACGCTTATGAGGGGTTGTCAATCCCTCTACGGGTAACGACGCCACATATTGTCAAGTCGATGGGATAAAAACTGTGATAGATTGAATAAATAGATCTTGATAAAACGCGAAATAAAATAAGTAACAAAAAAGTGCAGCAAGGTATTTTTGGGTTTTTGGAATAATAGATCTGAAAACAAAATCAAATAAAAATTAATCTCAAAGCAAATATGATAAAGAATAGACCCGGGGGTCATAGATTTCACTAGTGGCTTCTGATACGTCTCCAACGTATCTACTTTTCCAAACACTTTTGCCCTTGTTTTGGACTCTAACTTGCATGATTTGAATGGAACTAACCCGGACTGATGCTATTTTCAGCAGAATTGCCATGGTGTTATTTTTGTGTAGAAATAAAAGTTCTCGGAATGACCTGAAAATCAACAGAGAATATTTTTGGAATATATAAAAAATACTGGCAAAAGAATCAATGTCAGGGGGCCCACACCCTATCCAGCAACCTCAACTCCAACTCCATATATTCACATTCAGGGAGAAAAAAAATAAGAGAGAAGGATTCATCGCGTTTTATGATATGGAGCCACCGCCAAGCCCTAAACTCTCTCGGGAGGGCTGATCCGGAGTCCGTTCGGGGCTCCGGAGAGGGGAATCTGTCGCCATCGTCATCATCAACCTTCCTCCATCACCAATTTCATGATGCTCACCGCTGTGCGTGAGTAATTCCATCGTAGGCTTGCAGGACGGCGATGGGTTGGATGAGATTTATCATGTAATCGAGTTAGTTTTGTTAGGGTTTTATCCCTAGTATCCACTATGTTCCGAGATTGATGTTGCGATGACTTTGCTATGCTTAATGCTTGTCACTAGGGCCCGAGTGCCATGATTTCAGATCTGAACCTATTATGTTTTCATGAATATATGTGAGTTCTTGATCCTATGTTGCAAGTCTATAGTCACCTATTATGTGTTATGATCCGTTAACCCCGAAGTGACAATAATCGGGATACTTACCGGTGATGACCGTAGTTTGAGGAGTTCATGTATTCACTATGTGTTAATGCTTTGGTCCGGTACTCTATTAAAAGGAGGCCTTAATATCCCTTAGTTTCCAATAGGACCCCGCTGCCACGGGAGGGTAGGACAAAAGCTGTCATGCAAGTTCTTTTCCATAAGCACGTATGACTATATTCGGAATACATGCCTACATTATATTGATGATGTGGAGATAGTTCCGTGTCACCCTAGGTTATAACTATTGCATGAGGAATCACATCTGACATAATTATCCATCACTGATCCATTGCCTACGAGATTTTCATATATTGTTCTTCGCTTATTTACTTTTCCGTTGCTACTGTTACAATCACTATAAAACCAAAAATATTACTTTTGCTACCGTTACCATTACTATCATATCACTTTGCTACTAAATACCTTGCTGCAGATATTAAGTCTTTCAGGTGTGGTTGAATTGACAACTCAGCTGCTAATACTTGAGAATATTCTTTGGCTCCCCTTGTGTCGAATCAATAAATTTTGGTTGAATACTCTACTGTCGAAAACTGTTGTGATCCCCTATACTTGTGGGTTATCAAGACTATTTTCTGGCGCCGTTGCCGGGGACCATAGCTCTATTCTTTGAGTCACTTGGAATCTATATCTGTTGATCACTATGAAGAACTTGAAAGATAAAAGAACCAAGATTTTTCCCTCAACTACGAGGGGAGGTAAGGAACTTCCATCTAGCTCTGCACTTGATTCACCTTCTGTTTTGAGTAAACTTGTGACATCTACTCTTGCTATTCATTCTAATATGTCGCATTTTATTGATGATGCCACTTCTGCTTTGCATGATACTTATGATGAAACTACTTCTATGCTTGATAATACTGTGCCATTAGGTGAATTTCTTGATGAACAACTTGCTAGGGTTAGAGAGAATGAAATTATTGAAACTGATAATATTGATGAAAGTGATGATGAAGATTCTCCCCCTAGATATGAATTGCCTGTTGAGCCTGAGGGTTATGTTATGGATGAAGAAACTGCTAGAGACTTTCTTGCTTGCAATGATAGATCCGATCTTAAGAAATTATTAACTAAGCTTAAAGAAAAGTCTTTAAATGCTAGAATGAAATATGACCCTGCTTTTGCTACTTCACCTATCTTTATTCCTGATAAGGATTATGATTTCTCTGTCGATCCTGAGTTAATTATTTTCATTGAATCTGATCCTTTTTATGGCTATGAATCTGAAACTGTTGTGGCACATCTTACTAAATTAAATGATATAGCCACCCTGTTTACTCATGATGAGAAAACTCGCTATTACTTTATCCTTAAGTTGTTTCCGTTCTCATTAAAGGGTGATGCTAAAACATGGTTTAATTCTCTTGATCCTGGTTGTGTACGTAGTCCCCAGGATATGATTTATTACTTCTCTGCTAAATATTTCCCCGCTCATAAAAAACAAGCTGCTCTAAGGGAATATATAATTTTGTGCAAATTGAAGAAGAGAGTCTCCCACAAGCTTGGGGGAGGCTTCTCCGATTACTTAATGCTTTGCCTGATCAACCTCTCAAGAAAAATGAAATACTTGATATCTTTTGTAATGGACTAAGCGATGCTTCCAGAGACTACCTGGATAGTTGTGCTGGATGTGTTTTCAGGGAAAGAACTGTTGATCAAGATGAATTGCTATTGAAAAATATGTTGAGTAATGAAAATGATTGGACACTTCCTGAACCAACTCCTAAGCCAACTCTGAATAAAAGGGGTATTCTTTTTCTCAGTCCTAAAGCTATGCAAGAGGCAAAGAAATCTATAAAAGAAAAAGGTATTAAAGCTGAAGATGTTAGGAATTTACTACCTATTGAGGAAATACATGGTATTGATAACCCGACACAGGTAGTAAAGGTGAATTCTCTCTATAGATTTGATAAATGTGAAATCCCATCTACTAAGTTTGCTAGCCAATGCTTGGATGAGTTTGATGACTTTATGGTTAAACAAGAAGACTTCAATGCTTATGTTGGTAGACAATTGAAACGCAATGCTGATATGCTTGCACACTTGAGTGATTATATGTCTAGAGTTGGTGAACTTAAACTTATTAGTAAACATGCTTCTATGGTTACCGCTCAAGTAGAACAAGTACTTAAAGCTCAGAATGATTTTCTCAATGAATTAAATAATAAGAAAAATGATAATGATGTTAGAGTTATGACTAGAGGGGGTAAAATGACTCAGGAACTTTTGTATCCCAAGGGCCATCCTAAGAGAATTGAGCAAGATTCTCAGAGAATTAATGTTGATGCACCTAGTCCTTCTAAGAAGAAGAAAAATAAAAATGATAGGACTTTGCATGCTCCTAGTGAACCTGTTGTTGACACACCTGAGAATCCCAATGGTATTTTTATTTTTGATGCTGAAACACAATCTGGTAATGAACATGAACCTAGTGATAATGTTAATGATGATGTTCATGTTGATGCTCAACCTAGTAATGACAATGATGTAGAGATTGAACCTGCTGCTGATCTTGATAACCCACAATCAAATAATCAACGTTATGATAAGAGAGACTTTGTTGCTAGGAAGCACGGTAAGGAAAGAGAACCATGGGTTGAGTAACCCATGCCATTTCTATTGGGGAACGTAGTAATTTCAAAAATTTCCTACGCACACGCAAGATCATGGTGATGCATAGCAATGAGAGGGGAGAGTATTGTCCACGTACCCTCGTAGACCGAAAGCGGAAGCGTTATCACAACGTGGTTGATGTAGTCGTACGTCTTCACGATCGACCGATCAAGTACCGAACGTACGGCACCTCCGAGTTTAGCACACATTCAGCCCGATGACGTCCCTTGAACTCCGATCCAGCCGAGTGTTGAGGCAGAGTTTCGTCAGCACGACGGCATGGTGACGATGTTGATGTTCTACCAACGCAGGGCTTCGCCTAAGCACCGCTACAGTATTATTGAGGTGGACTATGGTGGAGGGGGGCACCGCACACGGTTAAGAGACGATCAACTTGATCAACTTGTGTGTCTAGAGGTGCCCCCCTGCCCCTGTATATAAAGGAGCAAGGGGGGGGGGTGCGGCCGGCCAAGGGGAGAGGCACGCAGGAGGAGTCCTACTCCCACCGGGAGTAGGTCTCCCCCCCTTTCCTAGTTGGACTAGGACTTGGGAGGGGGAAGGAGTGGAGGGGAAGGAAGGGGGGCGCCGCCCCCCTCTCCTTGTCCTATTCGGACTAGGGGGGAGGGGCGCGCGGCCGGCCCTTGCCTCCTCTCCTCTCTTCCACCTAGGCCCACTAAGGCCCATTAAGTTACCGGGGAGGTTCCGGTAACCTCTCGGTACTCCGGTAAAATCCCGATTTCACCCGAAACACTTCCGATATCCAAACATAGGCTTCCAATATATCAATCTTCATGTCTCAACCATTTCGAGACTCCTCGTCATGTCCATGATCACATCCAAGACTCCGAACAACCTTCGGTACATTAAAATATATAAACTCATAACATAACTGTCATCGTAGCGTTAAGCGTGCGAACCCTACGGGTTCGAGGACTATGTAGACATGACCGAGACACGTCTCCGGTCAATAACCAATAGCGGAACCTGGATGTTCATATTGGCTCCTACATATTCTACGAAGATCTTTATCGGTCAAACCGCATAACAACATACGTTGTTCCCTTTGTCATCGGTATGTTACTTGCCCGAGATTTAATCATCGGTATCTCAATACCTAGTTCAATCTCATTACCGACAAGTCTCTTTACTCGTTCCGTAATACATCATCCAACAATTAACTCATTAGTTGCAATGCTTGCAAGGCTTAAGAGATGTGCATTACCGAGAGGGCCCAGAGATACCTCTCTGACAATCGGAGTGACAAATCCTAATCTCGAAATACGCCAACCCAACAAGTACCTTCAGAGACACCTGTAGAGCACCTTTATAATCACCCAGTTACATTGTGACGTTTGGTAGCACACAAAGTGTTCCTCCGGTAAACGGGAGTTGCATAATCTCATAGTCATAGGAACATGTATAAGTCATGAAGAAAGCAATAGCAACATACTAAACGATCGTGTGCTAAGCTAACGGAATGGGTCATTGATACGTCCATTTTGCATCATGCTTTTATATCGATATTTATTGCATTATGGACTGTTATTTCACTTTATGTCACAATACTTATGGCTATTCTATCTTATTTTACAAGGTTTACATAAAGAGGGAGAATGCCGGCAGCTGGAATTCTGGGCTGGAAAAGGAGCAAATATTAGAGACCTATTCTGCGCAACTCCAAAAGTCCTGAAACTCCACGGAACGTCTTAAAATAAATAAAGAAAAATCCTCGCAAAAGATGAAGGCCAGGGGGCCCACACCCTTCTCACGAGGGTGCCCCCCCAGGGCGCGCCCCCTACCTCGTGGCCCCCCTGGTGGCTCTCCGACGTCCATCTTCTCCTATATGAAGTCTTTCGATGAGAAAAAAATAGGAGGGAACTTTTTGGGACGAGACTCCGCCGCCATGAGGCGAAACCTTGGCGAATCCAATCTAGAGCTCCGACAGAGCTGTTCTGCCGGGGATACTTCCCTCCGGGAGGGGGAAATCATCACCATCGTCATCACCAACGCTCCTCTCATCGGGAGAGGGCAATCTCCATCAACATCTTCACCAGCACCATCTCATCTCCAAACCCTAGTTCATCTCTTGTATCCAATTCTTGTCTCAAAGTCCGGGATTGATGCTAGTAGGTTGCTAGTAGTGTTGATTACTCCTTGTAGTTGATGCTAGTTGGTTTATTTGGTGGAAGATCATATGTTCAGATCCTATATGCATATTATTACCCCTCTGATTATGAACATGAATATGCTTTGTGAGTAATTACGTTTGTTCCTGGGGACAAGGGAGAAGTCTTGCTATGAGTAGTCATGTGAATTTGGTATTCGTTTGATAGTTTGATAAGATGTATGTTGTCTAGCCTCTAGTGGTGTTATGTGAACATCAACTACATAACACTTCACCATTATTTGGGCCTAGAGGAAGGCATTGGGAAGTAATAAGTAGATGATGTGTTGCTAGAGTGACAGAAGCTTAAACCCTAGTTTATGCGTTGCTTCGTAAGGGGCTGATTTGGATCCATATGTTTCATGCTATGGTTAGGTTTACCTTAATACTTTTGTTGTAGTTGCGGATGCTTGCAATAGAGGTTAATCATAAGTGGGATGCTTGTTCAAGTAAGAACAGCACCCAAGCACCGGTCCACCCACATATCAAATTATCAAAGTATCGAACGCGAATCATATGAACGTGATCAAAACTAGCTTGACGATATTCCCATGTGTCCTCGGGAGCGCTTTTCCTATTATAAGAGTTTGTTCCGGCTTGTCCTTTGCTACAAAAGGATTGGGCCACCTTGCTGCACTTTATTTACTTTTGTTACTTGTTGCTCGTTACAACCTATCTTATCACAAAACTATCGGTTACCACTTATTTCAGTACTTGCAGAGAATACCTTGCTGAAAACCGCTTATCATTTCCTTCTCCTAATGATGTGATCCCGTTAATCAAATGACAACTCATGTCTACGGTTAGGAAACTTAACCATCTTTGATCAATGAGCTAGTCAAGTAGAGGCATACTAGTGACACTCTGTTTGTCTATGTATTCACACATGTATTATGTTTCCGGTTAATACAATTCTAGCATGAATAATAAACATTTATCATGATATAAGGAAATAAATAATAACTTTATTATTGCCTCTAGGGCATATTTCCTTCAATTTCCTCCTAAACCATCTAAGAAAAAGGATGACGAGGATTTTGAGCGCTTTGCTAAAATGATTAGACCCATCTTTTTGCGTATGCACTTGACTGATATGCTTAAAACGAACCCTTATGCTAAATACATGAAGGATATTGTTACTAATAAAATAAGATACCGGAGGCTGAAATTTCCACCATGCTTGCTAATTACACTTTTAAGGGTAGAATACCAAAGAAACTTAGAGATCCAGGAGTACCAACTATACCATGCTCCATTAAAAGAAACTATGTTAAAGCTGCTTTGTGTGACCTTGGAGCCGGTGTTAGTGTAATGCCTCTCTTTATATCGTAGACTTGATTTGAATAAGTTGACCCCTATTGAAATTTCTTTGCAAATGGCTGATAAATCAACTACTATACCTGTCGGTATTTTTGAGGATGTGCCTGTTGTGGTTGCAAACGTTACTATTTTAACAGACTTTGTTATTCTTGATATTCCCGAGGACGATAGTATGTCGATTATCCTTGATTGACCCTTTTTGAATACTGCAGGGGCTGTTATTGATTGCAACAAAGGCAATGTCACTTTTCATGTTAATGGTAATGAGCATACGGTACACTTTCCGAGGAAACAACCTCAAGTCCACAATATCAATTCTATTGGAAAATTTTCAACAATCACTATTAGAGGTTTTGAATTTCCTCTTCCTACTGTCAAGAAGAAATATGATATTCTTATTGTTGGGGATGTGCATATCCCTGTTGAGGTAACCTAGTGTTATTTGAAATTTCTCCGGTTTCATGTTATTCGAAATGAGTTTGTTAACAAGACCTGATCAACCTTGTTAGTGGATTCCTTTTGATGAGCATGAGATGGATGAAGTTAGAAGGAACAACCTTCTGTACCCTCCTTTTACTTTCTGTTATTTATATTAAATAAAGCAAAACTAGTATTTTCTGTCTGTTTTCTGAATTATCCTTGTAATAAAAAATACCCCGAAAATAAAAGTTCTCCAAATGCCCTGAAAATGAAATATGATTTTTTTTAGAATATTTAAGAATTATTGGCACTGAGAACACACCAAGAGGACCCACCATGTGCCCACGAGGGTGGAGGGCATGCCCACCCCCTGGGCGCGCCCCCCGCCTCGTGGACCCCACGTGGGTCCCCTCCACTTATCCTTGCACCCACACACTTCGTCTTGCTCCAAAAAAATCACCCACCAGCTCAAACTCGAGTTCTTGCTCATCTTGTTGCCATTTTCGATCTCCTTGCTCAAAGCTCCATTCACAAAACTGCTTTGGGGGATTGTTCTTCGGTATGTGACTCCTCCAATGGTCCAATTAGTTTTTGTTCTAGTGCTTTGTTTATTGCAAATTTTTGCTGCTTAGGTGACCCTGTTCTTGAGCTTGCATGTAAAATTTATGTGGTCAAAAGTAGTTTTAATGCATGGTATAGCCTCTAGTCACTTGTAGGAGTAGTTGCTATCAATTATGTTGAGTTTGGTTCACTTTTATTTTAAGTTACTAAAAATTTTCAGAAATTTTCAGAAAAATATGAAGAGATTTTTGAGGGGAACATCGAGCCGAAGCTCTAAGGATAAGCAAAGTGAAGAGAATAAGAAACCCAAGTATAATCTCCCACGTGCTGTGGAGGTTCGGCCATGTGAATGGCCTTGTGAAGAGTTCTTGAGAGAAGTCGGGATTCATGAAGATTTTTATTATTTGGCTGAGAATGCAGGCCTCACCGACTTCCTCCATGACCAGCACGAACAATATCTCTTACTCACCAATATTTTTGTGCAGAATTTTCATTTCCATGCTAGGAGATCACCACCTTCGATGGAATTTTATTTATATGATGAGCATAAGGAGATGTCGCTTTATGATTTTTGCGGGTTGGTAGGATACCCGTTGAGGGCAGCATAGAGGAACCACATCGTAATGATGTGGATGGCTTTATTGATACAATTGTTGTAGGGGAAATGAGGAAAGTTTCTGATGCAAGAATCACTAGCATACATTTTCCTGTTCTACGTTACTTTGCAATATTTTGTAGTAGATGCTTAATTGGTCGCGGAACTGCGGAAATCTTAGTGCCCCTAATATTGTTATTTTGCGCCATGCTTTGTTTCGTGATACCACTTTCAGTTTAGGCGCTATTGTTACTAAACGGTTAAATCTGAACCATACAAAGGGTCCCATCTTGGGAGGCATCTTTGCCTCGCGCCTGTCGGCACACTTTAACATACCTATTAGGCATTATGAGAAAGAGGAAAAGTTGCTGCCTCATATTCTGCTAGATTATAAGAGCATTGTAGCGACCAGACCTTAAACAGTCTGATCTCTGTGCTCCGGTGTCATCCCTGGATCAGTAATGCTGACACCACACAGTACTCGGAGGATTTATAGCAGAGTAGCAATCACACACTTATTACATCAAGTGTCTCAAAAGAGAACTTATGACAATAAATATGGCTTAAGGCCATCTAATAATAATAACAGCGGAAGGCTTGGAGGATAAGTGAGTCCATCAACTCCAACGGCATCACTGAGTATAGAACCACGACCTAAAACTCCTTAATCATCGTCTGAAAAGTCTGCAACATTAACGTTGCAGCCCGAAAACGGGTCAGCACATGGAATATGCTGGCAAGGTAACACATAGAGAGTAATGGAATGCAACAGCTATACTATATGCATATTTGGCTGGTGGAAAGCTCTATGGTTACAATTTTGCATAAATCCAATTTTTCCCTACTTCAAAAGGAATAAATTTAATTACTATCATGGTGGTTGTTAAACATTGAGAATGGTTGACAGCATTCTCAATCCCAATTAAGCATCATCATTAACCCAACAACATTAATTTTAGAGTAACATGTTGAGATTCACATGATAATCCAGATACTAGATACTCAAGATGTCCATAACCGGGGACACGGCTAATCATGATTAGTTTGTTACACTCTGCAGAGGTTTGCGCACTTTTCCCCACAAGACTCGATCGCCTCCGTTGGATTTCTCGCACTACATGGTGTTTGAGAAACGGATGAAAGAGACACAGTCTTTCAGAAGCGCTAGCACCTTACGATGGATAGACCGGTACACCTACTTTCCCCTACATCTGTTAGTCTACCCTGTAAGAGTTTGCACGACTTAATCAACTATGCCAGAGCCCATAATGGCTTGTGGCTGCATACGGAGGTTTCTAGTTTGAAAAATCTCATGATCCCTTTGAGTCTGGGTGGCGGTCCAAAAGAAAACATGCATGTCCTGGAATACCCAGGTGCCTCAATCCACCCAGATGTGTGTTTAAGTTGCCACCTTAGATAAACCATTAATTATCAATCTCACATCTGTCATGGATTTCACTCACCCAATCCACGTCTACTAGCATAGCATGGCATAATAAGCAAACATAGAAGTAACTCCCAAAAGTTTGATAATAAACAGGTAATAGGTACTACCTCATCTACTTCCCATCCCACAGTTTAATTAGATCCTAATCATGCAATGTGTGAAGATTGATCTAATGCAAAAAAACTGGGTTGTAGAAAAGGTATGATCAAAGTGTTACTTGCCTTGCTGATGATCCGTGAAACCTAACGATTCGAAGTAACAGGCGGCGCACTCTGGGTACTCTATTGCAGGCAAACAAACAAGCATACAATAAGTACTCATCTAATGCACAGGTAAAACTCAAATAAGAGATCTAACCAGAAGGTTCAACTTAAGAACTCCGGTTGGCAAAAGAAATCAAATCGAACAAAGCAAAGAAAGTCAAACGGCGAAAGAAAACAACTTCGTTCTAGTAATCTGAACCTAATTCAAATTTTACAGTAGCAAAAACTTGTTTAAGTTGATTATTCGGATAGAGGGTTTCGAGACGAAACTCCAGGCGCTTGAATCGCCTGATTCCGATAAACGAGCGAAAAGAAAAACTAAAACGAAAATCGGATCAGAAATCGCGATCAGAAAATAACCGCAGAAAAATCCGACAAAAAATAAAAACGACGAACGGAATTTTTTTAGAAAAAACGGCACGGATTTCGAGGTGCGGCAAACCTCGGGCGACGCGCGGCTCCGGCGGTTCGGCGGCGGGGCGGCGGCGGTGGCGGCGGCTGGCAGCGGCGGCGGGCTGGGGATAGGGTTAGGGTTTCGGGGCGGCTGGGCCTTCGGGCTGGCTTGCCCCGGCTTATAAAGGCCCCGGCCAGGCGGAGTCCTGGCCGAGTACGGCCCATAGTCGGTTCTGTTTTTTTTCACTCGGAATAAAAATAAAAAAAATACTAAACGCACTCCAAAAATCCCGAAATAAATTTTCCCAGGCTTCTAAAATCAAGCCCGACAAAGTGAACATTTATTTGGGCCCTAAATGCAATTTTGAAAAACGCGCATTTTTCCTAATTCAAATAAAAACAACAAAAAAACTCCGAAATAATACTATTTGATTTTTTATTAAATCCTCAATATTTCTATATTTTGGGAAATTCATTTTATTCCCTCTCTCATATTTTTGTAATAGAAATAATTGATGATAAAATAAATAAAATCAAATGATCCTATTCCTAAAATTTGAGAAAAACTCAAATATGAAAATAACGAAATCCCCAACTCTCTCCGTGGGTCCTTGAGTTGCTTAGAATTTTCTAGGATCGAAACCCAAAGCAAATAAAATATGATATGCATGATGATCTAATGTATAACATTCCAAATTGAAATTTGGGATGTTACAAGCATGGTAGCACATGATTTTATTGTTAAGAATAAGAAGAAGATGCTTAACTATAGACTGATGTTTGATAAGAAACACGTTGAGACTATTACCTTGCCTGCTCCCTCTTTGTTTAACATATTTTCAGGCACGTACCTTATTCTGCTAGAGGCCTTCGGCATACCAGAGCCTGACATCAGCTCCAGAGCCAGAGCCACTATCTGATCCTCACCGTTAGTCTGTTTATCAGTGGGATCCGGAGGAGATCGCCAATCAGTGGCACCCCAAAGACCCTCCTCGGTACGACCCCAGCTACAACTTTGATCCTTGGGTGTAGACCAACTTAGGCCAAAAGCCTAAGCTTAGGGGAGTACGTATTCCTCACCGACATTACATTCATTTTCACACACTCATTCCAGTTGCCGGTGCTCATACTTTTTCATTGTATCATCCATGCTAGTTTATTTTCTTCTTAAGCTTTCTTCTTGTGTGTTTAAAAGTCCTCAAGAAAAACCCAAAAAATTAGTTGTAGCTTTTAGTTAGTTTATTTTCCATGCTTGTAGTAGTAGTAATTAAAAAAAACCCAAAAATATTTCTCGTTCTTTTTCTGCTTGTTGGGAGCTTTCCCGTGTAAATAGTTTTGTTCCTTTCTTTTCTTTGGGGGTCGAGAGGAGAAGACCACGATGAAAATGTTGAGTGGCTCTCATATGCATTATTGTTGATCTTACAAAGAGCCCATATTACTTTGTCTTCTCTCCTGAGTTGAATGCTTGCAGATTCCAGCTTAGTCCAATGCACGTGCACTATTATTATTACCCACACTATTCGGTCATGCAAGTGAAAGGCAATAATGACGATATATGATGAACTGATTGAGATGAGAAAAGCTGGTATGAACTGGACCTCTCTTGTTTTTGTAAATATGATTAGTTCATTGTTCCTGATTCAGCCTATTATGAATGAAATGTGTTTGCAATGACAATTAGAGATTATAGTTGCTTATGCCATGCTTAATTTGCTAGGAGTTTATAATGGTTTACCTTGCGTGCCAACATGCTATTAAAATGGTTGTGATGTGGTATGATAGGGTGGTATCCTCCTTTGAACGATTCGAGTGGCTTGACTTGGCACATGTTCACGCATGTAGTTGAAACAAAATCAACATAGCCTCTACGATATTTATGTTCATGGTGAATTATATCCTACTCATGCTTGCATTTGGTGTTGATTAATTTTAATGCATGTTCATAACTGTTGTCGCTCTCTAGCTGGTCGCTTCCCAGTCTCTTTCTAGCCATCACTTGTACTAAGCGGGAATACTTCTTGTGCATCCAAGTCCATAAACCCCAAAGATATTCCATATGAGTCCACCATAAATTCCTATATACGATATCTACCTGCCGTTCCAAGTAAATTTGTATGTGCCAAACTCTAAACCTTCAAATAAACATTTTGTTTTGTATGCTCGAATAGCTCATGTATCAACTATGGCTGTCTGTATCTTCCATGCTAGGTGGGTTATTCTCAAGAGGAGTGGACTCCGCTCCTCATTCACGAGAAAATGGCTGGTCACCGGGATGCCCAGTGCCATGCTCAAATCAAAATAATTGCAAACAAAACTCCCCCAGGATTGTTGTTAGTTGGAGGCACCAGTTGTTTCGGGCAAGCCATGGATTGACGCTTGTTGGTGGTGGGGGAGTATAAACTTTACCATTCTGCTTGGGAACCGCCTATAATGTGTGTAGCATGGAAGATATCAAGATCTCTCAGTTGTTATGTTGACAATGAAAGTATACCGCTCAAAATATTATTCATCTCTATTTCAAAGTCATGCTCTGGCACCTCTACAAATCCCCGCTTCCCTCTGCGAAGGGCTTATCCATTTACTTTTACGTTGAGTCATCATCCTCTTATTAAAAAGCACCAGTTGGAGAGCACCGCTGTCATTTGCATGTATTATTATTAGTTTACATTGAGTATGACTTGACAGGATCTCTTTTACCATGAATTACAATTTCCAGTCAGCCTTTGATCTTCAGGGGTGCTCTGCATTTATGTTTTGCGGTCTCAGAAAGGGCTAGCGAGATACCATCTTGTTATATAATATTATGATTGTTTCGAGAAAGTGTTGTCATCCAAGATTTATTATTATTGCTCGCTAGTTGATTATGCCATTAATATGAGTAAACATGAGACCTAAATGTTATTGTGAATATGGTTAGTTCATAATCTTTGCTGAAAACTTGAATGCTGGCTTT
Source organism: Triticum urartu (assembly GCF_003073215.2). Taxonomy (NCBI): domain Eukaryota; kingdom Viridiplantae; phylum Streptophyta; class Magnoliopsida; order Poales; family Poaceae; genus Triticum; species Triticum urartu. The sequence continues at coordinate 462,306,694 of NC_053026.1, read as the reverse complement.
ACATATTTACAACAACAAGAGCAAACAGAGTTTGTAAAAGTTTTTCTTTGTCACTTTCAATTTGTCAACTGAATTGCTTGAGGACAAGCAAAGGTTTAAGCTTGGGGGAGTTGATAAGTCTCCAACGTATCTACTTTTCCAAACACTTTTGCCCTTGTTTTGGACTCTAACTTGCATGATTTGAATGGAACTAACCCGGACTGACGCTGTTTTCAGTAGATTTGCCATGGTGTTATTTTTGTGCAGAAATAAAAGTTCTCGGAATGACCTGAAAATCAACGGAGAATATTTTTGGAATATATAAAAAATATTGGCGAAAGTATCAACGTCAGGGGGCCCACACCCTGTCCACGAGGGTGGGGGCGCGCCTACCCCCCTGGGCGCGCCCCCTGCCTCGTGGCCCCCCTGAAGATCCACCAACCTCAACTCCAACTCCATATATTCATGTTCAGGGAGAAAAAAATAAGAGAGAAGGATTCATCACGTTTTACGATACGGAGCCGCCGCCAAGCCCTAAACTCTCTTGGGAGGGCTGATCTGGAGTCCGTTTGGGGCTCCGGAGAGGGGAATCCGTCGCCATCGTCATCATCAACCTTCCTCCATCACCAATTTCATGATGCCCACCGCCGTGCGTGAGTAATTCCATCGCAGGCTTGCTGGACGGTGATGGGTTGGATGAGATTTATCATGTAATCGAGTTAGTTTTGTTAGGGTTTGATTCCTAGTATCCACTATGTTATGAGATTGATGTTGCTATGACTTTGCTATGCTTAATGCTTGTCACTAGGGCCCGAGTGCCATGATTTCAGATCTGAACCTATTATGTTTTCATGAATATATGTGAGTTCTTGATCCTATCTTGCAATTCTATAGTCACCTATTATGTGTTATGATCCGTTAACCCCGAAGTGACAATAATCGGGATACTTACCGGTGATGACCGTAGTTTGAGGAGTTCATGTATTCACTATGTGTTAATGCTTTGGTCCAGTACTCTATTATCCCTTAGTTTCCTATAGGACCCCGCTGCCACAGGAGGGTAGGACAAAAGATGTCATGCAAGTTATTTTCCATAAGCATGTATGACTATATTCGGAATACATGCCTACATTATATTGATGAACTGGAGCTAGTTTTGTGTCACCCTAGGTTATAACTATTGCATGAGGAATCACATCTGACATAATTATCCATCACTGATCCATTGCCTATGAGCTTTTCATATATTGTTCTTCGCTTATTTACTTTTCCGTTGCTACTGTTACAATCACTATAAAACCAAAAATATTACTTTTGATACCGTTACCATTACTATCATACCACTTTGCTACTAAATACCTTTGTTTCCAGGTGTGGTTGAATTGACAACTCAGCTGCTAATACTTGAGAATATTCTTTGGCTCACCTTGTGTTGAATCAATAAATTTGGGTTGAATACTCTACCCTCGAAAACTGTTGCGATCCCCTATACTTGTGGGTTATCAGCTTCTCTTGAGAATATAGCATATAGTGGGTAAACAAATGATTGTTGGGCAATTGATAGAACATCCAATAATTATGATGATATCCAGGCAATGATCATTATATAGGCATCACGTCCAAGATTAGTAGACCGACTCCTGCCTGCATCTACTACTATTACTCCACACATCGACCACTATCCAGCATGCATCTAGTGTATTAAGTTCATGGAGAAACGGAGTAATGCTATTAGAACGATGACATGATGTAGATGAGATCTATTCATGTAGGAATATGCCCATCTTGTTATCCTTAATAGCAACGATACATACGTGTCTTGTTGCCCCTTCTATCACTAGGAAAGAACACCGTATGATCGAACCCATCACAAAGCACCTCTTCACATGGCAAGAAAAATCGATCTAGTTGGCATAATTAAACCAAAGATTCGAAGAAGAAATACAAGGCTATAAGTAATCTTGCATATAAGAGATCAAAGAAGACTCAAATAACTTTCATAGATATAGATCTGATCATAAACTCAAAGTTCATCAGAACCCAACAAACACACCGCAAAAGAGTTACATCAAATAGATCTCCAAGAGACCATTGTATTGAGAATCAAAAAGAGAGAAGAAGCCATCTAGCTACTACCTACAGACCGTTAGGTCTATGATGAACTACTCACGCATCATCGGAGAGGCACCAATGAGGATGATGAACCCCTCCGTGATGGTGTCTAGATTGGATCTCGTGGTTCTAGAACTTGCGGCGGATGGAATTGTGTTTCCTCGACTCCCCTAGGGTTTGTGGAATATTTGGGTATTTATAGGGCGAATAGGCAGTGCGGGAGGCCATTGAGGTGGGCACAACCCATCTGGGCGCGCGCCCTAGTGGGTTGTGCCCCCCTCGGGGATCCCCTTTGGTACTTCTTTGGCCCATCTTCTGTCTTCTGGTTCAAAAAAATTCTCCAAAAAGTTTTGCTGCATTTGGACTCTGTTTGGTTCTAATATTCTGCGAAGTAAAAAACAAGCAAAAAACAGCAACTGGCACTAGGCATTATGTCTATAGGTTAGTCCCAAAAAATGATATAAAGTTGCTATAAAATGATTATCAAACATCCAACAATGATAATATAACAGCATGGAACAATAAAAAATTATAGATACGTTGGAGACATATCAATGCTAGAGAGCTTAGCAACAAGCAAGAGCATGTTCCATAGATATATGCCATAGTTAGAGCAACTCAGGCACAGTCGCCACGCCGACAGTTGATACGTCTCCTACGTATCTATAATTTTTGTATTGTTCCATCCTATTATATTATCCATATTGGATGTTTGTATGCATTTATATGCTATTTTATATTATTTTTGGGGCTAACTTATTAACCTAGAGCCCAGTGCCAGTTCCTGTTTTTTCCTTGTTTTTCAGTTTCGCAGAAAAGGAATATCAAACGGAGTCCAAATGAGCTGAAAATTTATAATGATTTGTATGTACTAGAAGAATCCCTGAAGCAAAAGAGTTGGTCTAGAAGAGCCACGAGGCCTCCACAAGGGTGTTGGGCGCGCCCCCATGTCTTGTCGTCGCCTCGTGGACCCCCCCTAACTTGTTCACGACGCAAAAAATTCCTATAAATATAGAGACCCCCGGAAATAAACCTAGATCAGGAGTTCCGCCACTGCAAGCCTCCGCAGCCATGAAAAACCAATCGGGAGCCTGTTCCGGCACCCTATCGGAGGGGGAAACCATCACCGGTGGCCATCTTAATCATCCCGACGCTCTCCATGACGAGGAGGGAGTAGTTCACCATCGGGGCTGAGGGTATGTACCAATAGCTATGTATTTGATCTCTCTCTCTCTCTCGTGTTCTTGATTTGGCATGATCTTGATGTACCGCAAGCTTTGCTACTATAGTAGAATCATATGGTGTTTCTCCCCCTCTACCTTCTTGTGATGAATTGAGTTTTACCTTTGAGGTTTCACTATTATCATATTGAATACTATTATAAATTTGAGAACACTTGATGTATGTCTTGCGTGGGATACCCGTGGTGACAATGGGGTGTTCTATTGATTCACATGATGTATGTTTTGGCACTCAACTCGCGGATTCACGAGGTGACATTGGGGTAATCTATGCATTGGGGTTGATGCACATTTTCTTCCTTGTTTCTCCAATAGGAATCTTGGGGCACTCTTTGAGGCTCTTTATGTTGGATTAAATATTATGAATCTGAAGTTGATTGATGCATATCGTATAATTGACCCACGGATACTTGTGGTGACATTGGAGTATCTAGGTGAAATTAGGGTTGATTGATGTGTGTCATATGGTGTTACTTTACTACGAACTCTAGGGCTGTTTGTGACACTTATAGGAATAGCTCAATGGATTGATCAGAAAGAATAACTTTGAGGTGGTTTTGTACCCTACAAGCAGTTTCATCTTACGTTCTCCACAATAGGAACTTTAGAGTGGCTTTTGTCGCATGTTGAGGGATTTCCATATGATCTAATTGTGTTATCATTGTTGAGAGAACTTGCACTAATGAAAGCATGAACTCTAGGTCTTGTTTCCAAGCATTGCAATACCATTTTAGCTCACTTTTGTTACTAGTTACCTTGTTGTTTTTATATTTTTAGATTACAAAAACCTATATCTACCATCTGCATTGCACTTGTATCATCATCTCTTCGTCGAACTAGTGCACCTATACAATTTACCAATGTATTGGGTGTGTTGGGGACAGAAGAGACTCTTTGTTATTTGGTTGCAGGGTTGTTTGAGAGAGACCATCTTCATCCTATGCCTCCCACGGATTGATAAACCTTAGGTCATCCGCTTGAGGTAAATTTGCTATTGTCCTACAAAACTCTGTGCTTGGAGGCCCAACACAAGTCTACAAGAAGAAGGTTGCGTAGTAGACACCAAGGTCTTTTTCGGCGCCATTGTCGGGGAGGCTAGGTAAGCGGCACTCACATCCCGTCAACAAAGCTCTTTTCTGGAGCCGTTGCCGGGGAGGTGAGTTCTTGAAGGTATATCTTTAGATCTTGCAATTGAATCTTTTAGTTTCTTGTTTTGTCACTAGTTTAGTCTATAAAAGAAAACTACAAAAAATGGAATTGAGGTTGCCTCATATGCTTCATCTTTTTAATGTCTTTCATGAAAATGATGGAAAGGAAAATTGTGCTCAAGTGTTAGAAGAAGAAGTTAATAAAATGTTTGGCACTAAATCTTTTTATGATGAACATGATTGCAAGGTTGTTAGAATGAATTCTTTGAATTTCCATGATGCTAATGATATGCAAAGCCACAAGCTTGGGGATGATATTTTTTATCCCCCGAGTTTTGATGAGAAAATTTATTATGATGATAACATGCCTCCTATTTATGATGATTATGTTGATGAAAGTGGGTTTGTAAGAGTGTCAACTCTAGGTAATAATGATCCCACTTTTTTGGAGGGTGTTGAATCTTATTGTAATAATTATGGAAGTGGATTTGGAGAGGTCATGACTTTATTTAGTGATGAATCCACTATTTTGGAAGAGGTTCCAATTGATTATGAGAAAAAAGTTGCTATCTATGGTGATTATTGTGATGCCATGTATGCTATAAATAATAATAAAAACCATGAAACTTGTTATCGTGATTTTAATTTTCAATTGGATTATGCCTCACATGATAGCTATTTTGTTGAGTTTGCTCTCACTACTATGAATGAGAAGAATTTTGCTTATGTGGAGAGTAGTAAAATTTATATGCTTATGGATCATGAAGAGAATGCTTTATGTTATGGTTATATTGTTGAATTCATTCATGATGCTACTGAAAATTATTATGAGGGAGGAATATGTGCTTGTAGGAGTAGCGATAATATCAAGTTTCCTCTCTATGTGTTGAAAGTTTTGAAGTTTTGCTCGTTTTGCCTCCCTATGGTAGTTGATTCTTGTTCCCATAAGTTGTTTGTTCACAAAATCCCAATGCATAGGAAGTGGGTTAGACTTAAATGTGCTTGTCATATGCTTCATTATGCTCCTGTTATGTTTCAATTCTTATCTTTTATGTGAGCATCATTGAAATCATCATGCCTAGCTAAAAAGGAATTAAAGAAAAGCGCTTGTCGGGAGACAACCCAACACCATTACATACTATTTTTGTGTGTTAACATGCTTAGGCTACTGTATTAATCATGTTTTATACCTTTTGTTTTAATAAAGTGCCAAGTAAGACCTTTGGGATGGTCTACAATGATAGTTGATTTGATATTGCTGAAAAACAGAAACTTGTGCGCCCAGTAAAATAGTTTTAATTTTTTACATAAGCGTGATAAAATCCTGATTCTTTTTGCAGAAGATTAATATACAAATTTCCCAGGTTTTCCTAATTTTTCAGAATGTTTGGAGTTACATAAGTATGCAAAGTTTCCAGATTACTACAGACTGTTCTGTTTTTGACAGATTCTGTTTTTCATGTGTTGTTTGCTTATTTTGATGAATCTATGGGTAGTATCGGAGGGTATGAACCATGGAGAAGTTGGAATATAGTAGATATAACACCAATATCAAATTAGAATGAGTTCACAACAGTACCTAAGTGGTGATTTGTGATACGTCTCCAACGTATCTATAATTTTTGATTGTTCCATGCTATTATATTACCCGTTTTGGATGTTTATGGGCTTTATTATACACTTGTATATTATTTTTGGGACTAACCTATTAACCGGAGGCCCAACCCAAAATGCTGTTTTATTGCCTATTTCAGTGTTTCGAAGAAAAGGAATATCAAACGGAGTCCAAACGGAATGAAACCTTCGCGAGAGTTATTTTTGGAACAGAAGCAACCCAGGAGACTTGGAGTAGACGTCTGGGAAGCTTCGAAGTGGCCACGTGGCAGGGAGGCGTGCCAGCCCCCTAGGCGCCCCCACCCTCGTGGGCCCCTTGTGGCTCCCTGACCGACTTCTTTCGCCTATATATATCCATATACCCTAAAAACATCCGAGAGCAGAATATATCGGGAGTTCCGCCGCGAGAAACTTCCATAGCCACCGAAAACCAATCTAGACCCGTTCCGGCACCCTGCCGGAGGGGGGGAATCCCTCTCCGGTGGCCATCTTCATCATCCCGATGCTCTCCATGATGAGGAGGGAGTAGTTCACCCTCGGGGCTAAGGGTATGTGCCAGTAGCTATGTGTTTGATCTCTCTCTCTCTCTCGTGTTCTTGAGGTGGTATGATCTTGATGTATCGCTAGCTGTGCTAATATAGTTGGATCTTATGATGTTTCTCCCCCTCTACTCTCTTGTAATGGATTGTGTTTTTCCTTTGAAGTTGTCTTATCGGATTGAGTCTTTAAGGATTTGAGAACACTTGATGTATGTCTTGCATGTGCTTATCTGTGGTGATAATGGGATATCATGTGATCCACTTGACGTATGTTTTGGTGATCAACTTGCGGGTTCCGTGACCTCGTGAACTTATGCATAGGGGTTGGCACACGTTTTCATATTGACTCTCCGGTAGAAACTTTTGGACACTCTTTGAAGTTCTTTGTGTTGGTTGAATAGATGAATCTGAGATTGTGTGATGCATATCGTATAATCATACCCACGGATACTTGAGGTGACATTGGAGTATCTAGGTGACATTAGGGTTTTGGTTTATTTGTGTCTTAAGGTGTTATTCTAGTACAAACTCTATGATAGATTGAACGGAAAGAATAGCTTCGTGTTATTTTACTACGGACTCTTGAATAGATCGATCAGAAAGAATAACTTTGAGGTGGTTTCATACCCTACCATAATCTCTTCGTTTGTTCTCTGCTATTAGTGACTTTGGAGTTACTCTTTATTGCATATTGAGGGATAGTTATATGATCCAATTATGTTATTATTGTTGAGAGAACTTTCACTAGTGAAAATATGAAACCTAGGCCTTGTTTCAACGCATTGCAATACCATTTGTGCTCACTTTTATCATTAGTTACCTTGCTGTTTTTATATTTTCAGATTACAAAAAACATTATCTACTATCCATATTGCACTTGTATCACCATCTCTTCGCCGAACTAGTGCACCCACTACAAAAAAATACACTTCCGTGATGATACGTGTTTGTCACAGTAGGTCGCTTTTTTTGTCATGCATGTACATCCATGACAAATTTATGACAGAATCAACATAGTCATACTTGTGCTGTCGTAGAAGTGGTCCATGACATTACCAAAATTATCATCACGGAAGTGTCCACTTCCATGACAATAAATCGCGCGTCACAGAAGTGCTTTCGTCAAGGGTGACCGACACATGGCATCCACCGTAACGGAACGCCGTTAAGCTATCGGGTTGGATTTTGGATCCGATAACCCGTTAACAGCCCTGACCAATGGGGATTTTCCACGTGTAAAAATCATCATTGGCTAGAGGAAACACGTGTCAGCACATCGTCGGGACAGATGTCATCCACTCACTGGACAGAAGGCGCCTATGATACGTCGACATGTGGCATTGCCCAACAAGTTTAAATGGGCCGGCCCAACTAAAGGCCCACAAGATTTTGCGGACCATAATGGGCCGGCCCAGCTAAAGGCCCATGAGATTTTGCAAACCATAATGGGCTGGCCCAGCTAAAGGCCCACAAGATTTTGCGGGCCATAATGGGCCGGCCCAGGTAAAGGCCCACAAGATTTTTGTGTGCCATAATGGGCCGGCCCAGGTAAAGGCCCACAAGATTCTTGCGGGTCATAATGGGCCGGCCCAACTAAAGGCTCACGAGATTTCACAGACATTAATGGGCCGGCCCAGCTGTAGGCCCACAAGATTTTGAGGACCCTAGTAGGCCTGCTGAGGGAGTCCTGGATTAGGGGGTGTTCGGGTAGCCGGACTATACCTTCAGCTGGACTCCTGGACTATGAAGATACAAGATTGAAGACTTCGTCCCGTGTCTGGATGGGACTTTCCTTGGCGTGGAAGGCAAGCTTGGCGATGTGGATATTCAAGATCTCCTACCATTGTAACCGACTCTGTGTAACTCTAACCCTATCCGGTGTCTATATAAACCGGAGGGTTGTAGTCCGTAGGCAATCAATCCCATACACAACAATCATACCATAGGATAGCTTCTAGGGTTTAGCCTCCTTGATCTCGTGGTAGATCTACTCTTGTACTACCCATATCATCAATATTAATCAAGCAAGAGTAGGGTATTACCTCCATCGAGACGGCCCGAACCTGGGTAAAAAACATCGTGTCCCTTGTCTCCTGTTACCATTCGGCCTAGACGCACAGTTCGGGACCCCCTACCCGAGATCCGCCGGTTTTCACACCGACATTGGTGCTTTCATTGAGAGTTCCTCTGTGTCGTCGCCTTTAGGCCCGATGGCTCCTTTGATCATCAACAGCGATACGGTCCAGGGTGAGACTTTTCTCCCCGGACAGATCTTCGTCTTCGGCGGCTTCGCTCTGCGGGCCAATTCGCTCGGCCACCTGGAGCAGATCGAAAGCTACGCCCCTGGCCATCAAGTCAGTTTGGAAGCTTAAACCACACGGCTGACATCCGCGGAGACTTGATCTTCGACGGGTTCGAGCCACGGCCAAGCGCGCCGCACTATCTCGAGGGGCATGATCTAGCTCTGCCCCCGGACAGTGTCCTGGAGGCCGCACACGCATCGGTTCCGACCCCTAACTCGGAGCCTATTGCGCCAATCGAGGATGAACGGTTGGACGTCACTTGAGGGGCTGCGATCCCGAAGGCGATTGAGCCGAACGCTAGCCCCGCACTCTGCACGACCCATGACTCCAAGGATCCGGACTCCTCCCCGGACTCCGAACCCCCCGCGCCCCTGCCAATCGAATCCGATTGGGCGCCGATAATGGAGTTCACCGCCGCAGACATCTTTCAGCACTCGCCTTGTGGCGATATCCTGAACTCTCTCAAGTCTCTCTCCTTATCAGGAGAGCCCTGGCCGAACTACGGTCAGCGAGGATGGGATACGGACAATGAAGAAATTCAAAGCCCACCCACCACCCACTTGGTAGCCACTGTCGACAATTTAAACGACGTGCTCAACTTCGACTCCAGAGACATCGACAGCATGGATGACGATGCAGGAGATACCGACGAACCAACGCCCATAGGGCATTGGACAGCCACCTCATCTCACGATGTGTACATGGTGGATACCCCTAAAGGAAGCGACAACGAGGAAAAAGGGGATGGGACGGGAGATCGACCCCCCGAAAAGCAATCAAAGCATCGGCATAAACGCCGACCCAAGCCCCGCCTCGACAAAAACCCAGCCATAGAGCAGGACGAGCCGGTAGACGATGAGCAGGCCTTAGAGCAACCGCCCGAACAGGGCAGCATGGATAGAGAAACCAAACATCCCTCCTCCGGCAAAAACGGCATTACGGACGACCTCACGCCGAATAAACCTATGGAGCAGAAGAATCTCCACGAGAGGCTCGTTGCAACTGCACGCAGCCTAAAAAAGCAGAAGCGGAAGCTAAAAACAGCGGAAGATGCACTCCGGATTAGATGGAGCAAAGTAATCAGTACCACGGATAGGTACGGCGACAGTCGCCGCACTAAAAGCTATCCGAAAAGAAAGCTACTGCCTGAATTCGACGAAGAGGCCCTAGAGCCCTCGCATTCAAAAAATGAAAAAGCCACATGGTCGGATAGACGACCCCATAAAGCAGCAAGCGGCGCCGCACCTAAATCGGCATGCGACCCACTTAAGGATTCGCATCATGGCCCAGTTAGGTCCATTTATGGGCCAAGAAAGCAAGCTCTCGTAAGCAACGCTATGAAGCCATCATCAGAATCCGGCACACCCAAATACAGGGGCACCGCACACCCCCTATGTTTCACCGATGAGGTCCTGGACTATGAATTCCCAGAGGGATTCAAACCCGTAAACATAGAGGCATATGATGGAACAACAGACCCTGGAGTTTGGATCGAGGATTATATCCTCCACATACACATGGCTAGAGGAGATGATCTCCACGCCATAAAATATCTACCCCTTAAGCTTAAAGGGCCAGCCCAGCATTGGCTTAAAAGCCTTCCCGAAAACACAATTGGAAGCTGGGAGGAGCTCGAGGATGCTTTCCTAGCAAACTTTCAAGGGACCTATGTCCGCCCTCCGGATGCAGACGACCTTAGTCACATAACTCAACAACCCGGAGAATCAGCTCGGCAGTTCTGGAATAGATTCCTCACTAAAAAGAATCAGATAGTCGACTGTCCGGACGCCGAAGCCTTAGCAGCTTTCAGGCATAACGTCCGAGACGAATGGCTCGCCAGACACCTCGGCCAAGAAAAGCCAAGAACAATGGCCGCACTAACAAGCCTCATGACCCGCTTTTGTGCAGGGGAGGACAGCTGGTTGGCAAGGTGCAGCCCCAGTGACCCAAGTACATCCGAAACTAGGGATGGAAACAGAAAACCGCGACGCAACAAAGACCATCGCTGGACTAAGGACAAAAGTCCAAAGAGCACGGCAGTCAATGCTGGATTCAAAGGCTCGCGACAAAATCAGGAAAAATCGCCCCCCCCCAGGATAACAGGGACGATCCATCCAACCTAAATAAAATTCTGGATAGGATATGTTAAATACACAGTACTCCCGGGAAGCCTGCTAACCATACGCACAGAGACTGTTGGGTTTTCAAACAATCCAGCAGACTCAATGCCGAACACAAGGGGCTCGACACACCAAGCGAAGACGAGGACGAACCCCAAAAGCAGAGCACCAGGAAACAAAAGAACTTCCCACAAGAAGTAAAAATAGTGAACTCACTTCACATAACAAAACATGCGGCGCCCGTAAAGGCACGCACCACACGGCCCATCCCCAAAGGGTCCTGCCACTGGTTGTCAAAACCGATCATCTTCGATCAGCTAGATTATTCTAGGAATATCAAGAATGTAGGCTGGACTACCTTGATACTCGATCCAATAATTGGTCTCCAGTTTTCAAATGTCCTTATGGACGGCGGCAGTGGACTAAACCTGATATATCAGGATACAATCCAGCACATGGGGATAAACCCAGCAAGAATCCGCCGTAGCAAAACCTCCTTTCAAGGGGTAATACCTGGTCCGGACACCCATTGTATGGGTTTTCTCCGGCTCGAAGTCATATTCGGCTCTACCGATAACCTCCGCCATGAAAAGCTGACCTTCCATATCGTCCCGTTCTCAAGTCGCTATCAAGCACTACTGGGACGCGAAGCTTTCGCTCGTTTTAACGCAATACCACATTATGCATCTCTTACGCTTAAGATGCCCGGTCCACGAGGCATCATCTCTTTGAAGGGGAAGCACTAAAGTGCGCCTCCCCAAGCGGAGGACTGTGCGACCGCTTTAACAGCCCCACAGCAAAACGGCCTCACCGGCCAAAAAACTTCGAAATAGGTCATTCAAGACCACGAACGCGGATAGACGAGTTCAGTGCAAAATCATCATTGATGCAGGCCTAGAAGCCATATACCCCCGCACTAGGGGCTCCACGCATATACAATAAGAGACAATAAAGCTCAATCTTATATATCTTTATACTTTGCTTATTTTAAACTTTTTCCGCACGACCCGTTTTAAACTCAGTTCCTCTCTTTTACAGATGAACGTCGTGCGACGCCCGTCCAGGATACGGCACAACGGAGACACAGGCGTAGACGTGCAGTAGGGACCCGTCCTAAAGGATTCTTTTTAGATTAAGACCCTGCGTAAACCTTTTTTACTATCTCTTGTTGCTACACATCCCCTGGTTTTTTCTTTCTGATATAACCAAGGAGGAGGCTGGCGTCTTGGCATGTGGCCACGTCAGAATTTTTGCACGTACCTGGACACTAGGGGATTTTTTAATAAATAGTGTTGTTTCGCCCGCACTCATAAAGACCGAACACCTTAGGGAGTGTTCGGCGTCGCGAGTTTTGGCATTATATGCATCAGCTCCGAATCATGTCTTTGGTCAAATGTTGGGTTGCCCGGCTCCTGACTTCGGCTACCTTACGTTCCGCTCTATCGGCTAAGGTAGCACCAGCAGAACTACTGCGATTGTGCCCCGGTTCGGCTGGGCGAGCACCTCAGTAGAGAAAGCCGAAAACTGACTGTCATGATGTAGCGTGAGACTGGTCAGCCACTCGATGACCTGTCGGAATCTATCGGATTCCTCCGCTTTAACGAAGGGCCGCTTCCCGGTCAGGCACATACGCGCCCCGAACTCGGACGAGCGCAGTTGCCACCAAGGAGCTACCTAAAGAGTCTCACTGTCAAACTCCTATGGCTAAGTGAAAGTGTTAAAGCATTATAGTCCGGTTGCCTGGCCCGCTGCGCTATCACCTCCTTTGTAGGACCAAGACGTTGGGTTAAGTGTGAAAATGCATCTTCTGCGAGCACCCCCGCACTATGTGCGTGGGGGCTGAAGCCAACGACTGCCATCTTTCAGATTCTATATATATATATATATATATATATATATCTTAAAACGGCCGCACAGGAGGTGTTCCCAATACTTGAAGGCACAAGTATAAAAAAGGCCACTGCAGTTTATCAAAATATTACTTTATAATTACATATGCTATCATAACATAGCATCTTTCGGGCACTGCGTCTCTATTACACGAGCGCCTTCAAGAACTTCCTGAAAATAGTGCTCGGAGGGTACTCGGCTTTTGTCCGAATCTCGGGACGCAACAACGGTGGTCTCCATCTCTGCCCAGTATGTCTTAACACGGGCAAGAGCCATCCTAGCGCCCTCTATGCATGCTGACCTCTTCATTGCATTTATACGCGACACCGCGTCAAGGAATTGCTGCACCAAGCTGAAATAACTCTTCGGCTCCGATCTCCCCGGCCACAGGTGACCCATGACGTACTTCATGGCGAGTCCAGACAACCTATTCAGTTCGGCCCATTGAGCCAAACGATCATCCACTGCCAGTGGACGCTCTGGATTGTGAAACTGCGACCAGAAAAGCTTTTCCACTTCGCGATCTTTCTGATCTCGAAAGTGTTCGGTCGCATCAGCAGCACTCGCTGCCAAGTCCAGATAGGTATCCTCCACACTCCACATCCAGTCCAACGGAGCAAACTTCGGATCACAAAACTTCCTCCACAGCATAAAAGGCTTTCCAGCCGCAATCTATTCGGCCTGACGCAGCTCCTCCTTCGCAGCTCTCATCGCAGAGCGAGCGTCCTTGGCATCGACAACAGCCTTCTCTAGGTCCGTCTATCTTGCCCGGTCTTCTTTCTCAAGAAGTTTGCAACGGTCTGCAGCGCTCTTTAACTTCTCGGCCATCTCGGCCATCTCTTCTTTGCTTCGGCAGTGAGCAGCCTGTTCGGCTCTCAGCTCTTCAAGGGCCTTCTCGGCAGCCGCATCGCTTTTTCTGGCTTGCTCCTTAGCTCGGGCAAGTTCTGCCCTAAGATTCTCCATGGCGGCCGTACCATCTGCGTCAAGCACACACATTGTAAGACATTGGCATGAAGCTCCTCTTACCTGATGCCGCCCAAAGAATTACATACCTTGAGCCTCATCAAGCCGCTTGTTGACAAGCGTGATGTCGGCATCTGCCAAGTCCAGTTGCCGCTTTAGTTCGGCCACATCATCAGTTTGGCTTGATTCCGGACACCTCGCCACCTATATTCAAAGGCGACATCTTAGACCTGGGATTATGATCCTCTGCGTGCCATCATTTCTTGACAACGCGCAGAGTCTCAGGGGCTACTATCTACACAGGGCGCATCTTACTTATGCGCAACTGACAAAAGTGTACATTATCTAACGTACCTCAAAACCCGTCAGTAAACTTTTGACGGCCTCATGCAATCCGCTTTTTGCGGATGAAATCCTTTCAATCACCGTGCCCATCAATGCACGGTGCTCCTCTGAGATTAAGCTCGCCCCAGCAGAATCTTTAGCTCCTCCGGCCGAGCACCAGACGGTGCCGGACTTGTCCTATGGCCTCTTTCGAAGGCCGGACGCGAGAGCCTTGGGGGGGTGCACATAGCTATCTTCCGCCCCTGCCGGATTCAGAGAAACCCTCCGCGACGACACCTCAGGGTCGCCCGCCTCGCTAGGCGGTACGGCAGGGGGAGGCGTCCCGCTCTCCATCATCTCCGGAAGAAGATCCCCCGAAGACGAGCTCTGTTGAGAAGGGCTGAGGTCCGAGTTACAAGGTAAAATTTCGGTTAATCTTCTCAGATATAAATCAAGGATTTCTCTCATCCCTCAAAAGGAAAACCTCTCTCTACTTATGGCTCGCTGGAGGGCTGATCCCTTTGGGGGCGTGGTTCGGCCGAGGAACTCCCGGCGTCGGACCCTCTGACGAGGATTTTCTCCCCCGCTTCGGGGCCATGGTCTCCGGGTCGTCAGAGGCAGCCCTCTTCTTCCCCTTGGGAGAGGAATTGTCGGTTCCTCCCTTCGAAGCAGCCTCCTTCGAGGATGCCATAGTTCCCTTGTCCTTCCCCTTACTTCCCTCCAAAGGCATTATCTTCAACATCCTGACAAGCGCGGGATTCGGCCTGGTTTTGGGAGGGGGAGCCGGACACCTGATCAGCTTTGCCTTCGCTATCAACTCCTGTTTAAAAGGACAACTCTTTTAGGGGCAAGTTTATGACGATTATATGGATAGTAGGTCCGGGCACAAGGTTACTTACTTGGGTATCCGGGCGATTGCAGCTTAGGCCTGCGTCCTTGGTCAAATCCGGACACATCATTTGTGATCCGAAGAATAGTTTATACATCTCCACGGGCGTTGCGCCCATAAAATGCTGGAGAGCTCGTGGTCCCTCCGGATTAAACTCCCACAGACGAAGGGAGCAACGTTTGCCGGGCAGTGTTCGGCGAATCAGCATGACCTGTGTCACCTTGACCAGGTTGAGGTCTCTTTCTAAGAGATCCCTGATGCGGCCCTGCAACAAGGGCACATCTTTGGATAACCCCCAATCTAATCCTTTGTTGACCCATGACGCTAGCCGTGATGGGGGACCCGAGCGAAAGACAGGAGGCGCCGCCCACTTGGCGCTCCTGGGAGCGGTGATATAGAACCATTCTCGTTGCCACATGCCGAGCTCCTCTTAAAAGGAGCCCTCGGGCCATGGAGCATCAGCATTCTTACTTATGACAGCGCCTCCGCACTCTGCATGCCGTTCCTCGATCATCTTCGGCTCCACTCCAAAAGTCTTGAGCCATAATCCGAAGTGAGGGGTAATACGGAGGAACGCTTCGCACACAACGATGAATGAGGAAATGTGTAGGATGGACTCCGGAGCTAAGTCATGAAATTCCAGCCCGTAATAAAACAACAGCCCCCTCACAAAGGGATCCATCGGGAAGCCTAACCCCCGAAGGAAGTGAGACATGAACACTACGCTCTCACCGGGCTGGGGGCTGGGAATAGCCTGCCTTTGAGCAGGCAACCTATGCGGAATTTCGGCGGTCAAGAACTTAGCCTCTCTCAACTTTAGCACGTCCTCCTCTGTGACGGAGGAGGGCATCCATCGGCCCTGGAGGTCGGAACCGGACATTGTCGAAGGTCTGAAGTGCCTGGAATCTGGAGCCTAGGGTGTTGGAACTCGAGGCGACGGGCGAACTCGTTTGAGATTGGAAAAAGGAGTAAGGCCTTGGTCTCTTTATAAGAGGTTGAATACCAGGAGCCCTCCCCGTAACCGTTTGGGACTCACCTTTAATCGAGAAAACATGCTAACAGGCACGATTGGGTTACCCACGTCCGTATTGATGAGAATCCCGTAAAAGGGGGGCACACGATCTCTGCTTTGACAAGACGTGCCAAGGAAACCGCCTCGCAAAACACGCTGAGGTGGAAAAGTGAAAATGATTCGAGTAAAGGACTTGGCTGTAGTGTGATGATGCACTGCGGAATACGTCAGCAGATTTGATTTGTGTTAATATTATTCTCTCTATGGCGATATGTGGAAGCTTATTTTGCAGAGCCGGACACTACTCTTGGTGTTTACAATCTTCTATGAAGGACTTGGAGGAGGAACCCGCCTTGCAATGCCGAAGACAATTTGCGCGCCGGACTCATCGTCATTGAAGCCTGGTTCAGGGGCTACTGAGGGAGTCCTGGATTAGGGGGTGTTCGAGTAGCCGGACTCCTGGACTATGAAGATACAAGATTGAAGACTTCGTCCCGTGTCCGGATGGGACTTTCCTTGGTGTGGAAGGAAAGCTTGGCGATGCGGATATTCAAGATCTCCTACCATTGTAACTGACTCTGTGTAATTCTAACCCTATCCGGTGTCTATATAAACTAGAGGGTTGTAGTCCGTAGGCAATCAACCCCATACACAACAATCATACCATATTCTAGCTTCTAGGGTTTAGCCTCCTTGATCTCGTGGTAGATCTACTCTTGTACTACCCATATCATCAATATTAATCAAGCAGGAGTAGGGTATTACCTCCATCAAGAGGGCCCGAACCTGGGTAAAAAACATCGTGTCCCTTGTCTGCTGTTACCATCCGGCCTAGACGCACAGTTCGGGACCCCCTACCCGAGATCCGCCGGTTTTGACACCGACACCTGCCCATTAACTGGCTGGCATGTTTTGGGCCAAATGCCGGCCCATATTTGATCCGGTCCATTAATGGCCTGCCACGCTCCGGGCCCAATAGTGGCCCATATGAGATCCGGCCCGTTAAAAGCCTACCACGTTCTGGGACAAATTACGGCCCAGATCAGGTCCGGCCCTTTAAGAGGCTTTGGGCTCAATTATGGCCCATATCAGATTCGGCCCGTCAACTGGACACTATGCTTTTGGGCCCACTTGCTAAAGGCCCACTTAGTAATTCAGCCTGATATTAGTTTTGGCCTGTTAAGGGCCCATTTAACATTTCGTCCCTATATTAATTTCGGCATGTTAAAAGCCCGTCATATAGTTGGGCCTAACTACGGCCCGGTTTGCATCCGGCCTGCTCGCAGCCGATATATGATTGGGCCAAACAAGGACCCAGACAATTTTGGCCTGTTAAAAGCCCGTGATTTGATTCGCACAATCATGGGCTGGGGTTCATTTCGGGCTGCTGCGTAACTAGTAGGAATTAAGAACAAACCTACTCTATACAATAAAGAACTTATGGCATAGTAACTAAGAATAAACCTACACTACACAATAAAGGATTTAAGGTATATTACATCCACTGGGCATCAAAGTTCGCCACCAGTGATCATAAAGTGCAACGAAGAAGCAGATTACAAAAACTGGGCACCATTGCAGCGTAACAAAATAATACTGAACCGAGACCACTTCCAAGACAATTCAAGAAAGGTTAGCCTTGCGGGGGAACTGCTGCGCAAGCTGTTGAGCAAGGCTGTGAGACCGGCCTAGCATGTCGGTCATAGCTTCCAGGTGTAGCTGTTTAGCGATGAGGTTCTCATTGGTTTTCTCCGCAATCTTTCTTAGAGATAGGACTTCAAGTCGAAGTTGAGTTGTAGAATGCCTTTCTGCTAGAACTTGGGACTGAAGAAGTCGAACTGATTCAGACAACAAATTCTGTGAGTTTGTCTGACTATTAGTCTCAAGTAACTTAAACACTGCATCAAGACAAGACTTTGGGGTTGTCTCGCTATCTTCAAGATGTTTTGCCTTCTTTGCTGAAATATATGTTGGGTTTGTCTCACAGCCTTCAGCAGACTTGTGCATGCCATCAGGCATATCACCCTGAAACAAAGCAGAGAGATGACAGGTTTTGCACGTGTATAAACAAAGATGATAACTGTTCTGTCAATTCTATCCAATTTCAAATTAGAAAATAAAGAGTATGTTCAAAATATCAATAGCATAATTTGGCATTGTTCATAATGCGGGGAGCTTCACCACACTACTAGATTACCATGTCAACATAACAAGCATAGATGAAGGGCAAAGAAAATCATTGTATCTATTTTGGATAATGTGCATGGCATGTTGTTCATATCATCAGCCACATCAGTAAGATAAAACAGGAGATGACAAGGTGCAAACGTGGGCTGCTTCACCACACACTGGATTATAGATCCACAAAAACAAGCATACATATAGGGAGTATTAAGTAATGTGCATGGTATGAATAAGGAATTTGGTTTTACAAGTAAAACTTAGAACTTACGGTTCTTATGAACATGCATTTTGGTAGAAACAGCAAACTAAATAGTAGTAAACGATAGGGAGTATGAGAAAATTAAACAACAGTTGAGGATAAAGGCTTTAGAAGGACTCACTTACATTAACAGTTAACACCGACTTTATAATGCCCTTCTCCATGGCAAGGGAAGGATAACTCAAGAATTTCAGCACAGAATCTTCTTCATAAGCATTTCCTGTACTCTACATTTTGTAGAGAGTAATTATAGATATGATAATACTGGAAGGGATAGAGGATAATGAAGATAAGATGCAGATTGATGCTACATAATCAACTACCAATCCCTGGAAGTACAAGCGTTATAGGACAAAATGTACTGACAAGAGCAATAAGCTACACTTCTGCACTGGCATTGTCTGTGTATTCTACTTGTTGGTAAGATTAAATATAGATCTAATCTTTTTTAGTAAATGTTGGGCGAGGGAGATAAGATGAAGAATGCTACAAAATGAACCAATCCCTCTTCCCATAATACAAGAGTGTTTTGGACACTGGTGTACTGTACGAAACGTTCTTATATTATGGGACGGAGGGAGTAGCTGTTAATGTAAGTACAGTGATAGACCACGTTCAGTCCTTACAAGAGGACTGCAGAGCTAAACCTCTTCAAAAGCATCGGGTTGATTCTAAATTTATGTAAGTCCATACGGATATTATAATGTCCACCAAATGGACGATTACGAGGCTAACATGTGCAGTGATGCTACATAATCAAACAGCTATGAAACTAAGTATGGTCATACAGGGCAAGAGGTACTCACAAGAGCAATGCAGTGTGCAGTATAGTTGCGAGATTCTGTGGGCCCTTGAGAACGAATGTTCTTCTGCTAACAGTTTTCGTACAAGTGAGACATTAAGGCAAATGCAGAAATGTAGTTCAAATTGTGATGTGATATCATAGACAGTACCTTACGCTGCAGCCGAGACCAATGTGTAACAAGATTATTCCAGTCACCGTCGGATAAATGTAGCACCGGAGAATTTACAGAAATTTCGTTCAGAGGCTTGCCATCGAAGTGCGCTTGCCTCAGGTAGGAACGATACTTCATCAACGAGTGCTTGAAAAGCGCAACCAACCCTTGCTCGTCATCACAATCCAGTTTGCGCCTCGCCTATTTAAAAGAATGAAATCTTGTGTCTTCTGCCAGCAGAAACATATGCAGTAATGACCATGAATAACATTAGTACATTACTTACGCGTAAGTTGCGGAGGAAGATTGGAAATTGTTCTGTGTCTGCGGTATAATCTTTCCATGAAGGAAAGATGCGCACAAAGTTCCTGACAACAACATAAGCTTCGTCTTCTAAACTGGGAAGAAATGGAACAGGGGTCCTATTTGCTGCAATTGGGGCTCTCTCTGGTTCGAAAAGGGATTTGGCAACTAGATTTGGTGTACTCTTCGCTGGAATGGGGGTTTTGCGTCGTACAGCTGGTGCTATGTCAACTGGCATAATCATACTGTTTGCTGCAGTTGGGGTCTGCTGAGTTGGGGAATCAGAAATGACCAGTATAGTAGGGCTAGAGTCTGCTAGAGTTGGGGTATTTTGTGGGTCAGGTGATATTGCAACTACACCTAATGGGCTATTTGATTTATCAGGTGCCACTACCTTTTCCAAATACTTTGCTTGTGCTCCTCCATGATCAGCAATCGCCCTCTTCCTTTTGAACGTCTGATACACAAGAACAACATTTGAATGGATAAATATGGTATGATGACAGATGGAATATGTACTGAAAATGGATAGGCAGGGTGTATTCACATACACGATGTGTAAACTAAGCTAATGGCAGTTCAACAAAGTAGAAGCAATGCAAAGCATCAGTTGCAAGATATGTGCGAGCAATGTAACCTTGGAAAGTTAGAGCAAGTACCTTGATGGGTGAATAAGATAGGGCATCTTCCTCTGACTCCTCCACTAGGGAGCTAATTGACTTAGGTCTCCCTCTAGCTCAGAATCACTGTTAGGATCATATTCTGAGCATGAATCTATAGGCGGAGAGTGTTTGCATTGCATTGCACCCATACTTGATTTCAGTCCCTTAATGCCAAGTTTGACAGCCATGGCATTGTTCTGCTTTATTCTTTTCATGCGCTCAAGCTCATAATCATTATGATGCTGTTCAGAATCTGAGATTCATGAAACCATAAAAAGTAGTCAGATTATCTATGGAATGCATTGCGGTTTCAACTCGGAGAGTGTCTCCCTATAAACCCTTGCATATGCAAAGTTCACCTCCCCAACCGTGCTGACCAGACCACACACAGAGATACACACCCGAGCGGCGAACATGCATTTTCGAAACTAATTTAGGAACATTTAGCTGACCAATTAAACAACTCTGTTTTAATAATATCAGATTCGTATTTGAACAACTAAGCTTGTTTAGCTTGATGGGTAGAGCAGTGTTATTATGACATGAAGCATGTATTCCGATCGTATAGTGATCATAAAAGGGGGAAACTCTAAGCATATATTTTTTAGCAAAAGAGGGTTTCCCCTCTGATTTCTATTAAAGAAACCACCACGGAACCAACATGATCAATTAAACCCTAAGCATGATCAATTAAACTGTATTATGGCTGTGCCATGGCAGATTTGAAGCTGCAAACCGGAGAAATGATATTTAGCATCCATTGTTTGCTTCGAACTAAGAACTAAATTCTAAGAGCTGAAAAGAAAGTAGAGTAACCAAGTTAAGATCTATTTTCTGGTTGAGATCAAAAAGTTGAGGAGATATGAAGTACCACCTCTCTTGCGGTGCCGTGTAGGCATCGGGGGTGCGATGGCTGTCAGTGGCGTTGAAGCAGATCTGCGGCGGTAGACGGGTGCATCGGGGGATAAGTCCCGTTGCGGTGGAAGAGAAGGTTGTGTGAGCGGCCCCGGCAAAGAGAACGACGTCGCCGATGAAGCGAGAGGACGCGATGCAAGGCTATTGGTCCGTTGCCGTGGATGAGAAACGTCCATCTCTAGCAGTGGACGACGCGGTCTTTGTAGGCGCTCCGGCATGGTGGAGGACGGTGGCGATGGATGTGGTGGAGGACGGCGGCGATGGATGGGGTGGCGGACGGAGGCTGGTGTGGGAATGGGGTGTTCTAGCGCGGATGGTGTATGAATGGGAAAATGGAGGGAGAGGTATGGGGAACCATGTTTTTGGGACGCGCCTGTCTGAAATATGGGAAAGTTACGAACTTATCCCCCGTTTCAAATTTGTACGTCTTGTCGGTTGGGGATAGGACGGTAATCTCGCATCTCCCAAATATTTGCCGGTAACTATTTCGGGTGAGGAGAGGGTGTTTTGCCGCCCACAGTTTGCGCCCACGGTGTATGAACGGGGCTGACAGGTAGGGCGGTTGTGTCATGTCTGATGGAAGTTACACATCTGCCCCTATTTAAAATATTAGCCTACATCGGTTTCGGGTGAGGAGAGGGTGTTTTGCCGCCCACGGTTGGCGCCCATGGTGTATGAACGGGGCTGATAGGTAGGGCGGTTGTGTCACGTCTGATGGAAGTCACACATCTGCCCCTATTTAAAATATTAGCCTACATCTATTCCGGACAAGGAGAGGGTGTTTTGCCGCCCACCGTGTATGAATGGGGAATGGAGGGAGAAACAGAGGTCTTTCGGACGAGCTTGAATCAAATGAGTTTTGCCGCCCATGTTTGACGCCCACCGTGTCGGAATGGGCTCATAGGCGGTCGTGTCACGTCTAATTGAAGTTACTAACCTACCCCTATTTAGAGCAGTGGAAATTGGGCTGATGGATTGTCCGTGTAATGTGTAGACAGTAATTTCCATCTCCCAAACACTTGGCTTCGGGCAGCCGATGTGGGAGTGGACATTTTGATGTTTCTTTCGAATTTTGGGACAATAAGCATCCACGTTTACCCTGGCAACTAAATTCAAATCCATTTTGTATTCCTATATGAATCTTTATAAATCATTCTATGTGTTTTTATATATCTTCAAAAGGACGACAAAGATGTATTCCACTGTCATATATGAATATGGTTTACAAATGCCGATACTCAAATTCAGAAACTAGAATCTAGTTTAAGGTGAATTCGAATATTTGGAACACTTCATGTCCAACTCAAATGTCACACGCAGCATAATGTGTACTCCCATTTAGATATGTACACAAGCGATGTATCAAGATTCAAATACCGAGTCAATCAACCTAGAATGTATGAAACTAACAGACATATAAACACTTATAGAGTATATGGATCAATAATATCAACTAACATACATAAGCCAGGCCGCTGTACTTTTTTGACTACAACAACATCCTTTTTTTAGCCAGCATCTTGGCCCTTTCCGATGCGTGCCACTTATGGTCCATCTATACTACTATTGCTGAATGCACATTCAGCCCGATTGGCATATTTGTAGGTCTGACACAGCAATCCAAATGAAATGTCTCCGAGTCTTATCAATTAATACAGACCTGTGCTCAAATAAAATTACAAACAAAAAAACAAAAAAACAATTATTACATGATCTCTAAACCAAATGGTTTGATTGATTACATGAACAGACAACACAAAGGTTATTCAACTATGGAAAGAACATTTCACCTATGATTTACCAAGTAGGAATTTAATTTCCTTTTTTCCTTTAGGACCTTAACAATCTGTTCAGTCTCAGCTTGCTTCGTTTTGAAATCCACCAAATATTTAATGGTTGTCTTGAGTACTGCTTGTGATTGTGCTGTTTGCTTCCTCATCATGTCAACTTTATCTCTAAGTGCAGAAGCAGAATCTCTTTCTACCACTAGTTTAGCCTCTAGAGCATCAGCAGTTGGCAATTCATAATGCACGATTGGGCCAGTGCCACTGCTGTGGGATGATGCAACGTCCATGGGGACCTCGCTCTTTGATCTTGGGCTAACCTGTTTTTCCATTAAAGTTCCGATTGGATTCAGAAAAGTTGAAGTTAGCAAAACATCTCAACTGGGAGTTATAACAGCAAACCAGTTAAACAAACAAGGAATTAAAGAGTTTCAATTGGATGCTGAAAAGTAGTTATTAACATCATTGTAACCCGCTGTTGTAGCAGCAAAGCAGTTAAACAAACAAGTAGATATTTAAGTTAAGGCAAATAGGTAATTCTTAACAGTAAGTATCAAACACATAGATAGGCGCAGTCTACAATATGATTAACAGGCTGTGCCATTATGTAGTCAGTAGAAAACTAAATTAAGCCAAGCAATGTAATTGAACAATTTTGCAATAAGTGGCTAACTAAAATTCCGAGAAGCAGGTAACTGAACTTACGCTAGTTCTTTGTACAGGCACACTTCAACTTCTTTTTCGCTTACAAGGTTGTACGAAGGAGTCCATGGCATCAATTGCTTGGATACGTAGTCCCAATACTTCTTTCTTCCCACACTGCATGGGTAAGTCGAATGGTTAATCTGGTAAGATGCTGCGTCCTTGATATGTTATATGAGGACATGTAGTCAGACTAGTTGTAGCCAAACACATCACACTGGCTTTTACTATATATTTCATGCGATTACTTCTGGCATATCGAGATCTAAGCAATCTACAATAGGATGAAAAGACTGGCATCCTTCACATTATTGGCGAACTCAGTTCATACAAACAAGCAATTCAACCATTCTGTGGGTAAATGAAAAGCGCCATTGGAATATTTTTCACTATCCAATCATACACACAAAAAGGGGCGACGCCACCATAGGGGCTGGTATGGGCGGCCGCCTCAGGTGGCTGGAAAGTGTGCACCTAGTTTGAGTCGTCCAGGTTGGCCCATGCTAGTTTTGTTCGTCCCAACGCACGAGCAGGCAATGTAAAAAATGAAGAAAATGTTTCAATTTGGATGGGCCAATAACATAAGTGCAAGGCAGGCCCTATAGCAGGCTCGCGGCCCAAACGAGCGCCTCCCATATCGATCGACAGCAGGAAAAATCTCAATTCATTCGCTCCAGCCTCCAGTATGGTTCGCTCCTAACCTAGCCGCCGCTGGACAGACCGGCACAGCACTTCCTCACGCCCTCATTGGAGGGCAGTCGCCGGGCTTCAAGCGAACGGAAGGACAAGAAGATGAAGATCCAGCCCTGGGTGTAGCCTGCGTGGGAGGCAGCGGCGGCAGCACGGGCATGGCATCGAGCTTGCGCAAACGGACAGTCGCAGCTTGCAAGAGTAGCATGCGCAACGAGCAGGTACATCACATCCCTGATTATATCTAATTCAACTCTTCAATTTCTGGCCAATAGTTAAACCTGACAGTGTTGTAAAACTGCTTGTATGTAGGGAATCTATGAGAAAATGAAACCAATTTCTACTTATTTTATAACTCCCCCAATCAATACTGAACTGACTGAATCTGATGTATCTAATCAAGTTTCCGGTGCAAACATACAAGCTCATGTTGTTCTTGAGCCTGAAGTGTCTAATGAACAGACTGCTAATGAAGGATTTGATGCAAACATTTTACATGCTCCTGGTGATGAACATATAGTGTCTAATGAGGGATCTAATGCAAGCATTTTGCAAGCTCATTGAAGGATTTAGTGTCTAATGATGATCTACTATGTTGAGAGAGACAGAGATTTGCAGGCATTGATGACAAGCAAATTATAGTGCATTTTCATAGCTTGAGGAAACATCGAGGCCATCTACCAGAAAGTCCCCGTATCATGAGAACATAGCATAAATACTTTTCTAATCTGTTGTTTGAAACTATTGGCATACTTGTGCAGGATAGATATATTGATATGCAGTTTGCGCACTGGTTATACGTACAATTACACTTCAATATTTTCAGCCAGAGAACGAATAATTCAAGCAGGTATAAACCATGTTTGTAGTCCTTGTACACCATGTTGCATTTTGTGTTTTTTGGTGCTTGCATCATTTAGTGTTTATAATCTGAACTACTTTGGATCATTAGCTGGTTTTCAAAGTGCATATAGCTTCACATTTCTCAAGTTATGTTGATTTCCGGAGTGCAAGTGCCTTCGTATTTTTTAAGTTAAATGTTCGCCCCTGGTAACTTGAATTCGTGGATCAGCCACTGCACACAAATCATACACGAATGCCAGTACGAATTAAATGAAATGCAGGGACTTACGCTAGCTCGTTGTACAGGCTCACTGCAGCTCTGCTTGCGCTTGGGATGTTCCATGTACAAGTCCATGTTACCACTTGCTTGGATGTGCAGGCCTTGTGCTCCTTGCATCCCCCTCTGCATTTTTGACATGGCGAATGGTTGATCAAATAAGAGGAATCGGCCTTGATGTTGTACCGGAGGACAGATACTTACAAGGTTATACAGGTGTGCAGGATGTGTACCAGATCCTGTAGCGCCGTCATGCTTCGCTAAAATATGGATTTGCTTGTTTCAGATGATATCTCCAGAAGAAATAAGAGTTAAGGTCAAAGTCGTATAGGCGTGTAAGCTAAGAGAGCAGTGAAAGGATATCCAAACATCGTCGGAACAGTGCACAAGGGAGTGATGTGTGGATACCTAGTTCGGGCCGGCATTTGGGCATGCTCGCCTAGCTAGAGTGCGGGTCACTTCAGAGCCGTTGAGGGTGATGCACTGGCGTTGGTTGGCCGCGCACGGATGCAGATCTTGAGTGGCAGCGGAGCGCTACGATGCGGTGGACGAGACCGTTGGTGAAGCCCAACCGGCCTCGGGGGGCGGAGGTGCGACGATGTGCTCGGTGAAGTAGCCCCGGTGAGCTAGGAGACGGCGTCGGTGAAGCGCACCTGATGCGGTGGAACTCGGTGTCTGTGAGGCACATCAGTTGCGGTGGCCGACGTTGTCGGTGGACCACCCGGTGTGGTGGACGAGGGCGTAGATGAGGTGGCTCCGGTGCGGTGGTGAAGCGCGACCGTCATCTTCGTCATCGTCGTCTGGCACAGAGGTGTGGAACGGTGGGGAAAGAGACGAGACGAGGGGCGATTCGAGGGTTGGTGGCGAATTAGGGATTTGAGCAATCTGGGCGCGGAAGGGGACGATGGAGAAGAGAGATTTTGCAGGGCTGGAATTGGGGCCGCCAGATATTTCAATCCGAAACATGGAAGCGCGAACTTATATTGTCGCTGTCCTTTTTTGGGGGGGGGGGGGGGGTGGCTGGGTGCTACGCGTCCGTCCGACACACGCGACCACCCTGACAGGACTATGCTTCGGTGCCTTAAGGCACCTGCCTTTGTGTCCATGACATATGGGCCCAACAGGTGGCTGGCCCACATATCAGTGACCCAAAGGCAGTTGCCTTTAAGGCACCGAAGCAGCGTCCACCCCAACACGACCCTGGTTTGCCTGGTGCACCTACATTTGAGAATGCAAACGAACCTTCTTTCATTTGCAAACGAATCTGTATGTATTACCATGCCCGTGTTTTCCTTGCAATAATTAGTCATTTGAAACGAGATACTCCATCCGTTCACCTTTGTAAGTCGTTTCAGACAACTTAAAATGAACTGTTTTGCACATTGTCTGAAATGTCTTCAAGGTCTTATAAAAGTGAATAGAGGGAGTACTATAAATTAATTAATGAGGAGTTATTTGAAAAAAATCGAAACGGTACCCACGCTAACGTGGATTAGAGTGTATGTCACATAATTAGTTATTTGAATTAGAGTGTGTGTCACGTAGTTAGTTATTTGAATTAGAGTGTGTGTCACGTAGCGATCTCCAATTTTAACGTGGATTTTGCATTTCACTGTATCCATGCTACTTTTTCAATACAAATTCATATGTATATGATGAACACCATGGTAGTGAGAAAACTTTTGGATGTATTCAAACATATGACCTACAAAATAGCACAACAAACTAAGTCAATGTCAACTTTTCGAAACTTAGTATGGCACGAATTTGAAATAATTACCTGTATGCCTGGTCCTCGGTTCAAATCTTACAATGTACACCAAATTGAAACATCGATATTAAGTCTCATACTATGTACATTCAAATGTTGTTTTTAGCCCCCCCCCCCCCGCACAAACGCTACATACTTCCTGTATCGGTCAATCTTCCTCTCCTAACCACCTTAGGAAGCTATCAGTTTTCAACACACGTTCATTCTTTCTCTCCATGTTTCGATCTCTAAGTCTCTCAACTACACAACCCCTTTTTCCACTCTGTTACCAAATGTATTTACCTCACACACCCGCCATTGCACCCCATGCCGAACTCTCTCTCTCTCCCCCTCTCCCTCTCACCCTCTCGCTCTAAATACATGCATTGCCTATCTAGCCCCCCAACCTCTCGTGCATGCGCACGCACGCACGTTGTATATCTAGGTCACTCCCTCGAGACTATCTCACTCTTTCTTCCGCACGGCGGGCCACACTCGCTCAATCTCGCTCTCTTTATCTGAGTCTCTTTAACCTCGTTTTCTTTCACACACAAATGATATATCTCCCTGTTCGGGCCTCGATTGACACACTCTATACTCTCTCACACAGATTGTCTATCTAGGTTAGTCCATCCAAGCCGCCACCACTCTTTCGACCTCATGGTGGGCCATGCTCACTCAATCTCTCTCTCTCTCCGTATGTCTCGATTGACCTCGCTCTTTCTCGGACAAAAACGATATATCACCATGTTTGAGCCCAATTCGACCTATTCACATTGTATACTCTCTCACGCACATCATCTATCTAGGTCACTCTCTCCAACCCATCTCACTCTTTCGATCGCACGGTGACCCTATGTGATCGGTTGACCTTGCTTCCTGCCACGCACAAAATATATCTACACGTCTGTGACTGGATCATCTCTCAAGCTCTATCTTACATCCCTCACCCTTGCCAAAAAGCTCAATCGGACAATATCTCTCCAGAGCATATATATTTGTTCAATGAATGTCGGACCACACTCACTTTGTCTCTCTATCTATATGTCTCTTGATTGACCTCGCTTTCTCACACCATATCTTCCACGCGTTGAGGCTACTACCTCTCCATCCCTCGCAAAGCCGGAGCTATTTACATTACGAGGGGCACTCCAACCTTGGATTAATTTGTGTAGGCATTTATTCTGGTCGGTTTAGATTATATTTTCGTAGCATTCGGCCCACAACTACTCCAATCACCGTAGCGGGTAATTAAGCTATGGGGAGCACCTAATATGAGCACCGAGGAGCCATTGGATCGAAGATGCAGTGGCACACACGAGGCCTGAATGTTTTATTTGCAAAAAAACCTTTGGAGAGTTTGGAAATTGCGCATAATTACAAAGACTACTCCCAAGCCATTGGATCTCACTTCCAACAGTGTAAAAACTCGTATCACCATAGTATCTAAGCTGTGAGGTGGATGTGATATTCTATGCCGCTGTCATTTTTGTTCGTAAACTTGCAAAAAACGTGTAACTCGTGCCGTTTCTTGTCTAACCGCGCAAAGTGTTTGTTCAAAAAAACATCCTACACTGAAATATCGGAACAACACACGGGGGTCCCACTTGTCATTAATCAAATTTGGACCTAAAACTAACAAATCTGAAAGATGAGATTCGAACTGGCAACCTGGACTACAAAGCGTAAGTCGATAGCCTGAAAAAATGAACGGTTGTTGGCTTTGTCCCATAACTTGATTTTATACAGTACTTGCGTTGAGTAGAGTAGAGGGAGTGCCTTGTCAACACGTGCATGACCGTTATCTCACTTACTGGTGGGTCCCAGGTCTGCGATCTCAATCTCTCTTCTCTCCATCGTCTAACCTTTGCATGGGCACACATGAAGAGCGGCGCTAGCTTGCCGTGGTGTTATTACAACTAAAAAAACTTGGAAAATAGAAGAATCGCCTAGAACAAGAGACGCTGTCGCTGGTCGAGACGGAGCTAACCACATCTATCCTCCGTGCCACGTTTGCATGATGAAGCTGTGTGGCTAGTGGGGTGTTTTCAACCGACTGGCTGGGTCCCGAGGTCGAACCATAGGTACTACGTCTGATACAGTATATTTTTACACGCACATTTTTCCTTCGTGCCGAGACGTGGCACACCCTACCGCGCGGTTTCGGGGTCCTCATGGGTGGTGCACGCATATATTCTTCCTGACGTGGGACGCCCTACCGCGCGTTTTCTGGGTCCTCCTCGGTCGTAGCGCGGAAGCAAGTAAATGAGTCATCAAATCACGAAAGACCACCTTTCCCGCCGAGTACATCAGTGAAGCACGGTGGCTAGCTAGTTGGGCTAGTTCGACCGATTAGCTAGGCCGCCGCCACATTTGTTTTTTCACCCTTTTTTATCTACTTGCCAGCAGGTAAATTTAAATATCCACCGCCGCATTGCTCTAGTGTTTCGGTGCGGCAGGATTTTTAGTTTTTTGATTGATGGGAGCAGGCGCGGCAGGATTTTTAATTTTTTGATTAACGGGAGCAGGCGCGGCAGCAATTAGTCACGATGACTCCGCCTGTACCCACTGCTCCCTGATGTGAGAAGTCGTCGACTGGTGTTTTACAGTGGTGAAAACCAAAAGATTCCCCGCTCCCTCCGCCTTCCCGTAGATTGCATTGCCTTTCAGCCGTTTCGCCCCCTTTGCTTCCTCTCCCCATTGCTTCTACCTGGTGCCATGGCGGCGCAGCAGATCACGGAGTCCGAGGTGAGGCTCCTGACACAGGAGCTCCATGCCAAAGATGCGAAGCTCAGGGCCAAGGACGTGGAGCTCCGTGAGCTCAAGGAGGAGAGGAGTGCCATGCTCCTCCATTATGTGCGGGAGTTCACGGAGCTTCAAAAGCGGTAGGCGTCCACCACAAAGATGCTCGAGGCGTCGGCGGCGTTGCTGCAGAAAGCGGGAGATATGATAGGCCGTCAAGGGAGCCAGCTGGAGCACGAGCGGGCCGATCATGACGAGGTCTAGGATCGCCTCAGCCACTTGGTGAACCAAGTTGCCACGCACATGTTGCGGCTGTGCGATGCCTACCATCGTGCCAGCGCGACGATGCCGGCCGTCGGGCTAAACCCGTTCGACCACCCGGTCGACTTCAACGAGCTGAGGCTTCCTGACCTGGTCTCCTTCTTCACCTATATCTCCGAGGAGCTGAGCCGTCTCCGCGTGATGGTGGGGGCTGAGCTGGACAAGGAGGGGTTGCGGGCTGCCGTTGCCGTTGCCGGGTGAATCCTTTCGGGGCTCCGTCACCGGAATCCATTCGTGCCATTGGACGCCGTCTTTGACTAGCTGGCTCCCGTCGACTGGGAGCGGGCTCTGCGGGCGGTTGCACCCTGCATCACCAACGTCGTGCGCCTCAAGTAGCAGAGGGACTTCGGTGGTGTTTAGGCGCCCTCTGCATGGGCATGTCCATGTCTCGACGCAACATGACCGTTGGATCAAACTCAGACGGTGCATATCAGTCATTGTAGCACAAAGCGTGTGGGTGTGTTTGGTTGCATTCTCATCTCAATATAGTTGTTTCCTCTTTGTGTATTTTTGTCAACCTACTAGTGTGGACTCATGCACCCTTCATGCACTCTGCCAAACACCCAAAAGTGGGTCGAGAAGGGAACTTTTGCTCCCATCCCGTGCACCCTTCATACACCCTGCCTAACACTATTCGTGCTTCATATGGTTCATGTTTCATGGAGTACTATAGCACCGTACTCTCCGTGTGCTGGGGACCTAGTTATGTTAACATTGATCTCACCATTCATTCTGGATCGGACAGTCGAAAAGGCGATACTATGTTACATATAGGAGTAGTTGACATGCGCACAACATCATTTGTTATCGCCATATCTTACTACACTAGCAACAAGATTGTGTAGTACTGACGTATGAACCACTGCACATGCCTAGTAGTAGGAGCACTGTGTATGTTCAAGTGGTTGCCGTGTTTCGCACTCCTCCGTCGTAAGAGTGGAAACGCTTGTTGTAATCATTTTTTTTCTTCTGAAAAACAGTGGACATGCTCTACCGTGCGGATCCTCCTCCAGCCATGCACTAAATTACTCACTTCTGCCGACGTGTGGGACAGCCAGTATCGGGGTCCACCAGCCATGCACTAAATTACTCCATAGTAGAGTGACGGTAGACTACCCCGATCGAAGCGCCGCAGTAATGCCCAATGAGCCGTCAAATCACAAAACCCCCTCCTTTCCAGTAGTAAGTTGGACGGATGAAGCAACCATCATTTCACTCTTCTCTCTCAGCTTCCTCTCTACCCAACCCTCGCTTCTGCCTCATCTTGTTCCTCATTTCTTCAAGAAAACCCCGACCTGCTTCTGCCATTGTTCTGCTCTCCCAAAGAAGGAAAGGTGAGCGCATCAGTGGTGTTGATTCTGGCCAAGGCCCAGTCTTGCAACCCCAGACTGA
This sequence comes from Triticum urartu, assembly GCF_003073215.2. Taxonomy (NCBI): domain Eukaryota; kingdom Viridiplantae; phylum Streptophyta; class Magnoliopsida; order Poales; family Poaceae; genus Triticum; species Triticum urartu. The sequence continues at coordinate 462,274,780 of NC_053026.1, read as the reverse complement.
TCCTATAACTCCCTCTCTTTTTGTTCTTTTGGGTTTGTGATTATGGTTTCTTTTATTTTATTTCCATTTGATAGTTTCTTGATGGACGCTGGAGCACCGGCCGAAGTGATGTCTATGGCTCCGGCCAAAACCGTCGAGGCTCATTGTACGAAGAAGCGCAAGCACCCCGCCGAGACTACCGCAGACAAGCTCAAAGCCATCGCCCTGTCCAAGCCCCCCTCTCCGGGATCCGTCATTAAGCAAGTCCAGGTAATATCTCTTCTTGACGATCTTTTTCTCGATCTTGATCGTGTTTTTCATCTAACACGCAGTACTAGTACTAGTAGTACAACTTTCTGGGTGATCTTGCATGTGATTTTTGTGTGCCAAATGACGGTTCTAAATTCCTCTTTTGACCAAAACATGCGAGAGGTTGACACTGATTTCTTATAGATTACTTTCAACTACTCCCTCTGTCCCAAAGTCCAGGTATCAAGTCACATTTTAGTATTAGATACATCCGTATCTAGACAAATCTAAGACAAGAATTTTGGGACGGAGGGAGTACTTTATGAACATCAATGCTACCTTTTAAGAGGGTATATTTGCCTCACTAGCTTGTGTTATGGATATTGCATGTAATCCCTCTGCTCTCATGCCTTTGAAGACATGTTCTAGTGTCTTTGTTCACTCATTTCTGTGTGTATATGTAGTCATATATGGAGTATAATATCGAAAATCATCTTATATTTCTGAATAGAGGTAGTAATAAAACATGGTTTCTGTTTGAATTAGAACCAGGTCCGCGGTGGAGATGAAGTTCTCAAAGTCATGCCGTGTGAACTGGAAGACCTGATGATGAGTTCTACTACTGAACTATCCAACTGATGTGTCCTTGTCGCCACGTGTCCTGAACTAGTGTTTTCCTGTAGCATTGTTGTCAGGCGTGTTCTCGAGGCTGTACTTGACCACAACAATTTCCTGGCTGTGCCATCGATTACGAAGGGTGTGGTTCTTATAAAGCTTCCCAACAAATCTGATGCGGCCTGTCTTCATCATCATGTTTATGAGTGGAAAGACCACTCTGTTAGGTTCTCCAAGGTTGACAAGATGGTGATGGTGCATGTAGACATCTCACACGAAGTCCATGGCCTAGTCAGTTATGTGGGGTTCATCCCGTAGGTCGGTGGCAAAAAATAGTCTGCATAGTTTAGTTAGTGCAACTTTGCTTGTCTGTAGTAAGTACTATTGTTCAGTACTTGATTTGTGTTTGTGAACCCTGTATTGTTTATTAGTACTGCCGCTTTTGGTGTGTGGTCAGTCCTGAGAACGGTCTACGTTAATGTCTGTCCACTCAATTCAGTCTGTATATTTTGAAGTATCCATATCATATTTTTTGTGAGGAAGGTCTATGAATTATGGTTACACTCCAATATATGTATGCATTGCAGGGTTTATCGCACCCACCGGGATTTCGAGCCCCATGGATGTTCGGTCCATATGATTTGTCACGACCTTTGGACTGTCCTGCTTGTGGGAGTAAGTGGGGCCCCTGCATGCCACGCGTAGTTGGACGATCAATCTTCTGTTTAGTACTTCAACATAGTGATTTCCTGGTAAGGATTCACTCGTGTCACATCAAGTAAATCTTATTGATTTACTGTCTAAATCTTATTGATTTAATGTCATGTTTTCTTTCTTTTCCTGCAATTTTACTATGCAGGTTTTGCCATGTGACATTCATCACAGAATAAACCGTTTGGTTTGCTCTACGATGGCTATTTTTACAGGTTTCACTTCTTATGTCGTGTCAGTAACGAAGGCACCGTCCATCACTTATATTACTGGAAAAAAATTGGATCAGTCTGTTGTCTGAGTGCAAGCTGAATCCCTATGATGAACTGCAGTTTGGTTTAACAAAAACGCCACAATTAGTCCTTCTCGCGTTTAAAAGACACGAAGAAAAAGAGTGGATCACGGTCACGGATCCTAGTCAAGTTAGAAAGCTGATCATAGTAGACCAGACACGATCGCCGTTGTCTCGCACAGATCGAGCACCGGCAGTTGCTCTAGCACTGACAGCGGCAACAACTCAGTCTGATCCAGCTGAGGATTGGGCACCGACCGTGTCAACGGATCAGTCTGATCTATCTGAGGATCGGGAATCGACACCGGCACCTGCTCTGACACCGGCACCAGTTCTACAAGGAGCACCATCTCCGGCAGCAGCAGCGGCTTCAGCACCTGCACCAACACTTGCACTTGCATCTGCTCCGGCCCGTGCAGTTGCACCGGCAACAGACTGGACTGTAGTTCGCACTTCATATACCAAAGTCCTTACAAAAACCGACATGTCCACCTTCTTGGTAAGCATTGGCCGCCCAAGTGCTTCGTTCTTTTTTCTTTCCATGTTGTTTCACATGATTCACTGTGTTGATCTAACTGTTTGGGTATGTCTTCTTTTTTGCAAACAGAGAATTTCTAGAGCAACGAGGGAGTCGTTCAACAATCCGGGCGACCGCGGCCAAGTTTCTCTTACCATGCGCAGCCTTGGTGTGAATGAACCTGCTCAATATACCGTAAGTACAAAGGATGGTCGCATGATGATTGATGCTAAAGGATGGTCAAGGTTCAAATCTAAATCATATCTTGCAGTAGGGGATGATGTCAAAATTGAACTTTCTCGGCAAGGAGAGCTGGTCCAAATCAACTTTGAAATTCTTCAGTAGCAGCACGCAACTGCCGAACTGATCTATCCTCCGAGAGATTTTGATGTAATAATCTGGCATGGTGAAACAAGTGTCCTATGTGTATAAATAGTACGACAGTATTATTTATCACATGGTATATCGTTGATAGAATTGCATCTCTGATTGCTGGTTAGGAACTGTCGTTCGATTTCATTCCAACAGCTATCGTGCTTTATTCAATTTTGTGTATTCGCCTTGCGACAGCATCTAAAACCAGTGCCGTACCGATCGCTTGCAATATGAAAAGCGCTGAGGTAGAAAACATGGGCCCCCAAACATGCAGGGTCGGTCTGCGGCCCAAAGTCCAGAACAGTGAGCCTATCTGAGTATTATATTCTCAACTGAACCCCTATAAAAAAAGTTGAACCCCCATAATGCCCGTGCATTGCAGAGGGAGTATATTTCTCAGCAAGGTGAGCCTGTGATATAAAAGATTTGTATATTTCTTTACAGAGGGAGTATCTCTCTGTCAAAAAATATATTTATGTGTAACTAGTTACTCCTGTCTATCTACTTCCTTTCGCTGATATGTGGGGCAATTGGCAACGGGGTCCACGTGCCATATGCACAAATTAGAGTGCACAACTTCACGGTAGACACACCCCGGTTGTAGCGCCATAGTAATGCCCAATGAGCCATCAATTCACACCCCCCTTTCCAGCTTTAGCAGTAAGCTGGATGGACGAAGCGGCAATATTTCACTGGGCCTGAATCCCCTTCTCCCTCGTCTGCTTGTTTAGAGAAAACCCCCTCTTGGCGATTGCATAGGGTTTTCTCATGGAGAACCAGGTATGAATTCTTCATCCATCCCCGATAAACCCAAGTCCCTTGGTCGCAGGTAATCCTAGGATGGCAGCCGCCGCCGTTGATGCATTTTTCTTCCTACTGAATCTAGTGTGTTTCATTTGCAGTGCCCAAAGTGCGAGTACCCTACAGGTTTCTGCGCCCTCGGCGAGACGCCACACTTGTTCCTTCTCATCCTAACACATCATTTTGAAACGCGCACAGTATGTTCCTAGAATCCTCTTTTCTATCCGGGAGGGTGGGGTTTTTTTGAACATGCTGTGTTCTCATATTTTTTTTCCCTGCAGTGTATTATTTGCTCTGCCAGAACACATGTACTCAAGATGCTCGGCCTTGCCATAACTGAATACACTAGTTTAATGGTCACAGTGAAGAAAAGCCATGGATATAAGTTCCGAGTTGGGTTCATGAACCAAGAAGATCGCTGCTTTTTTATGGCAGAACTTGGGTAAACTTTCTCAAGTGTTACGGACTGAAAGTTGGCGCACGAACGTTGATGGAAGCAGAAACTGGTCTCATCTTCACTGCGATATTCCACCCCGACGTCGTTCCAATTGTTCATCCATGTTAGTTTTGTATCTGGTTCTTGCTTGTTGCCTCGATTACTTCTTAATCCACCTATTCTGTCTAACTAATCACAATTTAACTTTAGAAGTAGCAACGAATCTCTCACGAAGATGCTACTTCTAACTAATATTTTCTTATAATTGGTGGCATGTGTAGGTTTTTTCAGAGTTAAGCAGTCTGCTCGTTTGTTACTCTGTAATAACTCGGCTGTTACTAATGGCACTGAAGTTGACTGGATCGACATCCACAAGTTCCTACACTTTATTGATCGTCTTGAGGTCCTTGTGGGGCGTTTCAATGGTGGAAGGCCACGTGGGATATGTGTGCCACTGCTGCACTCGTTGAACAGGTCCAACTGTGTCAAGAAACTTATGGTACAAGCTGTTTTGTGTTATATATGTTGTTCATAAACTATTGCTTATACACAGTTTTACAGGTGTGATCTTCTTGAAATAGGAACTGCCGAGTTCTATTGTTCCTATACAGATGCCTGACCATGGTCGGGTCAGACTTGCGCTTGGTCACAACATGATGTTTATGTCGACCTACTCAATTCCCCTTGGAGGTGAAAAGATACTTATTCATGGGTGGTCTCAAATAATGAAGGCCCGTCCATCTTGGAGAATAGGACAGAAGATTATGTTCATGCTTTTCCATGGCTCTAAAGCGAATATCCTGTTTATTGACCATGCTGCGAGATGAAGCCGCTTTCAGAAGGTTGTGGATGCGCGGGGTGGCGCCTAGGCCTTGTCCTGGGGCTTGGCGGCCTCACCCTTGGTTAACTATAGGCAAAGTAGCATTGTTCGAGGCGTGCTTTGTATGGTTGAACCTGTATAAGTACTCATACTGCTTTCAGCTTTGGTTGTTAAGTGCCCCTACTGGTTTCAGTTAAGGTTGTTAAGTACTCCTGCTGCTTTTATAGTTTGTCGTGTTTCTTCAGTCCTGTCTTCCTCCAGCCGCCAAAACCAAACCAGCGCCAGCGGGGCCGCCTGCTTCCGCCTCCCACGGCTGGCTGCGCCTCAGTGCACACATCGCCGCCCCAGCGTCTCCTAAATCATTAACGCCGACATCCTCCGCGCGCTTTGGTGCGCTCACCGTGGCGCCGCCCTCTCGCGTTGTCAACATGGTCAACAAACAACAGGAATCGGCAGAAGTACGTGGAGAGGATGACAGTAGGGGCCCACCACGTCAGCGTATGGAAAAATAAAATGCTTCCTCCTAGTGTTTTCCTGACATCTGGGACCCATGACATTGTGAGCGTATATAGTCAATAGACAAGAGAACAGCACAAGATCGGCTGACACCTGGGACGTAGCTACTCGAGCAGTATTTTTTGTTTGGTATTGTTGAGACGGAGCAGGGTTCGAACTGGGCTGTGGCCCGTCTAGCCCAGGCTTATATTTTATGTTCACCATGTGACCAGCCCAGCTATTTTTTCTTTGTGAAAATGAGCCCAGTTTATTTTTTCTGAAGAATTCCCAATCGAGGCCTACTTATTTTTCTACGCCCTGATGGGTTGCAACTCTTTCGAGACGCCAGCAAATCTTGAAAGTAATATGAAATGGGTTGTAAATATAAAAATAGATGACAAATTGGCAATTACTTTATAATTTCTGAATTTTATTACATTTTCAGATTCCTATTTCACTGGGCATTAACCCAATTTAAATATATCTTCAATGTACTTTAAATCTGGCTGGACATTTCGGTATTAAAAATAGTTTGGAACCCACAGAAATATGCGAAATTGGCCCTGGCCAACCAAAAAAACGACTGCAATAAATTGCATAAGAAGTTGCCATGAGCTATATATAAATTACTAAAAAAGAGGGAGTGGTCTGACTTGTGGGCCTGTTTAGTTGACGCGTATGAAAGATTTTTTAGTTATTGTATAAGTCAACAAACGATTCTAGCAGACGTAACCGTTGGATGTCAATCCAACGGTCGTCGTGTTTCTTCAATCTCTGATCTTCTTGCTCCAGCCGCCAAAGCAGCGCCGGCGGGACCGCCTACTCCCGCTTCCCGTGGCTGGCTGTGCTGCCGCGCAGGCCTCAGTGCCCCCTACTACTCCCACCGTTGGCCAGGGCATCCCTCTACTCACCCACACCCCCTGTTATTCTGCGGCGATGGCAGCCTCACACTGCAGCCAAACCGGTGAACGCTCGTACTCCTCTCCGCGTGGGCATCCACTGCCGCGTCTTCCCCGGCTCCATGCCATCCCCTTCCTATGCCTCGCCGTCGTCCACCGTCGTGGTGCTCTCAGCGCGGCGTGGTCAATGTGGTCAACGACCGACTTCCATCGGAAGAGTGCTGTACATGGAGAGGCTGACAGCTGGGTCCACGGCAGCCGCAAGGAAGTGCCTCCTTATTACGCGGAAAATAATTATTCCTCCACCTGACAGTAGGGACCCACCGGACAGGCCACCAGTATTTTACGAAAAAAATCGTTTCCCCCTGACTGTTGGGACCCACCGGATGGGCCACCATATTTCACGAAAAAATGTTCCCCCCGCTGTCAGCTCAGACCCACCGGAAGTGCCTCCTTATTACGCACAAAAAAATGAATACTCCCCGGCTAGCTGGGACTCACCTTGGTGGGAGGCTGACTTGTGGGCCTACTAAGTTGACGGGGACGAAGGGCTTTGTCAACTTAGTCAATATGAACGATTCTAGCTCCAGTGACCGTACGATGTCCATCCAACGGCCGTAGTGCTTCTTCAACCTCTGGTCTTCTTGCTCCAGCCGCCCAAAGCAGCGCCGGTTGTGCCGCATGCTCCTGCCTCCCGTGGACGGCTATGCTGCCGTGGAGGCGTCACCACCCCCTACTATTCCGACCACTGGCCAGGCCCTGCGGCAACGTCAGCCTCACACCGCAGCCGAACCAGTGAACCCTCGTACTCCTCTCCGCGCGGGCTTCCACTAACGCGTCTTCCCCGGCTCCGTGTCGTCCCCTTCCTAGGCCTCGCCACCGTCCACCGTCGTGGTGATCTCGGCGCGGCGTGGTCAACGTGGTCAACAACCGACTTCCATCGGAAGAGTACTGTGCGTGGAGACGCTGACAGCTGGGTCCACGGCCATAGCAAGGAAGTGCCTCCTTATTATGAGCAAATTAATTATTCCTCCACCTGACAACGGGGACCCACCGGACAGGCCACCGTATTTCGTGAAAAAAACGTTTGCCCCTGACTGCTGGGACCCACCAGCTACATCTTCGCATGCAAGGAAGTGCCTGACAGTCGGGACCCACCTGGTCGAAGCGTACGTAGCGTTGTCATTCTGGTCGCGAACGTGTACGTACGTATATACTGGTCGATGTAGGGGCAAGCACGTGTCGTAGTAGAGGCGCGCACGTAGCATGTACACGTACGTACAACGGCCAGGGTGCAACAAAGAAAATACGGCCACGTATGTGTACATACGGGCGGGGTCTCGAACGCCTACTCGCGCATACGTACGGCCAGGGCTCGTGTACATGGCTGGGTCAGAATGGAGAAACAGCATCGTCGTCGTGTTCATGGGGAGGCAACAGAATGCGTCGTGTTCATGGGGAGGCAACGGAATGCCTCGTGTTCATGGGGAGGAAACGGAATGCATCATGTTCATCGAGAGGGCTTGGACAGAATAGGCTATGGAAACGAGGCCTGGCGTACGGCAGAACGGAGGAAACGGCCTTGTGTTGGACCGGCCACGTTCGAAACAGGATCCTGTTCATCGGGAGGGGTCTGGCGTACCGTAAAACGGAGGAAACGGACCTCCTACGGTCGAAACGAGGGTCCTGTTGATCAGGAGGGGTGTGGCGTACAGCAAAACGGACGAAACAGACTTGTGTTGGAGCGCTACGGTCGAAACGGGGGTCCTGTTCATCGGGAGGGGTGTGGCGTACCGCAAAACAGGACTCCACGGGATACTGTTCATCTCCACCGTTCACCCCCTCCAGCCTCCATGAGCTACTGTTCATCCACCATCGACCTCCTCCAGCCTCCACCTGCGACTGGTCATCCACGGGCTCCTGTTCATCCAGCCTCCACCGCGCGCTACTCCACCGGCTACTGTTCAACCAGCCCTCTCCACGGGCTCCTATTCAACCACTCCTCCACGGGCTACTGTTCATCCTGCCGTCCACCGTCTACTGTTCATCCTGCCCTCCACGGGGTGGTCATGTTCATCCAGCCCTCCACGAGGTCCTGTTCATCCAGCCCCAACCGGCTCGATCGATCGGGGTCCTGTTCATCCAGAGGCAACACCACGGGGTCCTGTTCATCCACCCCCACTGGGAACTGTTCATCCAACCCCCCTCCCCCCCGCAACGCTCACTGTTCATCCAGAGGCAGCATCGATCGGCTTCAGTTAGCAGCACTAGCGAAGGAATCGCTCGATCGGGTTCAGTTAACAGCCATTGATCGATCGCTCGGGTTCAGTAACGCGTAGCCTGCAGTGCAATCGCTCGGGATCAGTTAGAGCCCAACGCCTCGCTCGGGTTCAGTTAGAGCCAACGCCTCGCACACACGCGTGTTCGTGTATGAGAGAAGTGCGCATCGCTCGGCCCCGACCTCCCACCGTAACCGGGAACTCCCCGAAATTTTCCTCGCCCTCGCTTCTACCATGGTTTTTTGTAGCGACCCGACACGAATGGATCAAGTCTCTATGCTTAAGTGTCATCCCTGGATCGGTATGCTGACACACACAGTACTCGAGGATTTATATAGAGGTAAATCACATGTAAAAGTAACGTAAATACTATTACCTCAATCCAAAATAGCGGAAGTAACAAGGTTGTGGATTCCCATCAACACCAACGGCAAAGTTGAGTGTAGAAATCATAACCCTAACGTATCATTTACTCGTGTAAGATTCCTGCAACATGAGACGTTGCAGCCACAAAGGGTCAGTACATTGAATGTACTGGCAAATTCACACCGTAGAGAATGATGAATAAAGGCTATCACTACATGCATATTTGGCTGGTGGAAAAGCTCTATGGTTATAAGGTTTTTGCGAAAAGCCAATTTTTCCCTACTACAAAGGAATAAATTTTATTTAACTATCCGGGTGGTTGTTGATCATTGAGAATGGTTGACAGCATTCTCAATCCCAATTAAGTAACATCATTAAACCCAACAAAATTATTTAAAGTCACATGATGAGATTCGCATGATAATCCAAGTACTTGATACTTAAAATGTCCATAACCGGGGACACGGCTAATCATGATTAGTTTATACACTCTGCAGAGGTTTGCGCACTTTTCCCCACAAGACTCGATCTCCTCCGTTGGATTTCTCGCACTACATGGTGTTTGAGAAACGGATGACCGAGACATAGTCTTTCAGAAGCGTTTGCACCTTACGATGGGTAGACCGTACCACCTACAACCCCTACATCTGCTAGTCTACCACTGTAAGAGTTCACACGACTTAATCAACTATGCTAGAGCCCATAATAGCTTGTGGCTGCACACGGAAGTTTCTAGTATAATCTCATGATCCCTTTGAGCCTGGGTGGCGGTCCATAAAAAACAGGCAATCCTAGAATACCCAGGTGCCTAGACAGGCAATCGCTGGAATACCTAGGTACCTCAATCCACCCAGATGTATATTTAAGTTGCCACCTTAGATAAACCATTGATTTAAAAATCTCACATCTGTCATGGATATCACTCACCCAATCCACGTCTACTAGCATAGCATAGCAATAATAAGCAAATGTATAAGTGACTCCCAAAGGTTTGATAATAAACAGGTAATAGGTACTACCTCAACTACTTCCCAAACCCACAATTTAATTAGATCCTAATCATGCAATGTGTAAGGATTGAGACCAATGCATAAAAACTGGGTATGAAAAGGGATATGATCAAAGTGTGAACTTGCCTGCAATGTTGATGAAGATGATTCGCACTCAAAACTCTTGATAGTTCTACTCATCACACTCCGGTCAATCTATCATAAGCAAGCAATAGTAACCACACATAAGCAATCACTCAAAGATCAGAAAGATCGAAGAATACGATTCGGAAAACATCAAAACCAAGAAAATAACTCTTGCAACATAAAACAATTTCTAACAGTACCAAAATTATGTGAATTTGGCCTTATCAGAAAGTTTAGGTCAAGAGCTTCGATCTGCAAAAAGAATCAACTCAAACGGAGCTACGAAACTCAAGTTATGATCAAACGAAGTTTGAATTCAAATCTGATCTAATTCAAATTTTAAACTTTTCAAAAACATGTTTGAGTTGGATTACTGGATAGAGGAGATCGTAACGAAGAAGTGAGCGTTGGTTTCGTTGGATTTCGACTAACGAGCAAAAAGTTGTGGTAGTTTGAAACCGAGGGACTAATCTGTAAGAAAAACTATCACAGATAGGTCCCTGGCAAAAATTTAAAAGAAAAAAGATAAAAACTAAAGAACGAACGTTCGTTACAGAACGCTAATGAACGAAAATCGTTCGCTACCAGACCCTAACTAATGAATGACCACTTAATAAATCTAACTAAAAAGAAAAACCGGTTAAATGAAAAACCGAAGAAAACCAAATAAAATAAACCGGACCGGGCGGTTTATTACCGGTTCGGTGGTTTTCTTTGAAAACCGGCGGCGGCAGCGGGTACCGCGGAGATCGCCGGAGTCGGGAGGACGACGGCGGCGGCTCCGATGGTCGGGGAGGGCAACGGGGAGGTCGGGGAGGGGCGGCGCATCGCGGCGAGGAGGATCGCGGCGTCGGCGGCGGTCCACGGCGACGGAACGGAGCGGGGTGGAGGCAGCTCCGGCGAGATGTGTGGCGACGGCGGCGGCTCAAGATGCGGCGCGAGAGAGGAGAGGAGAGAGAGGCGGGGCCCGGGGCCGCGCTATTTAAGGGGAGGGGAGGAGAGGCGTGGGCGAGGGGGCAGGCAGAGGCGGCGGCGGAAGCCCGTGCGGAGCACGGCGGCGCTGGCGTGCGGCAGCCGGTCTCCGACCAGAGGTCGGGGACGGCGCGATTGGGTTGGGCCGTGGCCTGGCCCGGTTGGCTGGGCCGGCCCAGTCGGGGAAAGATTTTTTTTAAAAAAAACATTTCCAGACAAATAAAAATAATAAAAGCAAAATAAATAAAATATTATATGGGCATATAATATATCAAAATTTTCAGAAAAAGATTTTCTACGACATGAACATTTTTATGAAGCCAAATAAAATCCACCCAAATTCAGATAATTCAAAGAGTGCTACTCGTCTAATAAAATCTAATAAAAATCATTTTAAATATACCAAAATGATTTCAAATAAATTTTTCTCTAATTTTCTATTGTAGGGAATCATGTTACCCTATTTTCCATGTATTTTGTTTTTGGAGAAAAATAATTTAAATAAAACTCAAACAATTCCAAATTAAAAATAATTTCAAAAGGACTTTGAATTTGATCCTTGAAACTCCCAACTCATATTTCATAATTTGAAGAAGTCATTTTTTCTCCTCTCGTGAAAATCATTGAGTTGCTTAAAGTTTCTGAATTGGAAATATTTTCCAAATGAAATTCAAATGTTTTCAAAAACCCTTGTCATTTAAATAAATGGAAGAAGTCATGTCATCTTCTCTCGAGGGTTTTGTATTTGAAAAGAATTTGAATTCATGGAGATCAAAATGTAAAATGAAAGTTTGGGAAAGTCCTTTTATTCCCTCTCATTTAACTTTCAGAAAGTTTCGAATTTCACTCAATCAATCACACAACAATCAAACAAACAATCAATCAAATCTATCTATTTAATATAACATTCCAAAATTTAGAATTTTGGGATGTTACAAACCTACCACCCTTAAAATGAATCTCGTCCTCGAGATTCGGAGAGGCTAGAAAGAAATAGGTTAGGTTCGGGGTCTCTTCAAAATTTCATCAATCGTCTCCGGGGTCTGGGGTGCTTCCACCCTTAGAAGCATGGTTACGGTTCCATCAAAACTCATATACTTCATCCATATTGTTAACAGTGTCGGTCTTCTCAGATCCTCGAGAAAAATTCCTTCTCTGAGCTCTTCCGGTAGTGGCATAACCTTTTCCTTAATTCTTCTGTCCTTCATCTTGGTAAGGTTCTTCTGTGACTGGGTCTTCTTAGCTGACGGGTCTGGCGCCAAAACTAAACAACTATCGATATCTCATGGTGGTCAACAATTTATGGTTCCTTCTGCAGGAAACGGGTCTGGTTGATCCTCACCGTATAACCTACGGTTGGCAAAAGCTACCTTGTACAAGGGAAAATACTTATACCATTCTAAGGTTTAAACAGGGTTTTGATCGTCGTCTCTCTACTATAGGTAAGTCACTCAGATTTTACCATCCCATATAGCAAGGCGAACAATAAGAGTAAGTCGGTATGGTGATCAATCCATCCCGCACCCAAATCATTACCCTGTATACGGTTTAGCGAATCTCGCATTCTAACACTCGTTCATCCTCACAAGCATTGCAGAATTTCTCTTGTCGACGAACCAAGTTCGGATGAATCCATTGATTCTGCAAGCCAAGCAAACATCTATCGTTTCTTCACAACTCTCAGGTTTTGCGTAAACTCCTATAAGATCGTCTGTCATTAACGTAACTTCTTCTTCCTCTAGGGTTTTTCCTTCAGCAAGAATGTGCTTGCTTCTTGGCAGGTCCTGGGGCCTGTGGGTTATGGCCCATCTCATCACTTGTGGTCCTTGAACTTATCATCGGGCAACCGATCATTATTCCAACTTCCAACTTCCTAGTATTCTTAAATCCATCCAATTGTATTATCTTCCTTCCTTCTATTGGCACCAAACTAGGACATGATTACTCAGACTCATCATGGAGTTTCCATTGATCCATATTTCCGACATCATACCTCCTTTATATCCAATAGTAATTTATCTCTTCATCCTCGTGGGATATCCCACATATCGAGATAAAACTTATACTTATGGAGTCCATATTCCACTTCGTGGAACATCATTATCCTTTCCAGGGTCAAGCGTCCTTACAGGGAATATTGGCCATCTCTGCATGGCACTTCTTCAACTAGGAAGCGTGAAACACATCTTGAACTCCTGACAGTCCTTCGGGTGACTCCAACTTGTTGGCCACTTCTCCCATACGCTCCAAAACTCGGTATGGTCCTACAAATCTCGGGGCTAACTGTCCCTTAACTCCAAATCGTTTAACTCCTCGCAGAGGGGTCACACGAAGACATGCTCTGTCTCCAATTTCATAGACTACCTCCTTGAGTTTTTGAGTCTGCATATCTCCTCCGCCTGGACTAAGCTACCTTCAGTCTATCTCGAATCAACTTAACATTCTCTTCTGACTCCTTGATCACATTTGGTCCAACAACTGACGATCTCCAACTTCATCCCACATACTCTTGGGGTATCACACATATCGAGACAAACTCGTATTCATTTTGTCCGAAATCCACTTAGTGGAGTATCCTTATCTTTTCCAGGGGTCAACGGTTCTTACAGGGTACTACCACCCTTAAAATGCACAAATCTTCCATAGACCATATTTCTCATATCCTCAAAAATGGTCAAAATTCTTCTTCATAGGGTAAGAACTCATAAAATCCATATCAGTACCAACGATGCTACTTTATTCATTCTCAAATGATTACAATCTCTTGCTTTTCCATTACATGTCTCAACTCAACACCTTAATATAAAAGAAAATGTTCTCACTTCTACTACTCCATTTCTTTTGTTGCAAACTCAACTATCTAGCACAAGTTTCCTTCTCCTTGGGGCATTCTCTGGCAAAGTGCCCTGCTCCATTAAAACTAAAACATATTACTTCTGACAAGTATCGAGGTTTCCTTTTTGGGCAACTGTTGAGGTAGTGCCCTGACTCCTTGCACCTGTAACAGGTGATATGACTCAGGTCCCTCCTGGGCTCCAATCTGCTTCTCTTCCTACACCTTTCCATGCCAATCATGGCTTCTATTTCTTGTGGTTCATGCTCTACTTCCTCTGTCGGGAATTCTACTAGATCCCCATTCAAACAATTTTGGGAGATGTGTCCTTCTTCTCCACATGAATAGCAAGACTTAGTGCAGGGTTTACTCGAGTATTTTTAGGTGTGTCCTCCATCTCTTCCTTCATCACAACTTCTTCTAAAATTTCCATGAGGGCTCCTTTCATTACTTCTTTCTTCTGCTGGATGGTTCGTTGTACCATGGGGTAAATGTGACACTGAGTAGGATAGTGGGTAGTCCCTTCACACAAGAAACAAGTAATCTGCCTAATTGGGCATTCTTCAACTGGGTGACTTCCTTCACAATTAGGGCATTCATCCTTGTGTTCTTTATGGGTGTGTCCTATTTCTCCACAAACCTTCCATGCACAAGGTTTCTTCATATCCTTTCCATAAGGCTTCAACTTTTGGGACACAAGCCGAGACTTTGGCAGCGTCAACTTAAATTCTTTCCAAGTGGTTACTCCTTGCCATCCATTGATGGTTTGGTACATCCTCCACCAAGTAGCAGCACCTCTTTCAACACACTGAAGAGCATGCTGGGTCATATCCTTTCCGACTATAGGGTTATTCTTCATGTGATCCTCCATGTTCTGAATCCATTGGTCCGTCTCCAATTGACTTATCGGTCCAGAAAATATAAGCCCATCTTCATTCATCCTCTATTGGGTCCATGGATTTGGGGTGAGATAAGAGAGATAGGGAGGGATACACACAATACAAACAAAAGTTTTGAAAAGATAGATTTTATTTGTGGCTGTCGGGAAAAACATCAAACAAATGACAGCTCACAAACGTCGCATCTAACGTAGGTATATCACAGGGGTTTGGTCTTCTAAAGGTCAATAAATCTTCAACGTCTCCAAACTCTTCAAGCCTTGTTCATGCCTCCAATGGCTTCTTCCGATCATGCTTGTCTTCTCAAGTTCTTTTGCCAGATCATCTCTGTTGACGTGAAATCTCTCATGACATCCTTTAATATTCCGGAGTTGTATTTCAAACTTCTAGGTTTCAACATCCTTGGCATGAACCATGGTCTAGTTCCTGACGAATCTCCAGTTTCTCGAGGTTTTGCTCCTCCAGCTTGGCTACTCTCATCTTCAGGGTCCTGAGTTCCTCATGAAATACTTCCTTGTCAAAATACTACTTCTTGTAGGTCCATCTTAACTTCTTGATGTAACACTCTAGATCCTGGTGATACACTAGCTAAGGTTAAAACTTCACCTCTTGCTGATAGATGCTCCATCAGCCTTCTACCATCCAATCCTTCCATGCATATGCATGCTTAACTCAGCACGGTGACAATAGCATAAGCGGGCGATAACATCATGGATAGTTGTGTTTCTGCTCTTGTCATTTCCATGAGCTATCTCTCCATAGTTGATATCTCCTGCCTTAGGGTTTTCCTTGACAAAACTTCGAGTTCTCATGCTCCTTGTTTTAGTCTTTCTCTGATACTCCTTGATCTCGGGTATTGACAACTTCCATAGTCTACCAAGTTCCATAAGGGTAGCCTTCCTAGGTCATAAAAATCTGGGAATTCTTCAGAGCCTTCAAATTCTACTTGTCTTCGGTCTTCAACCGTTGTAGTTTCCATTATTCAGATGCACGGAAAATACTCTTCATTCCGAAGTGGTCTTAGTTGTCCGATATCTTGTACTTCTTGGAGTGGTCTCATCAGTCGAATCTCCGTGTGGTCAAAAGGGGAAAGGGGTATGGTCTCACTAAAGGGAATTTTTGAATAAGCTCAGAAGAGAAGAGAGGTAAAAGATCTTTTTGAAAGGGAAAGTTGTAGAGAAAAATCTTTGCTACGGGCTTGCCAGTTTCTAGGGTCACGTCCTACAGTCAACATGTGCTCTGATACCATCTTGTAGCGACCCGATCCGAATGGATCAAGTCTCTGTGCTTAAGTGTCATCCCTGGATCGGTATGCTGACACACACAGTACTCGAGGATTTATACAGAGGTAAATCACATGTAAAAGTAACGTAAATACTATTACCTCAATCCAAAACATCGGAAGTAACAAGGTTGTGGATTCCCATCAACACCAACGGCAAAGCTGAGTGTAGAAATCGTAACCCTAACATATCATTTACTCGTCGTAAGATTCCTGCAACATGAGACGTTGCAGCCACAAAGGGTCAGTACATTGAATGTACTGGCAAATTCACACCATAGAGAATGATGAATAAAGGCTGTCACTACATGCATATTTGGCTGGTGGAAAAGCTCTATGGTTATAAGGTTTTTGCGAAAAGCCAAATTTTCCCTACTACAAAGGAATAAATTTTATTTAACTATCAGGGTGGTTGTTGATCATTGAGAATGGTTGACAGCATTCTCAATCCCAATTAAGTAACATCATTAAACCCAACAAAATTATTTAAAGTCACATGATGAGATTCACATGATAATCCAAGTACTGGATACTCAAAACGTCCATAACCGGGGACACGGCTAATCATGATTAGTTTATACACTCTGCAGAGGTTTGCGCACTTTTCCCCACAAGACTCGATCTCCTCCGTTGGATTTCTCGCACTACATGGTGTTTGAGAAATGGATGACCGAGACATAGTATTTCAGAAGCGTTTGCACCTTACGATGGGTATACCGTACCACCTACAACCCCTACATCTGCTAGTCTACCACTGTAAGAGTTCACACGACTTAATCAACTATGCTAGAGCCCATAATAGCTTGTGGCTGCACACAGAAGTTTCTAGTATGAATAATCTCATGATCCCTTTGAGCCTGGGTGGCGGTCCATAAAAAAACAGGCAATCCTGGAATACCCAGGTGCCTAGACAGGCAATCGCTGGAATACCTAGGTACCTCAATCCACCCAGATGTGTATTTAAGTTGCCACCTTAGATAAACCATTGATTTAAAAATCTCACATCTGTCATGGATATCACTCACCCAATCTACGTCTACTAGCATAGCATAGCAATAATAAGCAAACGTAGAAGTAACTCCCAAAGGTTTGATAATAAACAGGTAATAGGTACTACCTCAACTACTTCCCAAAGCCACAATTTAATTAGATCCTAATCATGCAATGTGTAAGGATTGAGACTAATGCATAAAAACTGGGTATGAAAAGGGATATGATCAAAGTGTGAACTTGCCTGCAATGTTGATGAAGATGATTCGCACTCAAAACTCTTGATAGTTCTACTCGTCACACTCCGGTCAATCTATCGTAAGCAAGCAATAGTAACCACACATAAGCAATCACTCAAAGATCAGAAAGATCGAAGAAAACGATTCGGAAAACATCAAAACCAAGCAAATAACTCTTGCAACATAAAACAATTTCTAACAGTAACAAAATTATGTGAATTTGGCCTTATCAGAAAGTTTAGGTCAAGAGCTTCGATCTGCGAAAAGAATCAACTCAAACGGAGCTACGAAACTCAAGTTATGATCAAACGAAGTTTGAATTCAAATCTGATCTAATTCAAATTTTAAACTTTTCAAAAACAAGTTGGAGTTGGATTAATGGATAGAGGAGATAGTAATGAAGAAGTGAGCATTGGTTTCGTTGGATTTGGACTAACGAGCAAAAAGTTGTGGTAGTTTGAAACCGAGGGACTAATCTGTAAGAAAAACTATCACAGATAGGTCCCTGGTGAAAATTTAAAAGAAAAAAAGATAAAAACTAAAGAACGAACGTTCGTTACAAAACGCTAACGAACGAAAATCGTTCGCTGCCAGACCCTAACTAATGAACGACCACTAAATAAATCTAACTAAAAAGAAAAACCGGTTAAATGAAAAACCAAAGAAAACCAAAAAAATAAACCAGACCGGGCGGTTTATTACCGGTTCGGTGGTTTTCTTTGAAAACCGGCGACGGCGTTTTCCGGCGGCAGCGGCGGGTACCGCGGCGATCGCCGGAGTTGGGAGGACGACGGCGGCGGCTCCGATGGTCGGGGAGGGCAACGGGGAGGTCGGGGAGGGGCGGCGCGTCGCGGCGAGGAGGATGGCGGCGTCGGCGGCGGTCCACGGCGACAGAACGGAGCGGGGTGGAGGCAGCTCCGGCGAGATGTGTGGCGGCGGCGGCGGCTCAAGATGCGGTGCGAGAGAGGGGAGGAGAGAGAGGCGGGGCCCGGGGCCGCGCTATTTAAGGGGAGGGGAGGAGAGGCGTGGGCGAGGGGGCAGGCAGAGGCGGCGACGGAAGCCAGTGCGGAGCACGGCGGCGCTGGTGTGCGGCAGCCGGTCTCCGACCGGAGGTCGGGGACGGCGCGATTGGGCTGGGCCGTGGCCAGGCCCGGTTGGCTGGGCCGGCCCAGTCGGGGAAAGTTTTTTTTTTTTTTAAACATTTCCAGACAAATAAAAATAATAAAAGCAAAATAAATAAAATATTATATGGGCATAAAATATATCAAAATTTTCAGAAAAAGATTCTCTACGACATGAACATTTTTATAAAGCCAAATAAAATCGACCCAAATTCAGATAATTCAAAGAGTGCTACAGGTCTAATAAAATCCAATAAAAATCATTTTTAAAATACCAAAATGATTTTAAATAAATTTTTCTCCAATTTTCTATTGTAGGGAATCATATTACCCTATTTTCCATGTATTTTGTTTTTGGAGAAAAATAATTTGAATAAAACTCAAACAATTCCAAATTAAAAATAATTTCAAAAGGACTTTGAATTTGATCCTTGAAACTCCCAACTCATATTTCCAAATTTGAAGAAGTCATTTTTTCTCCTCTCGTGAAAATTATTGAGTTGCTTAAAGTTTCTGAATTGGAAATATTTTCCAAATGAAATTCAAATGTTTTCAAAAACCCTTGTCATTTAAATAAATGGAAGAAGTCATTTCATCTTCTCTCGAGGGTTTTGTATTTGAAAAGAATTTGAATTCACGAAGATCAAAATGCAAAATGAAAGTTTGGGAAAGTCCTTTTATTCCCTCTCATTTAACTTTCAAAAAGTTTCGAGTTTCACTCAATCAATCACACAACAATCAAACAAACAATCAATCAAATCTATCTATTTAATATAACATTCCAAAATTTAGAATTTTGGGATGTTACATTTTTCCTTCCTGGACGGCCCAAATAATGTCATGCAGCTGCGTCTCCGGCCCGCCCAGGACGAAAAGCCCATTTTCTGTCATGATTTTTTGTCATAGAAGTAGGAGCCCATCACATCTATGATGATACCGGGTTTTGTCACAATTATCGTCATAGAAGTGTCATATGTATGACAGAAAAAAATTCGTTCGGCCCAAAATGTCACGGATGTGTCTTTTTTTGTAGTGACCTATACAATTTACCATTGTATTGGGTGTGTTGGGGACACAAGAGACTCTTTGTTATTTGGTTGTAGGGTTGTTTGAGAGAGACCATCTTCATCCTACGCCTCCCATGGATTGATAAACCTTAGGTCATCCACTTGAGGGAAATTTGCTACTGTCCTACAAACCTCTGCACTTGGAGGCCCAACAACATCTACAAGAACAAGGTTGTGTAGTAGACATCAAGCTCTTTTCTGGCGCCGTTGCCGGGGAGGTTAGCGCTTGAAGGTATATCTTTAGATGTTGCAATCTAATATTTTAGTCTCTTGTTTTAGCACTAGTCTAGTTTATAAAAGAAAATTACAAAAAAATGGAATTGAGTTTGCCTCATACACTTCATCTTTTTAATATTTTTCTTGAGAATGATGGAAAGGAAATTGTGCTCAAATGCTAGAAGAAGAAGTCTATAAAATGTTTGGCACTAAATCTTTGAATAATGAGCATGATTGCAATGTTGTTAGTATAAACTCCTTGAATATCCATAGTACTAATGATGATTGCACTAGTCATGATGAAAATGTCTCTTATAAGCATGTCAACTTTTGTGGAATATATAGAGCCTGCAAGTACACACCAATTAGGGAAAATAAATTTTGCAAAAGGCATAAGTATTTGGAAACTAAATGGTTGCAAGAAAGGCTAGATGTTTGTGCTGAAAATTTAAAATTTCTTCACCATACTTGTGAACTTTGCAATGAACATGGTCATTTAAATCTCCGATGCAAATTGTTTCATGATTGTATCATGTCCAAAAATTGTGATGATTTGATTTCCCTTGCACATCATAATGAACTTAGTTTGCTTTTGGGTTATGAAGAAATGAAACGTGTAACTAAGCATATTCCAGAATATAAGCTTGAGAGATTCCTCGATATTGATCTAGAAGAATTTTTATGTATTGTGCGGTGAATTGCATTGAAAATCCTTATATTGCCAATTACATAAAGAAAAGAAAACAAATAGAGGATGAAGAGAATACTAATGAAAGGGAAGAGGCTTCCCAATATCCTCCTATTATTTCTTATGATGAATCAGGTAACGAGGAGGAGCCTTCTATTCAACCAATCTCATCAATAAAGAGCTCCAAAAAGAGGATCGAACACACACGTAATGTGAAGAAGAAAAAGAAAAGACGAAGAAGTAAAGGTAAAAATGTATCCCTCCCAAATGATGTTGCTCCTACTACTCATTGTAATGATGATAATTGTTATACTATTGGTGTTATCCATACTATTAATGATGAGAATGATTATGCTTATGATATGAAAAGTCCCAAGCTTGGGGATGCTATGTTTGATGAGAATGACATGTTTGAGAATATATTTTCTGCAATTAATGTTTGTCCCAAGCTTGGGGATGCTATGTTTAATGAAGTTGATATTTTTAGCCTCCCAAGTTTTGATATGCAAATTTGTTATGATGATAGCATGCCCCCTACTTATGATGATTATATTGATGAAAGTGGGTTTGGAAGAGTGTCAACTTTAGGAAGTGATGATCCCACTATTTTGGAGGGTGTTGAATCTTATTGCGATAGTTATGAAAGTGGATTTGGAGAGGTCATGACTTTATTTAGTAATGATTCCACTATCTTGGAAGAGGTTTCAATCGATTATGATGAGAACAAAGTTCCTACTTATGATGATTATTGTGATGATACTTATGATATAAAATGTAGTGATGATTATATTTATAAAACTTGTCATGATTATGATTACCCTTTTTCTGACCATTACTCATTTAATGTGGAAACAATTTATAGTATTTGAGTTTCTTATGATACTCCCACTATTTCGAATGACAAGAATTTTGCTTATGTGGAGAGTAATAAAATTTCTATGCTGGTAGATCATGAAAAGAATGCTTTAGGTGCTGGTTATATTGTTGAATTCATTCATGATGCTACTTAAAATTATTATGAGGGAGGAACATATGCTTGTAGGAATTGCAATAATATCAAGTTTCCTCTCTATGTGCTTAAAATCCGGAAGTTATGCTTGTTTTACCTTCCTATGCAAGTTCATTCTTGTTCCCATAAGTTGTTTGCTCACAAAATCCCTATTCATAGGAAGTGGGTTAGACTTAAATGTGCTAGTCATATTCTTCATGATGCTCTCTTTATGTTACAATTCTTATCTTTTATGTGAACATCATTGAAATCATCATGCCTAGCTAGGGGCGTTAAACGATAGCGCTTGTTGGGAGGCAACCCAATTTTATTTTTATTCCTTGATTTTTTTTTTCTCCTGTTTAGTAATAAATAATTTATCTAGACTCTGTTTTGGTTGTGTTTTTTGTGTTTAATTAGTGTTTGTGCCAAGTAGAACCATTGGGAAGACTTGGGGAAAGTCTTTTTGATCTTGCTGTAAAAACAGAAACTTTAGAGCTCACGAGAATTGCTGCCATTTTTATTTGGAAACTTATATTTAGTTAATTATTTTTTCAGATTATTAATAGATAAATTCCTCACGTCCATCAATTTATTTCAGAATTTTTGGGGTTCCAGAAGTTTGCGTTAGCTACAGATTACTACACACTGTTCTGTTTTTGACAGATTCTGTTTTTCGTGTGTTGTTTGCTTATTTTGATGAATCTATGGCTAGTAAAAGAGTTTATAAACCATAGAGAAGTTGGAATACAGTAGGTTTAACACCAATATAAATCAATAATGAGTTAATTACAGTAACGTGAAGTGGTTTTTTGTTTTCTTTCTCTAATGGAGCTCACGAGATTTTCTATTTTGAGTTTTGTGTTGTGAAGTTTTCAAGTTTTGGGTAAAGATTTGATGGATTATGGAACAAGGAGTGGCAAGAGCCTAAGCTTGGGGATTCCCAAGGCACCCCAAGGTAAAATCCAAGGACAACCAAAAGCCTAATCTTGGGGATGCCCCGGAAGGCATCCCCTCTTTCGTCTTCGTTCATCGGTAACTTTACTTGGAGCTATATTTTTATTCGCCACATGATAAGTGTTTTGCTTGGAGCGTTATTTTATTTTGTTTTGCTTTATGTTTGAATAAAATACTAAGATATGAAATTATTAAATGTTAGAGAGTCTTCACATAGTTGCATAATTATTCGACTACTCATTGATCTTCACTTATATCTTTCGGAGTAGTTTGTCATTTGCTCTAGTGCTTCACTGATATTCTTTTAGAGCACGGTGGTGGTTTTATTTCATAGAAATAGATGAACTCTCATGTTTCACTTATATTATTTTGAGATTCCTTTAGAACAACATGGCAATAATAAAAACTTTCATATAAGTGCATTGAATACTAAGAGAAGTTTGATACTTGATGATTGTTTTGAGATATGGAGATGGTGATATTAGAGTCATGCTAGTTGAGTAGTTGTGAATTTGAGAAATACTTGTGTTGAAGTTTGTGATTCCCGTAGCATGAACGTATGGTGAACCGTTATGTGATGAAGTCGGAGCATGATTTATTTATTGATTGCCTTCCTTATGAGTGGCGGTCGGGGACGAGCGATGGTCTTTTCCTACCAATCTATTCCCCCTAGAAGCATGTGCGCACTACTTTGTTTCGATAACTAATAGATTTTTGCAATAAGGATGTGAGTTGTTTATGACTAATGTTGAGTCCATGGATTATACGCACTCTCACCCTTCCACCATTGCTAGCCTCTCTAATACCACGCACCTTTCGCCGGTATCATACACCCACCATATACCTTCCTCAAAACAGCCACCATACCTACCTATTATAGCATTTCCATAGCCATTCCGAGATATATTGCCATGCAACTTTCCACCGTTCCATTTATTATGACACGCTCCATCATTGTCATATTGCTTTGCATGATCATATAGTTGGCATCGTATTTGTGGCAAAGCCACCGTTCATAAATCTTTCATACATGTCACTCATGAGTCATTGCACATCCCGGTACACCGCCGAAGGCATTCACATAGAGTTATATTTTGTTCTAAGTATTGAGTTGTAATTCTTGAGTTGTAAGTAAAAAAGAAGTGTGATGATCATCATTATTAGAGCATTGTCCTGGTGAGGAAAGGATGATGGAGACTACGATTCCCCCACAAGTCGGGATGAGACTCCGGACGAAAAATAAAAGAAAAGAAAAAAAGAGACCAAAAAAAAGAGAAAAGGCCCAAATAAAAAAACACAAAAAATGAAAAAAAATGAATGAGAGAAAAAGTGAGAAGGGCAACTCTACTATCCTTTTACTACACTTGTGCTTCAAAGTAGCACCATGATCTTCATGATAGAGAGTCTCCTATGTTGTCACTTTCATATACTAGTGGGAATCTTTCATTATAGAACTTGGCTTGTATATTCCAATGATGGGCACACTCAAATTGCCCTAGGTCTTCGTTAGCAAGCAAGTTGGATGCACACCCACTTAGTTTCTTTTTGAGCTTTCATACACTTATAGCTCTAGTGCATCCGTTGCATGGCAATCCCTACTCACTCAAATTGATATCTATTGACGGGCATCTCCATAGCCCATTGATACACCTAGTTGATGTGAGACTATCTTCTCCTTTTTGTCTTCTCCACAACCACCATTCTATTCCACCTATAGTGCTATCTCCATGGCTCATGCTCATGTATTGCGTGAAGATTGAAAAAGTTTGAGAACATCAAAAGTATGAAGCAATTGCTTGGCTTGTCATCTGGGTTGTGCATGATTTAAATATTTTGTGTGATGAAGATAGAGCATAGCCAGACTATATGATTTTGTAGGGATAGCTTTCTTTGGCCATGTTATTTTGAGAAGACATAATTGCTTGGTTAGTATGCTTGAAGTATTATTACTTTTATGTCAATATTAAACTTTTGTCTTGAATCTTATGGATCTGAATATTCGTGCCACAATATAGAAGATTACATTGATAAATATGTTAGGTAGCATTCCACATCAAAAATTCTATTTTTATCATTTACCTACTGGAGGACGAGCAGGAATTAAGCTTGGGGATGCTTGATACGTCTCCAACGTATCTATAATTTTTGATTGTTCCATGCTATTATATTACCCGTTTTGGATGTTTATGGGCTTTATTATACACTTCTATATTATTTTTGGTACTAACCTATTAACCGGAGGCCCAACCCAAAATGTTGTTTTATTGCCTATTTCAATGTTTCGAAGAAAAGGAATATCAAACGGAGTCCAAACGGAATGAAACCTTCGCGAGAGTTATTTTTGGAACGGAAGCAACCCAGGAGACTTGGAGTAAACGTCAGGGAAGCTTCTAGGTGGCCACGAGGCAGGGAGGCACGCCCCCCACCCTCGAGGGCCCCACGTGGCTCCCCTGACCGACTTCTTTCGCCTATATATATCCATATACCCTAAAAACATCCGAGAGCAGAATATATTGGGAGTTCCGCCACCAGAAGCCTCCATAGCCACCGAAAACCAATCTAGACCCGTTCCGGCACCCTGCCGGAGGGGGGAATCCCTCTCCGGTGGCCATCTTCATCATCCCGACGCTCTCCATGATGAGGAGGGAGTAGTTCACCCTCGGGGCTAAGGGTATGTGCCAGTAGCTATGTGTTTCATCTCTCTCTCTCACTCGTGTTCTTGAGGTGGTACGATCTTGATGTATCGCTAACTGTGCTAATATAGTTAGATCTTATGATGTTTCTCCCCCTCTACTCTCTTGTAATGGATTGTGTTTTCCCTTTGAAGTTGTCTTATCGGATTGAGTCTTTAAGGATTTGAGAACACTTGATGTATGTCTTGCATGTGCTTATCTGTGGTGATAATGGGATATCATGTGATCCACTTGACGTATGTTTTGGTGATCAACTTGCGGGTTCCGTGACCTCGTGAACTTATGCATAGGGGTTGGCACACGTTTTCGTATTGACTCTCCGGTAGAAACTTTTGGACACTTTTTGAAGTTCTTTGTGTTGGTTGAATAGATGGATCTGAGATTGTGTGATGCATATCGTATAATCATACCCACGGATACTTGAGGTGACATTGGAGTATCTAGGTGACATTAGGGTTTTGGTTGATTTGTGTCTTAAGGTGTTATTCTAGTATGAACTCTATGATAGATTGAACGGAAAGAATAGCTTCATGTTATTTTACTACAGACTCTTGAATAGATTGATCAGAAAGAATAACTTTGAGGTGGTTTAGTACCCTACCATAATCTCTTTGTTTGTTCTCCGCTATTAGTGACTTTGGAGTGTGTCGGTGTCAAAACCAGCGGATCTCGGGTAGGGGGTCCCGAACTGTGCATCTAAGGCGGATGGTAACAGGAGGCAGGGGATACGATGTTTACCCAGGTTCGGGCCCTCTTGATGGAGGTAAAACCCTACGTCCTGCTTGATTGTTCTTGATGATATCAGTAGTACAAGCGTTGATCTACCACGATATCGGAGAGGCTAAACCCTAGAAGCTAGCCTATGGTATGATTGTATGTTGTCCTACGGACTAATACCCTCCGGTTTATATAGACACCGGAGAGGGCTAGGGTTACACAAGGTCGGTTACAAAGGAGGGGATATACATATCCGTATTGCCTAGCTTGCCTTCCACGCCAAGTAGAGTCCCATCCAGACACGGGACGAAGTCTTCAATCTTGTATCTTCATAGACCAACAGTCCGGCCAAAGGATATAGTCCGGCTGTCCGGAGACCCCCTAATCCAGGACTCCCTCAGTAGCCCCTGAACCAGGCTTCAATGACGATGAGTCCGGCGCGCAGTGTTGTCTTCGGCATTGCAAGGCGGGTTCCTCCTCTGAATACACCATGGAAGAGTTTGAATACAAGGACAGTGTCCGGCCCTGCAAAATAAGTTCCACATACCACTGTAGAGAGAGTAATATTTCCACAAATCTAATCTGCTGACAGGTTTTGACAGCGTGACGTCACGCTATGGCCCGATCTTTATCCAAACCGTTTCTCTCAACCAGCTCCGCACATAATGCGAGGCAGTTTTCTTGACACGTGTTGTCAAAGCAGAGATCGTGTCCCCCTTATCACGGGATTCTCATCAATACAAACGTGGGTAACCCAACCGCGCCTGTTGGTATGACTCCTAGATCTTAGGTAAGTCCCAAACGGCCACGAGGAGGACGCCTGATATTCACCCTCTTTATAAAGGGGACAAGGCTTTTTCTTTTTTCCCTCCCGCGCTCAATCGAATCCTTCCCCCGGCTCGAGTTCTAACACCCAAAGCTCAGGTCAGGTGCTTCGGACCTTCAACCATGTCCGGATCCAACCTTCAAGGTCGGTGGATGCCTTCCTCTGTTACGGAGGAGGACATCAAGAAGTTGAGGGAGGCCAGATATCTAACCGCCGAAATTTCGCATAGGCTGGCCGCCCGAGGGCAAGTCGTCCCTACTCCCGAACCCAACGAGAGTGTTGTGTTCGTCTCCCACTTCCTCCGAGGACTAGGCCTCACTCTGGATCCCTTTGTTAGGGGTCTTATGTTCTATTACGGGCTGGCTTTTCACGATCTGGCCCCGGATTCCCTTCTTCACATCTTGTCATTTATTGTCATATGTGAGGCCTTCCTCCGCATTACCCCTCACTTCGGCATGTGGCTCAAGACCTTCGATGTGAAGCCGAAGATGATCGAGGGGCAGCACGCAGCGTGCGGAGGTGCTTTAATAAGCAAAATCGCCGACGCTCCGTGGCCAGAGGGTTCCTTCCCAGAGGTGTCCGGATTGTGGTAGCGGGAGTGGTTTTACATCACAGCTCCCCGAAGTGCCAAGTGGGTAGCTGCCCCCACCTTTCGCTCGGGCCCCCCACCACAACTGATGTCATGGATCAGCAGGGAGCTGAGCTGGGGTCCAGCCAAGGATGTGCCAATACTGCAGAGCCGTGTCTGAGATCTCTTCGAGGGAGATTTCAGTCTGGTTATGGTAATGCAAGTTATGTTGGTTCATCGAGTCCAACCTTGCAAACGCCGGCCCCTCCATATGTGGGAATTCAACCCGGAAGGACCGCGAGTTATTCAGCATTTCCTCGGCATGACACACGAAGAGATGTACAAATCATTCTTTGGACCCCAAATAGAGTGTCCGGACACCACCGAGGACGTGGGCCTAAGCTGCAACCGCCCCGCTGCCCAAGTAAGTAATCCCATGCCGAACCTGCTGTGCTTTTATTTATCATGGCATCATTCTAAAGATCCACTCTTTGACCAGGACTGGATAGCGAAGGCGATGATGATCAGGTGTTCGGCCCCCCTTCCTGAGGGCTTGGACAATCCGGTACTGGACAAGATGCTCGAGCCGGCGCCATATCCAGTGCCCTCAAAGGAAGATGATGGGGGGAAGAGAGAGCGCGAAAGCGGACCTCACTCGCTACTCATTCCAACCGGGGGGTTGAGAGCCTCTGTGAGGGAGGACAACCAAAGGGAAGAATCTGACATTCTCGCTCCCCGGGGAAGGAAGAGGACTACCTCTGAAGATACGGAAACTAAGGTTTCCAAACGGGAGAAGAAATCTTCGTCAGAGGGTCCTGCCTCAGAGGGTATTCTTGCCGCACAATGCCCGCGCGGGGATCATCCCTCTACCGAGCTGTAAGTAGTCGAAAAGTACTTTAATAGTGGAAATATCCTACCTTACTTCCGAAGACAATAACCAGTGCTTATAAATTGTAGTCCGGATCGTAGCCCGTCTCGACAGAGTTCGTCTTTGGGGGATCTTCTTCCGGAGATGATGGAGAGCGAAACGCCTCCCCCCGACACCCCGCCTCATGAAGCGGGCGACCTTGAAGTGTCGTCGCGAAGGGTATCTCCGGATCCACCAAGGCCGGAGGATAACCCTTTGGCTACCCAGGATCCCTAGTATCCGGCTCCTAAGGGGAACGACAACAAGGGTCCGTCTAGTGTGCGGTCGGACGCGCTGAAGGATCTTCTAGGGAAAGCGGCCATCTCGGAAGCGCACCGTACGCTAATGGGTACAGTAAATTGAAAGGATTTCATCCGCAAAAAGCGGTTTGCATGAAGATTTCTATGAGTCTGCTGAAAGGCTTCGAGGTACGTGAAATAATGTATATTTTGAATAGTACCGCACATGTTAGGTGTGCCCTATGCAGATAGTAGCCCCTGAGACTCTGGTTGTCGTCAAAAATGGCGGCAAACAGAGGATCATAGTCCCAGGTAATAACCATACCGCCTTTATGTGCAGGTGGCTAAAGCTCCAGTGGCTAGCCGGACTAATGGGTTTGCCGAGCTAAAGCGGCAACTTGATGCGGCAGACGCCGACATCGTGCTTGTCAACAAGCGGCTTGACGAGGCACAGGGTGAGTGATTTCTGTAGTGATCGTCACATAATAAGATGAGCATGATGCAAGTATATTTAATATGCTGTGTGACTGCAGATGGAGCTGCCACCGTGGAGATCCTTCGGGCGGAGCTTGCCCGAGCCAAGGAGCAAGCAAGGAGTAGCAATGCAGCCACTCTAAAGGCGGCCGAAGAGTTAAGGGCCGAACAGGCCACGCATTGCGAGAGCAAGGAAAAAATAGCCAAGATGCCGTATAGTTAAAAGATGCCGCTGACCGTTACCAGCTTCTTGAAGAAGAAAACCGGGCGAAGGCGACAGACCTGGAGAAGTCCCTGGTGGCTGCCAAGGAAGCCTGCTCCAAAATTAGGGCGACGAAGGAGGAGCTGAATCAAGCTGCAGATATCGTGTCTGGGAAGCCCTTCTTGTTGCGGACTAAGTTCGGAGATCTGAAGTATGCTCCTCTTGACTGGCTATGGAGTTCTGTGGACGCCTACATGGATCTAGCTTCAAGTGCTGCTGATGCGGCCGAGTACTTCAAGGATCATAAAGGTCCCGAAGTGGAAAAGTTGTTCTGGTCACAGTTTCACGCTCCAGTCCGTCCGCTGCTGTTGAATGAGTGATTGGCCGAGTGGGCCGAGCTCCATAGGTTGTCCGGACTTGCCATGAGGTCCGTTGTGGATCACCTGTGGCCGGGAGGGCCAAGGCCGAATAGCTACTTTAGCTTAGTGCAACAGTTCCTTGGTGTTGTGCCGCGCATCGATGCTGTAAAGAGATAGGCGTGCATAGAGGGTGCGCGGATGGCCTTTGCCCGTGTCAAGACATACTGGGCGGAGATGGAGGCCACCACTGTTGTGACACAGGGTTCGGCCATAGGCCGGGTGGCTGTCGAGCACTACTTTGAAGAAGTTCTTGAAGGCGCTCGTTCGATAGAGGGTCAGTGCTCGAAGAATGTTATGTTCAAGTGACATGTATTCCCATTGTAAAAACAATGTTTTATTGAATTATCAAGGCTGTATTTATACTTTTACCCGAAAGTACTATGGTGCCTCATGTGCGGCTGTTTATGTATATATGTGTATAACCTGAAAGTTTGCAGTCGTCGGCTTCCGCCCCCGCGCATATAATGCTTGGGTGTTCACAAAAGATGCATATCCACACTTGATCCAACGTCTTTGTAACACCCTCGATGCGGCTATATCTCTCACGTGTCGAAGCACGACTTAGAGGCATAACCGCATTGAAAGCAATGTCGCAAGTGAGGTAATCTTCACAACAACCCATGTAAATAAAAAAAGGGGAAGGTACATAGTTGTCTTACACTTGCCACGTCACACAAATACATAAATAAGTCATTACATTCATCCAATACACTCAAGGTCCGACTACGGAACCAAAATAAAGATCAACCCCAAATGCGACAAAGTCCCCGATCGCCCCAACTGGGCACCACTACTGATCATCTGGGAAAGACATTTAGTATCATCCTGAGTCCTCATCGAACTCCCACTTGAGCTCTGTCGAATGACTTGGAATGGCCTCATCGGTCCCTGCATTTGGTTTTGGAAGGAATCTGTGAGTCATGGGGACTCAGCAATCTCACACCCTTGCGCTCAAGACTATTTAAGCTTATGGGTAAGGTAAAGGTATGATGTGGAGCTGCAGCAAGCGACTAGCATATATGGTGGCTAACATATCCGCAAAAGAGAGCGAGAAGAGAAGGCAAAGGCACGGTCGAACAACTATGACCAAGAAGTGATCCTAGAACAACCTACGTCAAGCATTACTCCAACACCCTGTTCACTTCCCGGACTCCGCCGAGAAGAGACCATCACGGTTACACACTCAGTTGATTCATTTTAATTAAGTTTAGTTCAAGTCTTCTACAACCGGACATTAACAAATTCCCATCTGCCCATAACCGCGGGCACGGCTTTCGAAAGTTCAAATCCCTGCAGGGGAGTCCCAACTTAGCCCATCACAAGCTCTCATGGTCAACGAAGGATATTCCTTCTCCCAAGACAATCCAATCAGACTCGGCATCCCGGTTACAAGACATCCTCGACAATGGTAAAACAAATCCAGCAACACCACCCGAATGTGCCGACAAATCCCGATAGGAGCTGCACATATCTCATTCTTAGGGCACACCGGATAAGCAATCCGTACAACTAAAACCAGCCCTCGAGTTTCCCCGAGGTGGCGCTGCAAGGGGCTCTAGTTTGGACCAACACTCTGAGGAGCACTGGCCCGGGGGGTTTAATAAAGATGACCCTTGGGCTCCGGAAACCCAAGGGAAAAAAGAGGCTAGGTGGCGAATGGTAAAACCAAGGTTGGGCATTGCTGGAGGAGTTTTATTCAAGGCGAACTGTCAAGGGGTTCCCATTATAACCCAACCGTGTAAGGAACGCAAAATCCGGGAACATAACACCGATATGATGGAAACTAGGGCGGCAAGAGTGGAACAAAACACCAGGCATAAGGCCAAGCCTTCCACCCTTTACCAAGTATATAGGTGCATTAAGATAAACAAGATAATATAATGATATCCCAACAATAAACATGTTCCAACAAGGAACGATCTCCAATCTTCACCTGCAACTAGCAACGCTATAAGAGGGGCTGAGCAAAGCGGTAACATAGCCAAACAACGGTTTGCTAGGACATGGTGGGTTAGAGGCTTGGTTTAACACTACGGGAGGCATGATAAGCAAGTTGTAGGTATCGTAGCATAGGCATAGCAAAAGAGCGAGCATCTACCAAGCAAAGATAGAAGTGATTTCGAGGGTATGGTCATCTTGCCTGCAAAGTTCTCAGAGTTGCCTTGATCCTCGTAAGCATAATCAATGGGCTCCTCGATCACATACTCGTCTCCCGGCTCTACCCAAGCAAGAACAACAAGCAAAAGGAACACAATCAACCACGTGCAATGCTCAAACAACATGATGCAAACATGGTATGATATGAGGGATGCGGTATGCGATGCATATGCAACATTTGGAAAGGAATGATTGAACCTGGCCTCAACTTGGAAATCCAAGAGTGCCACTGGAAATGTGAGTTGATTTCGGTTGAAATCGATATAAAGATCACCGGAATCGGATGCAAGGTTTGGAAATGGCAAGCAAAACAAATATGGCACCGGTCTGCGATAAACAGCAAGTAGCCTTCTAAATGCAACAAGATAAATATGCTACAGCACTAAAACATAGCAAAAAAATACATGGCAGGGGTCCACTCATGAAGTTGACAAAAGATGAAAACTGAGCTACGGCTAATTCACTCATTAACAGGTTCAAACAAGCATGGCAAAAGTGCAAAAGATAATAGGTTACAGACTTAGAGAAATAACAAGTCAGGAATTTATCATCAGGAAGCAATCTTTAGAGCATGAAAACTACACACTACAGGAACATATCATGGCAAAGCAAGGCATGGCATGAAGCTACTCAAAGCATATAACAAACGTCCATTAGTGACCATGAGCCAAAAGGGATCAGAAAATACAATTGCAAGCATGTGAACATAGCAAAAACACAAACAGATTCAGACTTAGTGAAAAACTGGAGCATGCAAAACAGATTAACAAGTAGGCATATTTACGAGCTCGATGCACTCACTACGAGGAATTGCATGAAAAACTAAGCATACACCCATCAAGAAGACATGGCATAGAAGCTAGACATGGCAAGAACAACATAGCATGCACGGATCAACAACCACAAGCTCGGCAAAATCGCTAAACATGTTAACAATCTGCCATGAACATTTTATAGCAAAAGTAGAGCTCGATTGACTCAAGATAGGGTGCTCCATAAATGCAAACAAAGACATGGATGGATAGAGCACCACAATATCTACAAAACATCCTTACTGGTCATCCTCAAAAGAGGCACGGATCACTAGGAAACAACATGAACATATGGCATAAAAACAATGTCAGGACAAGGACTTGGTGAAATTCTAAGTCCCTGAAATTAGCATCATTGAGTAAGCTACTTTGCATGCTTGTGCTAGTCACTACAAAGATCACAAAAATACATGGCATACACCCCTGTAAAGATAACATGGCATTCTACAAAACACATGTAGAGCTCAGGATCATAGCATGCACACATTAATCATGACAAAAATGACAAAAGGGCATTTGCTGAAACATATCTAAAATAATCATCACATAGCCCTCTTCCAATAGCATTTCGGGCATCAAGATGAGCTCAAATAAAAATGATGCAATGAGATGAAATGATGTACTCGCCGAGACGAACATTTTGATATGCTACACACACGAATCGGAGCTACGATGAGGAACTTATGATGCGTAAAAGTATGCAAATAAACTAGGGTTTCGGGGGGGAAAGGTCAACCGAGGTGGATCTGGATCTGGATCCAGATCGGGCATGGAAACCGAGGTGGGTCGGCGCTGGAGTTCCTGTAGCAGTTCGCCGGAGTCGGACTTGGGCCACCGGAGAGGACAAGGGCGCCGAGGAGGAGGAGGCCGCCGGAGAGGACGGCGAGGCGCGGTGGCGCGGGGCAGCGCTGGAGCAGCGGGACGGCGGGCGGCACTGGAGGCGGAGGCCGGCGCGGTGGCGCGAGCTCGCCGGCGAGCAGGCGACGGCCGGCGAGAGGAGAGGCGGGGCGGCGCTCGGGCGGCCTCTCCCGCGGGCGGCGGCGATGAAGAGACGGGCCGCGGGGGGCCGAGTCGGGCTCGGCGGGCCGGCGGCGGGAGGAGACTGGCCGGGACACGTGGCACGTCCCGGTTGGCTGCGGGCGGCGGTGGATGTTGTCCGGCGCGGGCCGGACACGTCCGGTGCACGGAGGAATGGATTTTCGAGGGTTAGGGTGGAGAGATCCGAAAATTTCGGGAGGAGGCCTATTTATAGAGGTAGAGGGAGCTAGGAAGCTCCGAATGAGGTGCGGTTTGCGGCCACGCAATCGTGATCGAACGGTCTAGGTGATGGAGGAGGTTTAGATGGGTTTTGGGCCAATTTGTAAGGGTGTTGGGCTACAACACACACGAGGCCTTTTCGGTCCCTCGGTTAACCGTTGGAGCATCAAACGAAATCCAAATGGCACGAAACTTGGCAGGCGGTCTACCGGTAGTAACCCACGGCCACATGACAAGTCTCGGTCCAATCCGAAAATGTTTAACCCCCACACACGAAAAAGGAGTGGAAAGGGACACCGGAGGACATAGGAGCGTCGGAATGCAAAATGGACAACAGGGAAAAATGCTCGGATGCATGAGACGAACACGTATGCAAATCGAGGGTGTTACAGTCTTGGTCCGTTAAGGAGGTGATAGCGTAGCGAACGAGGCAATCGGACTATATTGCTTTAACACTTTCACTTAGCCATAGGAGTTTGACAGTGGGGCTACTATATAGCCCCTCGTACTTCTGCGCTCGTCCGAATACGGGGCGTGTACGTACATGACCGGGAAACAGCCATTCGTTATGCGGAGGAATCCCGATGATTCCGATGAGTCATCGAGTGGTTGACCAGTCTCTCGCTATATCATGACAGTCAGTTTTTGGCTTTCTCTACAGAGGTGCTCATCCGGATGAACCAGGACACAATCACAGTAGTTCTCCCAGTGCTATTTTAGCCGATATAACGGAATGTAAGGTACCAAAACGTGGGAGCCGGGCAAACCCAACATTTGACCAAAGACATGATTAGGAGCTGATGCATATAGGGCCAAACTCGTGACGACGGACACTCCCTAAGGTGTTCGGTATTTATAACATATATCGGGCTAAACAGTGCCCTTAATAAGAAACCCCATGTGTCTAGGTACGTGCAAAATCCTGGCGTGGCCACATGCCAATAGCGCCAGCATCCTTCTCGGTTGTGTGGAGTATCCGGAGGATGTGAGCAACAAGAGACAGTAAAAAAGGTTTACGCCGAGTCTTAATCTAAAAAGAAAACTTTGGGCGGGTCCCTGCTGCACGTCTGCGCCTGTGTCTCCGTTGTACCGTGTCCTGGACGGGTGTAGCACGATTGTCATCTGCAAAAGGAAAGAACTTAGGTGAAAGTTGCCGTGCCAAAAAAGAAGAGTTGGTTATTATCAATGAACTATCAAAATTCAATAGAAGCCAAGTTGAGCCGGGCTAGCCCTGATTACACGCGGGAAGCCCCTGGTATCGTTTATGAGGGTTTGATCACCAAACCAATATTATGTATATATGGTGGAACGCCGGATTCGTTTGACCGTGTCCGTGGTCTTGACGAACTGCCATTTTTCTGGTTGGTGAGGCCGTCTAGTGCGCGGCTGTTAGAGCCGCGGCATCCTCTTCCGTACGTAAAAAACATTCGGTATGTCCGCTAACTATGATGATGCCACGTGGACCGGGCATCTTGAGATTGAGAAAAGCATAATGCGGTATTGCATTAAAACGGGCGAAAGCCGCCCTTCCGAGTAGTGCTTGATAATCACTTCAGAATGGAGCGATGTGAAAAGTTAACGTTTTGCTTCGGAAGTTATCGGGAGAACCAAATTCCACCTCTAGTAGTAGAGAGCCCGTATAGCGGGCCTCTTGGCCTGGTATTAATCCCTTGAAGGTAGTATTATTGTGGCTTATTTGTGTCGGGTCTATCCCCATTTTGCGGACTGTGTCCTGATATATCAGATTTAGATCACTGTCGCCGTCCATGAGGACTCATGTGAAATGGTACCCATTTATGATTGGGTCTAACACCAAGGCCGTCAGTCCTTCGTGCTGGATATTTATATCGTGATCCCTACGATCAAAAGTGATCAGGCAGGCCAACTAGGGGTTGAACCTAGGGGTGACGGGCTCTATGGCGCGTGTGCATCGGAGTGCATGATTGTTTCTCCTCTTTGTCACATGGATCACGTTTACTGTTTTAACCTCTAGTGGGAACTTTTTCTGTCCTCCAGCATTTTGCTGGCGAGGTTCATCCTCGTCTTCGCTTGGTGTCTCTTCCCCTTTGTGTTCGGCATTTAGCTTACTGGCCTGCTTGAATACCCAACATTTTCTGTGGGTATGATTTGCAGGTTTGTCTGGGGTGCCGTGAATCTGACAGAGTTTGTCGAGAATTTTGTTTAGGCCAGATTTTCCTTCTCTGCTGCCTTTGAAAGGCTTTTTCTGCTGACCTGGTCGGGAGCCCCTGAATCCGGCGTTTACCACCGTGTTATCTGGGCTAACTTCTTTATTCGACGCTTGTTTTTGTTGCATCGTGGTTTACCATTGCCATCCCTAACTTTGGATGTGTTTGGGTCGCTGGTGCTCTACGGCCCAACCAGCTGTCCTCGCCCACACAAAAGTGGGTCATGAGGCTTGTTAGGGCTGCCATTGTTCTCGGTTTTTCTTGACCGAGGTGTCTGGCGAGCCATTCGTCTCGGACGCTGTTTTTAAAAGCTGCTAAGGCTTCAGCGTCCGGACAGTCGACAATTTGGTTTTTCTTGGTGAGGAACCTGTTCCAAAACTTTCGGGCGGACTCTCCGGACTGTTGGATTATATGACTTAAATCGTCTGCATCCAGAGGTCGGACATAAGTCCCTTGAAAATTGGCCCGAAAGGCGTCCTCGAGCTCCGCCCAACTTCCAATTGAGTTTTCGGGGAGGCTTTTCAGCCAGTGCCGAGCTGGCTCTTTAAGCTTGAGGGGCAGGTATTTAATGGCGTGGAGATCATCTCCACGATCCATATGAATATAGAGGATGAAGTCCTCTATCCAGACTCCAGGGTCTTTGGTTCCATCGTACGCCTCTATGTTCACCGGTTTGAATTCCTCTGGGAATTCGTGATCCAGCACCTCATCAGTGAAACATAATGGGTGTGCGGCACCCCTGTATTGGGATGCGCCATGGTGTTCGGACGGTTGTAGTATTCGGTGTTGGTTGTGTACTGTAGCGCGCTTCCTAGATCCGTAGATGGATCTGGTCGCGCCGGATTTTTGGCGCAAGTTCTCATGTAGATCGTGTGTTGACTTGTGTGCGACCATGTTAGCCGCTCTATCACGCTCACAAGATGGTGGATCCGGCCGGTTGGTCGTATCATTCTTCGGTTGTGTGGGCTCTAAGGCCTCATCGTCGAATTCCGGTAATAGCTTGCGCTTTGGATAGCTATTTTTATGGTAGCTTCCACCATACTTTGTTACTTTGTTCCACCTGCTGTTGAGCGTATCTTGTGCGACCTTGAGCCTTTGCTTCTGTTTCTTCAGGCTCCTTGCTGTGGCAATAAGACTTCTGCGGAGGTTCTCTTGCTCCAAGTGTGTTTCCGGGATGATGCGTGCATCTTCGTCCGGACTGTTTTCTTCCCTAGATGGGGATTGATGAGGCTTATCTTTGGCGTCATCGTATTCGGACGTCGGATCCGTACTATGTTTGCAGTTTGCATCTTGATCATTTTCTGCCACCGAGGTGGTGCGGTTGTCGTTTCTTCCAGAGTCGAGTGGACTATTATTTCCTCTTGCGCTGTTATCGCTGTTTTTGCTATGGCGGGACTTAGAGCGGCGCCGCTGACGTCGGCGCTTGGGTTGCTTGGAGGGTGCATCCTCCGCTGTGTCTTCATCATTGCCCTCTCTGGGTGTATCCACCATGTATACGTCATGTGATGAAGTAGCGGTCCAGCGCCCTGTGGGCGGTGGTTCCGGTTCATCTCCTGCATCTTCGTCCATACCGTCGATGTCTTCGGAGTTGAAGTCGAGCA
The DNA here is from genome assembly GCF_003073215.2 of Triticum urartu. Classification (NCBI taxonomy): domain Eukaryota; kingdom Viridiplantae; phylum Streptophyta; class Magnoliopsida; order Poales; family Poaceae; genus Triticum; species Triticum urartu. The sequence goes on along the minus strand of NC_053026.1, from coordinate 462,237,500 downwards.
TGTCGGTTAAGTCATCGACAGTGGCTACTAGCTGGGTGGTGGGTGGGCCACGAATTTCTTCGTCGTCCACATCCCATTCTAGCCGGACATAGTTCGGCCAAGGTTCTCCTGACAAGGAGAGAGACCTTAATGAATTTAGCATATCTCCGAAAGGTGAGTGCTGAAAGATATCCGCGAAGGTGAACTCCATGATCGGCGCCTAGTCGGATTTGACGGGCGCGGACATGAGCGGCTCAGAGTCCGTGGCCGGAGATGAATCCAGTGGTTCGGCGACACGGCTCTCGTAAGGGGTGAAGTCAGTATCTGGCTCTATCACCACTGAGAGTGCGGCCTCCATGGCGGGGTCTATCCCTCCGCTCTCGGATGGCGCAATTTTACTCCGGGTTGACGGTCGGAGTAGTTGCGGATGCGATATCCCGAACACTGTCCGATGGTAGAGTTACATCATGCTCGTCGCGACTGAGCGGCGTGTCTGTCTTGGGCCCGAATCCGTCGAAGATCAAGTCTCCGTGGATATTGGCCGTGTAGTTCAAGTTTCCAAATCTGACCTAATGGCCAGGGGCATAGCTTTCGATCTGCTCCAGATGGCCAAGCGAATTGGCCCACAGTGCGAAGCCGCCGAATACGAAGATCTGTCCAGGGAGGAAAGCCTTACCCTGGACCGCATCGCTAGCGATGATCGAAGGAGCCATCAAGCCTTATTGTGACGACAAAGTGGAACTCTCAATGAAAGCACCAATGTTGGTGTCAAAACCGACAGATCTCGGGTAGGGGGTCCCGAACTGTGCGTCTAAGGCGGATGGTAACAGGAGGCAGGGGACACGATGTTTACCCAGGTTCGAGCCCTCTTGATGGAGGTAAAACCCTACGTCCTGCTTGATTGTTCTTGTTGATATGAGTAGTACAAGAGTTGATCTACCACGATATCGGAGAGGCTAAACCCTAGAAGCTAGCCTATGGTATGATTGTATGTTGTCCTACGGACTAAAACCCTCTGGTTTATGTAGACACCGGAGAGGGCTAGGGTTACACAAGGTCGGTTACAAAGGAGGAGATATACATATCTGTATTGCCTAGCTTGCCTTCCACGCCAAGTAGAGTCCCATCCGGACACAGGACGAAGTCTTCAATCTTGTATCTTCATAGTCCAACAGTCCGGCCAAAGGATATAGTCCGGCTGTCCGGAGACCCCCTAATCCAGGACTTCCTCAGAGTGACTCTTTGTTGCATGTTGAGGGATAGTTATATGATCCAATTATGTTATTATTGTTGAGAGAACTTGCACTAGTGAAAGTATGAACCCTAGGCCTTGTTTCAACGCATTGCAATACTGTTTGTGCTCGCTTTTATCATTAGTTACCTTGCTATTTTTATATTTTCAGATTACAAAAACCATTATCTACTATCCATATTGCACTTGTATCACCATCTCTTCGGCGAACTAGTGCACCTATACAATTTACCATTGTATTGGGTGTGTTGGAGACACAAGAGACTCTTTGTTATTTGGTTGCAAGGTTGTTTGAGAGAGACCATCTTCATCCTACGCCTCCCACGGATTGATAAACCTTAGGTCATCCACTTGAGGGAAATTTGCTACTATCCTACAAACCTCTCCTCTTGGAGGCCCAACAACGTCTACAAGAAGAAGGTTGTGTGGTAGACATCAATTTGCTTTATTATACTAACGGAGCTTACGAGTTTTCTGTTAAGTGATGACCCACAAGTGTAGGGGGTCTATCATAGCCTTTTCAATAAGTAAGAGTGTCAAACCCAACGAGGAGCAGAAGGAAATGATAAGCAGTTTTCAGTAAGGTATTCTCTGCAAGCACTGAAATTATCGGTAACAGATAGTTTTGTGATAAGGTAATTTGTAATGAGTAGCAAGTAATAAAAGTAAATAAGGTGCAGCAAGATGGCCCAATCCTTTTTGTAGCAAAGGACAAACCTGGACAAAGTCTTATATAAAGTAAAGCACTCCCGAGGACACATGGGAATTATCGTCAAGCTAGTTTTCATCACGTTCATATGATTCGCATTCGGTACTTTGATAATTTGATATGTGGGTGGACCAGTGCTCGGGTACTGTCCTTCCTTGGACAAGCATCCCACTTATGATTAACCCCCATTGCAAGCATCCGCAACTACAACAAAAGTATTAATGTAAAACTAACCATAGCATGAAACATATGGATCCAAATCAGCCCCTTACGAAGCAACGCATAAACTAGGGTTTAAGCTTCTGTCACTCTAGCAACCCATCATCTACTTATTACTTCCCATGCCTTCCTCTAGGCCCAAACAATGGTGAAGTGTCATGTAGTCGACGTTCACATGACACCACTAGAGGAGAGACAACATACATCTCATAAAAATATCGAACGAATACCAAATTCACATGACTACTTATAGCAAGACTTCTCCCTTGTCCTCAGGAACAAACATAAATACTCACAAATCATATTCATGTTCATAATCAGAGGGGTATTAATATGCATAAAGGATCTGAACATAGGATCTTCCACCAAATAAACCAACTAGCATCAACTACAAGGAGTAATCAACACTACTAGCAACCCATAGGTACCAATCTGAGGCTTTGGGACAAAGATTGGATACAAGAGATGCACTAGGGTTTGAGATGAGATGGTGCTGGTGAAGATGTTGATGGATATTGACCCCTCCTGATGAGAGGATTGTTGGTGATGACGATGGTGATGATTTCCCCCTCCCGGAGGGAAGTTTCCCCCGCAGAACAGCTCCGCCGGAGCCCTAGATTGGTTCCGCCAAGGTTCCGCCTCGTGGCGGCGGAGTTTCGTCCCGAAAGCTTGCTTATTATTTTTTTCCTCGATGAAAGAATCCATATAGCCAAAGATGGGCATCAGAGGGATGCCAGGGGGCCCATGAGGTAGGGGGCGTGCCCAGGGGGTAGGGCGCGCCCCCACCCTCATGGATGGTGGGTGGCCCCCCTCTGGTACTTCTTTCGCCCAATATTTTTTATATATTTTGAAACGTGCTCCTGTGAAGTTTCAGGACTTTTGGAGATATGCAAAATAGGTCTCTAATATTTGCTCCTTTTCTAGCCCAGAATTCCAGCTGTCGGCATTCCCCCTCTTCATGTAAACCTTGTAAATAAGAGAGAATAGGCATAAGTATTGTGACATAACGTGTAATAACAGCCCATAATGCAATAAATAGCGATATAAAAGCATGATGCAAAATGGACGTATCAACTCCCCCAAGCTTAGACCTCGCTTGTCCTCAAGCGAAAGCCGAAATCGAAAAATATGTCCACATGTTTAGAGATAGAGGTGTCGATAAAAATAAAATACGGACATGAGGGCATCATGATCATTCTTAGAACAACAACATATACATATATTGTCATATGATCTCTTATGCTAAAGTAATAATTTAATCACAATTTCAAGTATGAATCATAAACTTCATTGAAAACTAACAAACTATAATCTCAGTCATTGAAGCAATTGCAATTTATCATAACATTAGGAAGAGTCAATATAAGAGCTTTTCAGCAAGTCCACATACTCAACTATCATTTAGTCTTTCACAATTGCTAACACTCGCGCAATATTTATGGTTATGAAGTTTTAATCAGACACAGAGAAAGATAGGGGCTTATAGTTTTGCCTCCCAACCTTTTACCTCAAGGGTAATGTCAACAATAATAGTTCATGAAAACTCACATCCAATTAGCTATATATATCAGGATCTTTCCAACATATTGCTCTTGCCAAAGGATAAAATGTAAAAAGGAAAGGTGAATATCACCATGACTCTTGCATGAAGTATAAGACAATAATAAAAGATAGGTCATTCACAGAGGGAAGTAGAGGTTGTCATGTGCTTTTATGGTTGGATGCACAAAATCTTAATGCACAAGAACGTCACTTTATATTGCCACTTGTGATATGGACCTTTATTATGCAGTTCGTCGCTTTTATTTCTTCCACATCACAAGATCATATAAATCTTATTTTCTCCACACTAATAAGTCGTACATATTTAGAGAGCAATTTTTTTATTGCTTGCAATGATTACAACTTACTTGAAGGATCTTACTCAATCCATAGGTAGATATGGTGGACTCTCATGGCAAAACTGGGTTTAAGGATATTTGGAAGCACAAGTAGTATCTCTACTTGGTGCAAAGAATTTGGCTAGCATGAGAGGGAAAGGCAAGTTCAAAATGTTGGATGATCCATGACAATATAATTTATTTTAGATGTAATAAAGCATAACCCATTACGTTGTCTTCTTTGTCCAACGTCAACTCTTTAGCATATCATATTTTAATGAGTGCTCACAATCATAAAAGATGTCCAAGATAGTATATTTATATGTGAAAACCTCTCTTTCTTTATTACTTCCTATTAATTGCAACGATGACCAAAACTATGTTTGTGAACTCTCAATAACTTTTTTTCATCATACTCTTTATATGTGAAGTCATTACTCTCCATAAGATCCATATGATCTCTTTATTTCTTTTTATTATTTCTCTTTTATTTTATTCCCTCAAGATCACAGCAAGATAATCAAGCCCTTGACTCAACACTAATCTTTATTATATATAGCTCATGGACTCGATTACATAGAAGGATCATAAAGCAAGACTCAAAACTAGATCATACTAAAACTTTATTCTACTAGATCAAGATATTACCAAAAGGATCGAACTAAGAAAAATGGTAAAGATAAGGGTGTGATGGTGATACGATACCGGGGCACTCCCCCAAGCTTGGCAATTGCCAAGGGGAGTGCCCATACCCGATACTCAGTTCTTCTTTGTTGGTGAAGAAGGTGTTGGTGATGATGGATAGTCGCACATCGAGCGTAGGAGATCCTCCAATTTGTGGATAATGCCCTTGAGTGCGATGATATGCTCCTTCAACAAAATATTTTCACTTGTGAGATATTTGTTTTGAATGCGAGCTAACTCAATCATCTTGAAAGCTTCAATCTCCGTTGGGGTAAAGAGATTGTGGTGAGGTTGAAGGATGTCTTCTTCTACTACTGCCGGAACTTGATCCCCCATGGCCTTCTTGATCCCATCATCCTTGTTGATGTCAGGACCCCGATTCTAAGTCACACCGATCTAGCATGTAACACCTCATATCACTTTGCGGCCTCACGCACGGTATCCCCACGGGTGTCGCCTTACCATGGCCTGGGACCGTTTGCGCCTTTTGGCTCACGTATATGATAATGTTTCTAGCATCCATATGACAGAGAACCCGGGCCGACATGGCTAGTCGTGAACCCAAAGCGGCACAGACCTATGGAGACAGGCATACATGAATCACATCGAGCATGTCGGTCAACAGTGTATGAATCCGGGCTGTAGCACTGGGCTAACAGGACTCCGGAAGTCACCGCGTGACATTTCCCCGAAGGGACAGACATAGGAAAGAAGTGGAACACATGCCAGCCAGTCAAGTGTTCTGAACAGTAGTGCTGGGCTAGCAGGACTCCGGTGAACCGGGCTGTAGCGGACTACTATGGCTCAAGGAAGCACTAGACTACATTTCCCCATAAGAGAGGCTGCCAAGGATAAACAACTAGATTGTTGGATCCCGCACAGCAATACACGTCACACGTACGCATAACATGCAAGTATGTGCTGTACAACATGGCATCACAACATAACGCAACTCATATAGATAAAGGCTCAGAAGAGCCACATAGCATAAATACAAACAGGGGTCACATGACCCATCATTCAGAGCATACAAGCAACGGAAGCATTACATGTCTGAGTACAGACAACTACAAAAGAAAAGGGCCGAGAAGCCTGACTATCTACAAGTCCCTCCCAAGGGTACAAGATCGTAGCTGAGGTAACAAGCTACTCGTCGAAGTCCAAGGATACTACTAGTGAGACAGATGTCTCACCTGCAAAACATAAATAAAGCAAACGTGAGTACAAAGGTACTCAGCAAGACTTACATCAGATCCTATCATACATGCATTTGTATCAAGAAGTAATGTGGGGTTTTAGTTGCAGCAAGCCAGCTTTGACTCAGTGGCTATCCTGTTCTACGACAATGAGAAACTTCTTTGAGGCGAGGCAGCACACACGAGTCCACTAGTCACCACATCAATACACTACTATGGATTCATCCCCGTCTCTCCTATGAGAAGGCCATCCATAGCACTCACACTTGTCTTGAGCATTTTAGAGTATCCACTTTAAGTTGTCTATGTAGCACGTAAGCATCCAAGAAGTCCATAACCGAGGACACGGCTATTCGAATAGATCATGATAACCCTACAGGGGTGTACTTCTTCACACACGCTCTCACCACTTATCACCATGTACACGTCATGTATCTCGGCAACCTTCAAGCGGAAGCCTAGCGAGGGTGTCGGCCACGACCTGTTTTTGTTTTCTATTTTCTGACATTTGTTTCTGTTTTTAAAATAATACTAAACTAATTTATTTAATTCTATCAATTTTTGCAGGGGCCTAAGGAATTAATCCAAAGCCCCTCACCAAAATTCAGAATTATTGGACAATATTTCATATATATAAAAATATTTATCCAACGCAAATAATTAATGGATTAACTCCAAATGTCCAAAATAAATATTTATGAGTTCCTTAAAATATTGGTTTGATTTTTACCTCTGGCCAATATATTCAGAGAGTAACATGAACATTTTCTTGGACCTTTTTGGAGAAATTTTTATCTGGATTATTTCCAGAAATGATTCTGAGGGTTTCACAAATCCCCATTTCAAATTTAAATGGAATTTAAACATGATGCACAAATGGCTAGATGGTCTAGGTCATACCAAAACTAGGGATGTGACAGTTGATCTCTTCGGGCTCTTCTCTCTTCAGCTCTATCTCCATTAGCCAAGCATCGTTGCCCTCATTGTTGGAGGAGGAGGGATACGACATGATGCCTGGCCTTGACAACCCTGGCAGAAAACAACTCGAAACAAAAACAAGAGATATTTGCATGATACGGTGGTCAAAACCTTTGGGAGATTATATAATGAATTTTTACCGACCAAAAGAAGTATAGTGCAAGAAAACGGATTCCAAAGAGCACACGAGGTGCCCACGAGGCAGGGGCGCGCCCTCCACCCTCGTGGATGCCTCGTGTCCTTCCCGGACTGCTTCTTATTTTGCTATTTTCTTAAATATTCCAAAACGGAGAAAATTGCTATTAGAACTGTTTTGGAGTCGGTTTACTTACCATACCACGTACCTATTCCTTTTTGGAGTCTGAAACATTCTGGAAAGTGTCCCTTATGTATTCCTCCGGGGTTATGGTTTCAATAACATTAGTTTCAACATTCATAGGATTACCTGAGATATAATGTTTGATTCTTTGACCGTTCACCACCCTCGGATTTGTGCCTTCGAAGTTGTTGATTTTTATGGCACCAGAACGATAGACCTCCTCGATAACGTAAGGACCTTCCCATTTAGAGAGGAGTTTGCCTGCAAACAGTCTTAAACGAGAGTTGTATAACAATACATAATCACCTACATTAAACTCACGTCTTTGTATCCTTTTGTCATGCCATCTTTTAACCTTTTCTTAAACAGTTTGGCATTTCATAAGCCTGGGCTCTCCATTCATCAAGTGAGCTAATGTCAAAAAGCCTCTTCTCACCGGCAAGTTTGAAATCATAATTGAGCTCTTTAATGGCCCAATATGCCTTATGTTCTAGTTCAAGAGGTAAGTGAGAAGCTTTACCATAAACCATTTTATATGGAGACATACCCATAGGATTTTTATATGCAATTCTATAAGCCCATAATGCATCATCAAGTTTCTTGGACCGATTCTTTCTATATCTATTAACAGTCTTTTGCAAAATTAATTTAAGGTCTCTATTTCTCATTCTACTTGACCACTAGATTGTGGGTGATAGGGAGATGCAATTCTATGATTAACATCATACTTAGCAAGCATTTTATGGAAAGCACCATGAATAAAATGTGAACCACCATCAGTCATTAAGTATCTAGGGACTCCAAACCTCGAAAAAATAACTTCTTTAAGCATCTTAATATAGGTGTTATGATCAGCACTACTAGTAGGAATAGCTTCTACCCACTTAGTAACGTAATCAATAGCAACTAAAATATGTGTATACCCATTAGAGGAAGGAAAAGGTCCCATATAATCAAAGCCCCAAACATCAAATGGTTCAATAACAAGTGAATAATTCATAGGCATTTCTTGACATCTACTAATATTACCAATTCTTTGACATTCATCACAAGACAAGACAAACTTACGGGCATCCTTGAAGAGAGTAGGCCAATAAAAACCTGATTGCAATACCTTATGTGCAGTTCTATCTCCAGCATGGTGTCCTCCATAAGCCTCAGAGTGACACTTGCGTAGGATCTATTCATGTTCATGCTCAGGTACACAATGTCTAATAACACCATCTACTCCTTCTTTATAAAGATGTGGGCCATCCCAGAAGTAATGTCTTAAATCATAGAAGAACTTTTTCTTTTGCTAGTATGTGAAACTAGGTGGTATAAATTTAGCAGGAATATAATTTGCATAATCATCATACCATGGAGCAGTACGAGAAGCATTTATCACAGCTAATTGTTCATCAAGAAAGCTATCATCAATAGGTAGTGGGTCATCAATAACATTCTCTAACCTAGACAAGTTGTCTGCAACGGGGTTCTCAGCTCCCTTTCTATCAATAATATGCAAATCAAATTCTTGTAGCAAGAGAAACCATCTAATAAGTCTAGGTTTAGCATCTTTCTTTTCCATAAGATATTTAATAGCAACATGATCAGTGTGAACAGTTACTTTAGAATCAACAATATAAGGTCTGAACTTATCACAAGCAAACACAGCTGCTAAAAATTACTTTTCACTAGTAGCATAATTTCTTTGAGCACTGTCTAGAGTTTTACTAGCATATTGAATAACATTTAATTTCTTGTCAACTCTTTGTCCTAGAACAGCCCCTACAGCATAATCACTAGCATCACACATGATTTCAGATGGTATATTCCAATCAGGAGGCTGAACAATAGGTGCAGAAACCAAAGCTTTCTTAAGTATTTCAAATGCTTCTACATAGTCATCATCAAAGACAAAAGGAACATCTTTTTGTAAGAGATTAGTCAGAGGCCGAGAAACTTTAGAGAAGTCCTTAATGAACCTCCTATAAAAACCGGCATGACCAAGGAAGCTTCTTATACCTTTAATGTCCTTAGGACACGGCATCTTCTCAATAGCATCAACTTTAGCTTTATCAACTTCAATACCTCTTTCAGAAATTTTATGCCCCAAGACAATACCTTCATTAACCATAAAGTGGCACTTCTCCCAATTCAAGACAAGATTAGTTTCTTCACATCTCTGCAGAACTCAATCAAGGTTTCTTAAGCAATCATCAAAGAAGTTCCGTAAATGGAGAAATCATGCATGAAAACCTCAACAATCTTTTCACAAAAGTCAGAGAATATAGTAGTCATACATCTTTGGAAGGTAGCAGGTGCATTGCATAAACCAAAAGGCATACGTCTATAAGCAAAGGTACCGAAAGGGCAAGTAAAAGTTGTCTTTTCTTGATCCTCTTTTGACACAGGTATTTGAGAGAAACCAGAATAACCATCAGGAAAGCAAAAATGTGTGTGTCTGGATAATATTTCTAGCATTTGATCAATAAAACGTAAAGGGTAATGATCCTTTTTAGTAGATTTATTTAATTTTTGAAAATCAATTACCATTCTATAACATGTGACAATTCTTTGTGGAATCAATTCATCTTTATCATTAGGAACAACAATAATACCTCCATTCTTAGGGACACAATGGACATGACTTACCCACTGACTATCAGCAACGGGATAAATTATACCTGCCTCCAGAAGCTTTAGTATTTCTTTTCTTACCACTTCTTTCATCTTAGGATTTAGCCGTCGTTGGTGATCAACAACCGGTTTCGCGTCTTTCTCCAATTTTATTTTGTGCTGGAAGAGAGTGGGACTAATGCCCTTAAGATCATCAAGAGTATATCCAATAGCAGCACGGTGCTTCTTCATAGTTTTCAATAATTTCTTTTCTTCATGCTCTGAAAGGTTAGCACTAATAATAACAGGATATATCTCTTTCTCATCAAGATAAGCATATTTAAGAGTATCAGGTAAAGGTTTAAGCTCAAACACGGGATCACCCTTGGGTGGAGGAGGATCCCCTAGGATTTCAACTAGCAACTTGTGTTTCAAAATAGGTCCCTATTTAAATAATACTTCACCTATTTCCCTTCTTTCATTCATAAACATATCATTTTCATGGTCTAACAAATATTGCTCTAAAGGATCATTAGGAGGCACGGTAATAGAAGCAAGACCAATAATTTCATCTTTACTAGGCAATTCTTTATCATGGGGTTTTCTACGAAACTTAGCAAAATTAAACTCATGAGATATATCCCCTAAACCAACAGAAACAATATCCTTATTGCAGTGAATCTTAGCATTAACAGTATTCAAGAAGGGTCTACCAAAAATAATGGGACAGAAGTCATCTTGTGGGGAACCGAGAACAGGAAAATCAGTAGGATAATTAACTTTCCCACACAAGACTTCAACATCTCTAACGATTCCAATGGGTGAAATAGTGTCTCTATTCGCAAGCTTAATTGTAACATCAATTTCTTCTACTCAGCAGGTGCAATATCATGCATAATTTATTTGTATAAGGAATGAGGTATTGCACTTGCACTAGCACCCATATCACATAAGCCATGATAGCAATGATCTCCTATTTTAACAGAAATAACAGGCATGCCTACAACAGGTCTATGTTTATTTTTAGTATCAGGTCTAGCAATTCTAGCAGCATCATTACAGAAGTAAATAACATACCCATCAATATTATCGGCCAAGAGATCTTTAACCATAGCAACACTAGGTTCAACTTTAATTTGCTCCGAGGGAGTAGGTGTTCTAGTATTGCTCTTACGAACCACAGTTGAAGCTTTAGCATGATCCTTTATTCTAACAGGGAAAGGTGGTTTCTCAATATAAGCAGTGGGAACAACAAGATCATTATAAGTGATAGTCTTTTCTTCAACTTTAATAGGTGCAACTACTTTTACTTCAATGGGATGGTTATATTTAAACCACTTCTCCTTAGGGAGATCAACATGAGTAGCAAAGGATTCACAGAAAGAAGCTACTATCTCAGAGTCAAGTCCATATTTAGTGCTAAATTTATGGAAAGCATCGGTATCCATAAAATATTTAACACAATCAAACTTGGGTGTTATACCTGACTCCTTACCTTCATCGAGGTCCCAATCTTCAGAGTTGCGTTTAATTCTTTCCAATAAATCCCATTTTAATTCAATAGTCTTCATCATAAAAGATCCAGTACAAGAAGTATCGAGCATGGAGCGATTACTGAGAGAAAGCCGAGCATAAATTTTTTGAATAATCATTTCTTTTGAGAGGTCATGATTGGGGCATGAATATAACATTGACGTAAGCCTTCTCCAAGCTTGAGCGATGCTTTCTCCTTTGCGAGGCCAAAAATTATATATATAATTACGATCACGATGAACAAGATGCATAGGATAAAACTTCTGATGAAATTCCAATTTCAATCGGTTGTAGTTCTATGATCCCAAATCATCACATAGCCTAAACCATGTCAATGCCTCTTCCTTCAAAGATAAAGGGAATACCTTCTTCTTGATAACATCCTCGGGCATACCTGCAAGCTTAAATAATCCAAAAACTTCATCCACATAGATTAGGTGCAAATCGGGATGCAATGTTCCATCTCCTGTAAAAGGATAAGCTAGCAGTTTCTCTATCATACCCGAAGGAAATTCAAAGTAAACATTTTTAGTAGGTTGAGGAGAAACTCTTTGCTCTACTGGTCGGGGTGAAGATACCCCAAACAAGCCCCTCAAAGGATTACGTTCCATAGTAACAAGTGACAGTAAATTTCAGCACACTATATAAATTTTTCCTTACCAAATTCCACCTACCAAAGGCGCTTCACTCCCCGGCAACAGCGCCAGAAAAGATTCTTGATGACCCACAAGTGTAGGGGATCTATCGTAGCCTTTTCGATGTGTTAGAGTGTCGAACCCAACGAGGAGCAAAAGGAAATGATAAGCAGTTTTCAGTAAGGTATTCTCTGCGAGCACTGAAATTATCGGTAACATATAGTTTTGTGATAAGGAAATTTGTAATGAGTAGCAAGTAATAAAAGTAAATAAGGTGCGACAAGATGGCCCAATCCTTTTTGTAGCAAAGGACAATCCTGGACAAACTCTTATATAAAGTAAAGCACTCCCGAGGACACATGGGAATTATCGTCAAGCTAGTTTTCATCACGTTCATATGATTCGCATTCGGTACTTTGATAATTTGATATGTGGGTGGACCAGTGCTCGGGTACTGTCCTTCCTTGGACAAGCATCCCACTTATGATTAACCCCCATTGCAAGCATCTGCAACTACAACAAAAGTATTAAGGTAAACCTAACCATAGCATGAAACATATGCATATCAGCCCCTTACGAAGCAATACATAAACTAGGGTTTAAGCTTCTGTCACTCTAGCAACCCATCATCTAATTATTACTTCCCAATGCCTTCCTCTAGGCCCAAACAATGGTGAAGTGTCATGTAGTCGACGTTCACATGACACCACTAGAGGAGAGACAACATACATCTCATCAAAATATCGAACGAATACCAAATTCACATGACTACTTATAGCAAGACTTCTCCCATGTCCTCAGGAACAAATGTAACTACTCACAAATCATATTCATGTTCATGATTAGAGGGGTATTTGTTGGGGAACGTAGTAATTTCAAAAATTTCCCTACGCACACGCAAGATCATGGTGATGCATAGCAACTAGGGGAGAGTATGATCTACGTACCCTTGTAGATCGCAACGGAAGCGTTGACACAACATAGAGGAAGTAGTCGTACGTCTTCTTCCCGATCCGACCGATCCAAGCACCGTTACTCTGGCACCTCCGAGTTCTTAGCACACGTACAGCTCGATGACGATCCCCGGGCTCCGATCCAGCAAAGCTTCGGGGAGGAGTTCCGTCAGCACGACGGTGACGATCTTGATGTATTACTGACGCAGGCTTCGCCTAAGCACTTACAAACGATTATGATCGAGGTGGAATATTGGTGCAGGGGGCACCGCACACGGCTAAGGAACGATCTCAATGGATCAACTTGTGTCTATGGGGCCCCTTGCCTCAGTATATAAGGATGGAGGAGGAGGAGGCCGGCCAAGGCCATTGTGCGGCCAGGATGGAGTCCTACTAGGACTCCAAGTCCTAGTAGGAAGTCCATCAAGAGGGGAGAAGGGAGAAGGAAGTGGAGGAGTTAGGAAAGGTGGCCGGCCCCCTTTTCCCTAGTCCAATTCGGACTAGAGGGGAGGGGGGCGCAGCAGGCCTTTTCTCCTCTTCCCACTAAAGCCCATCAAGGCCCAATCTTCTCCCAGCGAATTCCCGTAACTCTCCGGTACTCCGAAAAATACCCGAATCACTCCGGAACCTTTCGATGTCCGAATTATAAGTCGTCCAATATATCGATCTTTACGTCCTCAACCATTTCGAGACCTCCTCGTCATGTCCCCGATCTCATCCGGGACTCCGAACTCCTTCCGTACATTCAAAAGGTCATAAACTCATAATATAACTTTCGAAACCTTAAGCGTGCGGACCCTACGGTTCGAGAACAACGTAGACATGACCGAGACACGTCTCCGGTCAATAACCAATAGCGGGACCTGGATGCCCATATTGGCTCCTACATATTCTACGAAGATCTTTATCGGTCAGACCGCATAACAACATACGTTGTTCCCTTTGTCATCGGTATGTTACTTGCCCGAGATTCGATCGTCGGTATCCAATACCTAGTTCAATCTTGTTACCGGCAAGTCTCTTTACTCGTTCCGTAATACATCATCTCACAACTAACATCTTAGTTGCAATGCTTGCAAGGCTTATGTGATGTGCATTACCGAGAGGGCCCAGAGATACCTCTCCGACAATCGGAGTGACAAATCCTAATCTTGAAATACGCCAACCCAACATCTACCTTTGGAGACACCTGTAATGCTCCTTTATAATCACCCAGTTACGTTGTGACGCTTGGTAGCACCCAAAGTGTTCCTCCGGCAAACGGGAGTTGCATAATCTCATAGTCATAGGAACATGTATAAGTCATGAAGGAAGCAATAGCAACATACTAAACGATCGTGTGCTAAGCTAATGGAATGGGTCATGTCAATCAGATCATTCAACTAATGATGTGACCTCGTTAATCAAATAACAACACTTTGTTCATGGTTAGGAAACATAACCATCTTTGATTAACGAGCTAGTCAAGTAGAGGCATACTAGTGACACTCTGTTTGTCTATGTATTCACACATGTATTACGTTTCCGATTAATACAATTCTAGCATGAATAATAAACATTTATCATGAAATAAGGAAATAAATAATAACTTTATTATTGCCTCTAGGGCATATTTCCTTCAGTCTCCCACTTGCACTAGAGTCAATAATCTAGTTCACATCGCCATGTGATTTAACAGCAATAGTTCACATCACCATGTGATTAACACCCATAGTTCACATCGACATGTGATCAACACCCAAAGGGTTTACTAGAGTCTGTAATCTAGTTCACATCGCTATGTGATTAACACCCAAAGAGTACTAAGGTGTGATCATGTTTTGCTTGTGAGATAATTTTAGTCAACGGGTCTGTCATATTCAGATCCGTAAGTATTTTGCGAATTTCTATGTCAACAATGCTCTGCACGGAGCTACTCTAGCTAATTGCTCCCACTTTCAATATGTACCCAGATTGAGACTTAGAATCATCTGGATCAGTGTCAAAAACATGCATCGACGTAACCCTTTACGGCGAACCTTTTTGTCACCTCCATAATCGAGAAACATATCCTTATTCCATTAAGGATAATTTTGACCGCTGTCCAGTGATCTACTCCTAGATCACTATTGTACTCCCATGCCAATTAGTGTAGGGCATACAATAGATCTGGTATACAGCATGGCATACTTTATAGAACCTATGACTGAGGCATAGGGAATGACTTTCATTCTCTTTCTATTTTCTGCCGTGGTCGGGCTTTGGGTCTTACTCAACTTCACGCCTTGTTACACAGGCAAGAACTCTTTCTTTGACTGTTCCATTTTGAACTACTTCAAAATCTTGTCAAGGTATGTACTCATTGAAAAACTTATCAAGCGTCTTGATCTATCTCTATAGATCTTGAAGCTCAATATGTAAGCAGCTTCACCGAAGTCTTTCTTTGAAAAACTCCTTTCAAACACTCCTTTTATGCTTTACAGAATAATTCTAAATTATTTCCGATCAACAATATGTCATTCACATATACTTATCAGAAATGTTGTAGTGCTCCCACTCACTTTCTCGTAAATACAGGCTTCACCGCAAGTCTGTATAAAACTATATGCTTTGATCAACTCATCAAAGCGTATATTCCAACTCCGAGATGCTTGCACCAGTCCACAAATGGATCGCTGGAGTTTGCACATTTTGTTAGCACCTTTCGGATTGACAAAACCTTCTGGTTGCATCGTATACAACTCTTCTTTAGTAAATCCATTAAGGAATGCAGTTTTGTTTATCCATTTGCCAGATTTCATAAAACGCGGCAATTGCTAACATGATTCGGACAGACTTAAGCATAGATACGAGTGAGAAACTCTCATCGTAGTCAACACCTTGAACTTGTCGAAAAACTTTTTGCGACAATTCTAGCTTTGTAGATAGTAACACTACTATCAGCGTCCGTCTTCCTCTTGAAGATCCATTTATTTTCTATGGCTTGCCGATCGGGCAAATCCATCAAAGTCCATACTTTGTTCTCATACATGGATCATATTTCAGATTTCATGGCCTCAAACCATTTCGCGGAATCTGGGCTCATCATCGCTTCCTCATAGTTCGTAGGTTCATCATGATCTAGTAGCATGACTTCCAGAAAAGGATTACCGTACCACTCTGGCGCGGATCTTACTCTGGTTGATCTACGAGATTCAGTAGTATCTTGTTCTGAAGTTTCATGATCATCATCATTAGCTTCCTCACTGACTGGTGTAGGTGTCGCAGAAACAGTTTTCTGTGATGTACTACTTTCCAATAAGGGAGCAGGTACAGTTACCTCGTCAAGTTCTACTTTCCTCCCACTCACTTCTTTCGAGAGAAACTCCTTCTCCAGAAAGTTTCCGAATTTAGCAACAAAAGTCTTGCCTTCGGATCTGTGATAGAAGGTGTATCCAATAGTTTCCTTTGGATATCCTATGAAGACGCACTACTCCGATTTGAGTTTGAGCTTATCAGGATGAAACCTTTTCATATAAGCATCGCAACCCCAAACTTTAAGAAATGACTGCTTAGGTTTCTTGCCAAACCATAGTTCACACGGTGTTGTCTCAACGGATTTAGATGGTGCCCTTTTTAACGTGAATGCAGCTGTCTCTAATGCATAACCCCAAAACGATAGTGGTAGATCGGTAAGAGACATCATAGATTGCACTATATCCAATAAAGTACGATTATGACGTTCGGACACACCATTATGCTGTGGTGTTCCATGTGGCATGAGTTTGTGAAACTATTCCACATTGTTTTAATTGAAGACCAAACTCGTAACTCAAATATTTTACCTCTGCGATCATATCGTAGAAACTTTTATTTTCTTGTCACGATGATTTTCCACTTCACTCTGAAATTCTTTGAACTGTTCAAATGTTTCAGACTTATGTTTCATCAAGTAGATATCCCCATATCTGCTCAAATCATCTGTGAAGGTCAGAAAATAATGATACCTGCTGCAAGCCTTAATATTCATCGGACCACATACATCAGTATGTATGATTTCCAACAAATCTGTTGCTTGCTTCATTGTTCCGGAGAACGGCGTTTTAGTCATCTTGCCCAAAAGGCATGGTTCGCAAGCATCAAGTGATTCATAATCAAGTGATTCCAAAATCCCATCAGCATGGAGTTTCTTCATGCGCTTTACACCAACATGACCTAAACGGCAGTGCTACAAATAAGTTGCACTATCATTATTAACTTTGCATCTTTTGGTTTCAATATTATGATTATGTGTATCACTACGATCGAGATCCAACGAACTATTTTCATTGGGTGTGTAACCATATAAGGTTTTTATTCATGTAAACAGAACAACAATTATTCTCTGACTTTAATGAATAACCGTATTGCAATAAACATGATCAAATCATATTCATGCTCAACGCAAAAACCAAATAACACTTATTCAGGTTCAACACTAATCCCGAAAGTATAGGGGAGTGTGCGATGATGATCATATCAATCTTGGAACCACTTCCAACACACATCGTCACTTCACCCTTAACTAGTCTCTGTTTATTATGCAACTCCCGTTTCGAGTTACTAATCTTAGCAACTGAACTAGTATCAAATACCCGAGGGGTTGCTATAAACACTAGTAAAGTACACATCAATAACATGTATATCTAATATACTTATGTTCACTTTGCCATCCTTCTTATCTGCTAATCACTTGGGGTAGTTCCGCTTCCAGTGACCAGTCCCTTTGCAGTAGAAACACTTAGTCTCAGGCTTAGGACCAGACTTGGGCTTATTCACTTGAGCAGCAACTTGCTTGCCGTTCTTCTTGAAGTTCCCCTTCTTCCCTTTGCCCTTTTATTGAAACTAGTGGTCTTGTCTACCATCAACACTTGATGCTCTTTCTTGATTTCTACCTTCGTCGATTTCAACATCACGAAGAGCTTGGGAATCACTATAGTCATCCCTTGCATATTATAGTTCATCACGAAGTTCTACTAACTTGGTGATGGTGACTAGAGAATTCTGTCAATCACTATTTTATCTGGAAGATTAACTCCCACTTGATTCAAGTGATTGTAGTACCCAGACAATCTGAGCACGTGCTCACTAGTTGAGCGATTCTCCTCCATCTTTTAGCTATAGAACTTGTTGGAGACTTCATATCTCTCAACTCGGGTATTTGCTTGAAATATTAACTTCAATTCCTGGAACATCTCATATGGTCCATGACGTTCAAAACGTCTTTGAAGTCCCGATTCTAAGCCGTTAAGCATGGTGCACTAAACTATCAAGAAGTCATCATATTGAGCTAGCCAAACGTTCATAACGTCTGCATCTGCTCCCGCAATAGGTCTGTCACCTAGTGGTGCATCAAGGACATAATTCTTCTGTGCAGCAATGAGGATAATCTCAGATCACGGATCCAATCCGCATCATTGCTACTAACATCTTTCAACACAATTTTCTCTAGGAACATATCAAAATAAACATATGAAAGCAACAATGCGAGCTATTGATCTACAACATAGATATGCTAATACTACCAGGACTAAGTTCATGATAAATTAAAGTTCAATTAATCATATTACTTAAGAACTCCCACTTAGATAGACATCCCTCTAATCCTCTAAGTGATTACGTGATCCAAATCAACTAAACCATGTCCGATCATCACGTGAGATGGAGTAGTTTCATTGGTGAACATCACTATGTTGATCATATCTACTATATGATTCACGCTCGACCTTTCGGTCTCCGTGTTCCGAGGCCATATCTGCATATGCTTGGCTCGTCAAGTATAACCTGAGTATTCCGCGTGTGCAACTGTTTTGCACCCGTTGTATTTGAACGTAGAGCCTATCACACCCGATCATCACGTGGTGTCTCAGCACGAAGAACTTTCGCAACGGTGCATACTCAGGGAGAACACTTCTTGATAATTAGTGAGAGATTATCTTAAAATGCTACCGTCAAACTAAGCAAAATAAGATGTATAAAAGATAAACATCATATGCAATCAAAATATGTGACATGATATGGCCATCATCATCTTGCTTCTTTGATCTCCATCTCCAAAGTACTGTCATGATCTATATCGTCACCGGCATGACACCATGATCTCCATCATCTTGATCTATATCAATGTGTCGTCACGTGGTCGTCTCGCCAACACTTGCTCTTGCAACTATTGCTATTGCATAGTGGTAAAGTAAAGAAATTATTGGGCGCTTGCATCTTATGCAATAGACAGACAACCATAAGGCTTTTGCCAGTTGCCGATAACTTCAACAAAACATGATCATCTTATACAACAACTTATAACTCATCACGTTTTGACCATATCACATCACAACATGCCCTGCAAAAACAAGTTAGACGTCCTCTACTTTGTTGTTGCAAATTTTACGTGGCTGCTACGGGCTTAAGCAAGAACCAATCTTACCTACACATCAAAACCACAACGATAGTTTGTCAAATAGACTCCGTTTTAACCTTCGCAAGGACCGGGCGTAGCCACACTCGGTTCAACTAAAGTTGGAGAAGCAGTCACCCGCAAGTCACCTTTGTGCAAAGCACGTCGGGGAAACCGGTCTCGCGTAAGCGTACGCGTAATGTCGGTCCGGGCCGCTTCATCCAACAATACCGCCGAACCAAAGTATGACATGCTGGTAGGCAGTATGACTTATATCGCCCACAACTCACTTGTGTTCTACTCGTGCATATAACATCAAACCATAAAAACCTAGGCTTGGATGCCTGTTGGGGAACGTAGTAATTTCAAAAATTTTCCTACGCAAACGCAAGATCATGGTGATGCATAGCAACGAGAGGGGAGAGTATGATCTATGTACCCTTGTAGATCAACAACGGAATCGTTGACACAACGTAGAGGAAGTAGTCATACGTCTTCCCGATCCGACCAATCCAAGCACCGTTACTCCGGCACCTCCGAGTTCTTAGCACACGTACAACTCGATGACGATCCCCGGGCTCCGATCCAGCAAAGCTTCGGGGAGGAGTTCTGTCAGCACGACGGCGTGGTGACGATCTTGATGTTCTACCGTCGCAGGGCTTCGCCTAAGCACCGCTATGATATGACCGAGGTGGAATATGGTGGAAGGGGGCACCGCACACGGCTAAGGAACGATCACGAGGATCAACTTGTGTGTCTATGGGGTGCCCCTTGCCTCAGTATATAAAGGATGGAGGAGGAGGAGGCCGGCCAAGGCCATTGGTGCGGCCAGGATGGGAGTCCTACTAGGACTCCAAGTCCTAGTAGGAGTCCCAAGAGGGGAGGAAGGGAGAAGGAAGTGGAGGAGTAGGAAAGGTGGCCGGCCCCCTTTTCCCTAGTCCAATTCGGACTAGAGGGGAGGGGGGGCGCAGCAGGCCTTTTCTCCTCTTCCCACTAAAGCCCATCAAGGCCCAATACTTCTCCCAGCGAATTCCCGTAACTCTCCGGTACTCCGAAAAATACCCGAATCACTCGGAACCTTTCCGATGTCCGAATATAGTCGTCCAATATATCGATCTTTACGTCTCGACCATTTCGAGACTCCTCGTCATGTCCCCGATCTCATCCGGGACTCCGAACTCCTTCGGTACATCAAAAGTCATAAACTCATAATATAACTGTCATCGAAACCTTAAGCGTGCGGACCCTACGGTTCGAGAACAACGTAGACATGACCGAGACACGTCTCCGGTCAATAACCAATAGCGGGACCTGGATGCCCATATTGGCTCCTACATATTCTACGAAGATCTTTATCGGTCAGACCGCATAACAACATACGTTGTTCCCTTTGTCATCGGTATGTTACTTGCCCGAGATTCGATCGTCGGTATCCAATACCTAGTTCAATCTTGTTACCGGCAAGTCTCTTTACTCGTTCCGTAATGCATCATCTCACAACTAACATCTTAGTTGCAATGCTTGCAAGGCTTATGTGATGTGCATTACCGAGAGGGCCCAGAGATACCTCTCCGACAATCGGAGTGACAAATCCTAATCTTGAAATACGCCAACCCAACATCTACCTTTGGAGACACCTGTAATGCTCCTTTATAATCACCCAGTTACGTTG
Organism: Triticum urartu; assembly: GCF_003073215.2. NCBI lineage: Eukaryota > Viridiplantae > Streptophyta > Magnoliopsida > Poales > Poaceae > Triticum > Triticum urartu. Next base: position 462,216,499 of record NC_053026.1, on the reverse strand, counting down.
TGACGTTTGGTAGCACCCAAAGTGTTCCTCCGGCAAACGGGAGTTGCATAATCTCATAGTCATAGGAACATGTATAAGTCATGAAGGAAGCAATAGCAACATACTAAACGATCGTGTGCTAAGCTAATGGAATGGGTCATGTCAATCAGATCATTCAACTAATGATGTGACCTCGTTAATCAAATAACAACACTTTGTTCATGGTTAGGAAACATAACCATCTTTGATTAACGAGCTAGTCAAGTAGAGGCATACTAGTGACACTCTGTTTGTCTATGTATTCACACATGTATTATGTTTCCGATTAATACAATTCTAGCATGAATAATAAACATTTATCATGAAATAAGGAAATAAATAATAACTTTATTATTGCCTCTAGGGCATATTTCCTTCAGTATTAATATGCATAAAGGATCTGAACATATGATCTTCCACCAAATAAACCAACTAGCATCAACTACAAGGAGTAATCAACACTACTAGCAACCCACAGGTACCAATCTGAGGCTTTGGGACAAAGATTGGATACAAGAGATGAATTAGGGTTTGAGATGAGATGGTGCTGGTGAAGATGTTGATGGAGATTGACCCCCTCCCAATGAGAGGATCGTTGGTGATGACGATGGTGATGATATCCCCCTCCCGGAGGGAAGTTTCCCCGGCAGAACAGCTCCGTCGGAGCCCTAGATTAGTTCCGCAGAGGTTCCGCCTCATGGCGGCGGAGTTTCATCCCGAAAGCTTGCTTATGATTTTTTTTCCTCGACGAAAGACTCCATATAGCCAAAGATGGGTATCATAGGGCTGCCAGGGGGCCCACGAGGCAGGGGGCGTGCTACCTCTTAAGCACTGCGTTGGTTTTCCCTTGAAGAGGAAAGGGTGATGCAGCAAAGTAGCGTAAGTATTTCCCTCGGTTTTTGAGAATCCAGTAGGAGGCCACGCTCGAGTCCCTTGCACCTACACAAACAAATAAGAACCTTGAAACCAACGCGATAAAGGGGTTGTCAATCCCTTCACGACCACTTGCAAAAGTGAGATCTGATAGAGAAGATAAGATAATATTTTTGGTGTTTTTATGGTAAAGGCCAAAAGTAAAGAAAGCAAAATAAACGATGCAAGAATTAGCTTGTTGACTGGAGATTAATATGATGGAAAATAGACCCGGGGACCATAGGTTTCACTAGTGGCTTCTCTCAAGATAGCATAAGTATTACGGTGGGTAAACAAATTACTGTCGAGCAATTGATAGAATTGAGCATAGTTATGAGAATATCTAGGTATGATCATGTATATAGGCATCACGTCCGTGACAAGTAGACCGACTCATGCCTGCATCTACTACTATTACTCCACACATCGACCACTATCTTGCATGCATCTAGAGTATTAAGTTCATAAGAACAGGGTAACGCTTTAAGCAAGATGACATGATGTAGAGGGATAAACTCATGCAATATGATATAAACCCCATCTTTTTATCCTTGATGGCAACAATACAATACGCATCGTTTCCCCTACTGTCACTGGGATTGAGCACCGCAAGATTGAACCCAAAGCTAAGCACTTCTCCCATTGCAAGAAAGATCAATCTAGTAGGCCAAACCAAACTGATAATTCGAGAGACTTGCAAAGATAACCAATCATACATAAAAGAATTCAGAGAAGATTCAAATATTGTTCATAGATAATCTTGATCATAAACCCACAATTCATCGGATCTCGACAAACACACCGCAAAAGAAGATTACATCAAATAGATATCCAAGAGAATCGAGGAGAACTTTGTATTGAGATCCAAAGAGAGAGAAGAAGCCATCTAGCTAATAACTATGGACCCGAAGGTCTGAGGTAAACTACTCACACATCATCAAAGAGGCTATGGTGTTGATGTAGAAGCGCTATGTGATCAATGCCCCCTCCGGCAGAGAGCCGGAAAAGGCCCCAAGATGGGATCTCATGGGTACAGAAGGTTGCGGTGGTGGAATTAGGTTTTCGTGGTGCTCATCGATGGTTTGGGGGTACGTAGGTATATATAGGAGGAAGAAGTAGGTCGGTGGAGCCACGAGGGGCCCATGAGGGTGGAGGGCGCACCCAGGGGGTAGGCGCGCCCCCTGCCTCGTGGCCTCCTCGTTGATTGCTTGACATCCACTCCAAGTCATCTGGATCACGTTTGTTCCAAAAATCATGCTCCCAAAGGTTTCATTCCGTTTGGACTCCATTTGATATTATTTTTCTGCGAAACACTCAAATAGGCAAGAAAACAGCAATTTGGGCTGAGCCTCCAGTTAATAGGATAGTCCCAAAAATAATATAAACGTGTATAAATAAGCCCATCAAACATCCAAACAAGAATACATTATAGCATGGAACAATTAAAAATTATAGATACGTTGGAGACGTATCAAGCATCCCCAAGCTTAATTCTTGCTCGTCCTCGAGTAGGTACGTGATAAAAACAATTTTTTTGATGTGGAATGCTTGTTAGCATAATTTTCAATGTAATTATTTTTATTGTGGCATGAATATTTAGATCCGAAAGATTCAAGATAAAAGTTTAATGTTGACATAAAAACAATAATACTTCAAACATGCTAACCAAGCAATTATGTCTTATCAAAATAACATATCCAAAGAAAGCTTATCCCTACAAAATCATATAGTTAGGCTATGTTTCAATTTTGTCACACAAAATGTTCTCATCATGCATAACCCCGATGACAAGCCGAGCAATTGGTTCATACTTTTTAACGCACTTCAGCCTTTTCAACCCTTACGTAATACATGAGTGCAAGCCATGGATATAGCACTATGGGTGGAATAAAGTATAATGATGGGGGTTATGAGAAGACAAAAAGGTAGAAAGTCTCACATTGACGCGGCTAATCAATAGGCTATGGAGATGCCCATCAATTGATGTCAATGAGAGGAGTAGGGATTGCCATGCAACGGATGCACTAGAGCTATAAATGTATGAAAGCTCAACAAAAGAAACTAAGTGGGTGTGCATCCAACTTGCTTGCTCACGAAGACCTAAGGCATTTTGAGGAAGCCCGTCATTGGAATATACAAGCCAAGTTCTATAATGAAAAATTCCCACTAGTATATGAAAGTGACAACATAGGAGACTCTCTATCATGAAGATCACGGTGCTACTTCGAAGCACAAGTGTGGAAAAAAGATAGTAACATTGTCCCTTCTCTCTTTTTCTCTCATTTTTTGGGCCTTCTCTTTTTTTCTTTGGCCTCTTTTTTTATTTAGTCCGGAATATCATCCTGACTTTTGGGGGAATCATAGTCTCCATCATCCTTTCCTCACATGGGACAATGCTCTAATAATGATGATCATCACACTTTTATTACTTACAACTCAATACTTAGAACAAAATATGACTCTATGTGAATGCCTCCGGCGGTGTACCGGGATATGCAATGAATCAAGAGTGACATGTATGAAAAAGTATGAATGGTGGCTTTGCCACAAATACAATGTCAACTACATGATTATGCAAAGCAAGATGGCAATGATGGAGCGTGTCATAATAAATGGAACGGTGGAAAGTTGCATGGCAATATATCTCAGAATGGCTATGGAAATGCCATGATAGGTAGGTATGGTGGCTGTTTTGAGGAAGATATAAGGAGGTTTATGTGTGATAGAGCATATCATATCACAGGGTTTGGATGCACTGGCGAAGTTTGCACCAACTCTCAAGGCGAGAAAGGGCAATGCACGGTACCGTAGAGGCTAGAAAATTGTGGAAGGTTGAGAGTGCGTATAATCCATGGACTCACATTAGTCATAAAGAACTCATATACTTATTGCAAAATTTTATTAGCCCTCGAAGCAAAGTACTACTACGCATGCCCCTAGAGGGATAGATTGGTAGGAAAAGACCATCGCTCGTCCCCGACCGCCACTCATAAGGAAAGCAATAAAAGAACATCTTATGTGTCAAAATTGCCACACAACTTTTACCATACGTGCATGCTACGGGACTTGCCAACCTTAACACAAGTATTTCTCAATTTCACAATTACTCAACTAGCACACTCTAATATTACCACCTTTATATCTCAAAACACTTATCAAGTATCAAACTTCTCATGATATTCAATGAACTCAATATGGAAGTTTTTATTATGCTCATCTTAGATGCCTATCACATTCTAATTAATTTCACAATTAAAGAAAATTACCATGCTGTTTAAGACTCTCAAAATAATATAAGTGAAGCATTAGAGATCAATAATTTCTATAAAATAAAACCACCACTGTGCTCTAAAATATATAAGTCAAGCACTAGAGCAAAAACTATATAGCTCAAAGATATAAGTGAAGCACATAGAGTATTCTAACAAATTCCAAATCATGTGTGCCTATATCAAAAGGTGTGTACATCAAGGATGATTGTGATAAACTAAAAATCAAAGACTCAAATCATACAATACGCTCCAATCAAAACACATATCATGTGGTGAATAAAAATATAGCCACAAGTAAAGTTACCGATAGACGAAGACAAAAGAGGGGATGCCTTTCGGGGCATCCCCAAGCTTAAGCTTTTGGTTGTCCTTAGATTTTACCTTGGGGTGCCTTTGGAATACCCAAGCTTAGGCTCTTTCCAATCCTTGTTCCATAATCCATCAGATCTTTACCCAAAACTTGAAAACTTCACAACACAAAACTTAAAAGAAAATCTCGTGAGCTCCGTTAGTAAAAGAAAACAAACCACCACTTCAAGGTACTGTAATGAACTCATTCTTTATTTATATTGGTGTTAAACCTACTGTATTCCAACTTTTCTATGGTTCATAAACTCTATTACTAGCCATAGATTCATTAAAATAAGCAAACAACACACGAAAAACAGAATCTGTCAAAAACAGAACAGTCTGTAGTAATATGTAGGTTTAGAATACTTCTGGAACCCCAAAAATTCTAAACTAAATTTCTGGACGTGAGGAATTTATCTATTAATCATCTGCAAAAATAATTAACTAAATAGCACTCTCCAATAAAAAATGGCAGCAATTCTCGCGAGCGCTAAAGTTTCTGTTTTTTACAGCAAGATCGCAAAGACTTTCCCCAAGTCTTCCCAAAGGATCTACTTGGCACAAACACTAATTAAAACACAAAACCGCATCTAAACAGAGGCTAGATGAATTATTTATTTAATAACAGCAAGGAAAAATATTGGGTTGTCTCCCAACAAGCGCTTTTCTTTAAAGCCTTTTAGCTAGGCAAAAGATTTCAACGATGCTCACATGAAAGACAAGAGTTGAAGCACAAAGAGAGCATCATAAAACACATGACAAACACATTTAAGTCTAACATACTTACTATGCATAGGCATCTTATAGGCAAACAAATTATCAAGGCAAGCAAAAACTAGCATATCCAAGAAAGCGGAAAGAAACGATAGCAATCTCAACATAACGAGAGGTAATTTAGAAACATGAAAATTTCTACAACCATATTTTCCTCTCTCATAATAATTACATGTAGGATCATAAGCAAATTCAGCAATATAGATATCACAAAACATATTCTTAACATGATCCACATGTATGCAATGTTGACATTTGAGGGAGTCCTGGATTAGGGGGTCTCCGGACAGCCGGACTATCTCTATTGGCCGGACTGTTAGACTATGAAGATACAAGATTGAAGACTTCGTATCGTGTCCGGATGGGACTCTACTTGGCGTGGAAGGCAAGCTAGGCAATACGGATATGGATATCTCCTCCTTTGTAACCGACCTTGTGTAACCCTAACCCTCTCTGGTGTCTATATAAACCGAAGGGTTTTAGTCCGTAGGACAACAATCACAACATACAATCATACCATAGGCTAGCTTCTAGGGTTTAGCCTCTCTAATCTCGTGGTAGATCTACTCTTGTACTACCCATATCATCAATATCAATCAAGCAGGACGTAGGGTTTTACCTCCATCAAGAGGGCCCGAACCTGGGTAAAACATTGTGTCCCCTGCCTCCTGTTACCATCCGGCCTAGACGCACAGTTCGGGACCCCCTACCCGAGATCTGCCGGTTTTGACACTGACATTGGTGCTTTCATTGAGAGTTCCTCTGTGTCGTCGACGTTAGGCTTGATGGCTCCTACTATCATCGATAGCGATGCGGTCCAGGGTGAGACTTTTCTCCCCGGATAGATCTTTGTATTGGGCGGCTTTGCACTGCGGGCTAATTCGCTTGGCCATCTGAAGCAGATTGAAAGCTACGCCCCTGGTCGTCAGGTCAGATTTGGAAGTTTGAACTACACAGCCGACATCCGCGGAGACTTGATCTTCGACGGATTCGAGCCACAGTCGGACGCGTCGCACTGTCACGATGGGTATGACCTAGCTCTGCCGCCGAACAGTACCCCAGAGGCCGCGCCTGCATCAGCTCCGACCCTTAGCTCGGAGCCAACTGCACCAATCAAGGACGGGTGGTTAGACACCGCCTCAGGGGCTGCAGTCTCAATGGCGATCGAGCCGAACACCAGCCCAACCCTCTGCGCAGCCCGTGACTCCAAGGTGCCGGACTCTTTTCCGGACTCCGAACCATCCGCGCCCTTGCCAATCGAAGCCGATTGGGCGCCGATCATGGAATTCACCGCCGCGGATATCTTTCAGCACTTGCCCTTCGGCGACATTCTGAATTCACTAAGGTCTCTCTCTTTGTCAGGAGAGCCCTGGCCGGACTATGGCCAATAGGATTAGGATGCGGACGACGAAGAAATTCGACGCCCACCCACCACCCACTTCGTAGCCACTGTCGATGATTTAACCGACATGCTCGACTTCGACTCCGAAGACATCGACGGTATGGATGACGATGTAGGAGACGAACATGAACCAGCGCCTATAGGGCACTGGAAAGCCACCTCGTCATATGACATATACATGGTGGATACACCCAACGAAGGCAATGGCGACGAGATAGCGGAGGATGACCCCTCCAAGAAGCAACCCAAGCGCCGACGTCAGCGGCGCCGCTCTAAGTCCCGCCAAAGCAAAAGTGGTGATACCAGCACAGGAGATAATAACACTCCGGATAGTGCCGAAGACAACAACAATCCCCTCCAACAAGATTTGGAGCAGGATGATAAAGGAGCCAGCTCTCCTGAGAGAGCGGCAGACGGAGAGGAGGAGGATGACAATTACATGCCCCCCTCTGAAGACGAGGCAAGCCTTGGTGATGGTGAATTCGCCGTACCAGAGGATCCCGTCGAACAAGAGCGCTTCAAGCGCCGGCTTATGGCCACGGCAAATAGCCTGAAGAAAAAGCAGCAGCAGCTTCAAGCTGATCAAGATCTGCTAGCTGACAGATGGACTGAAGTCCTCGCGGCCGAGGAATATAAACTCGAGCGCCCCTCCAAGAATTACCCAAAGTACAGGTTACTACCCCGACCAGAGGAAGAAGCGTATGATACGGCTGATCGGCCACCTCGTGGCCGCGATAGAGAGGCATTCCAGCCAAAAACTCAGCCTCCACCCCGACGCCATTCAAATAAAAAGGCATGGGGAGATACGCCAGACCTGCGAGACATATTGGAGGACAAAGAAAAGCATGCAAGATCGATCTACGGATCACGACGGCGCACCACTCTGCGCCACGCCGGATACAGTAAAAGCAAATCCGGCTGGGCCGAACACAGCGGGCAAGACCCATTCGAGCTGCGTCGCGATATAGCCCAATACAGAGGCGCCGCACACCCCTTATGCTTCACAGACGAAGTAATGGAACATCAATTCCCAGAAGGTTTCAAACCTGTAAATATTGAATCATACGATGGCACAACAGATCCCGCAGTATGGATTGAGGATTTCCTCCTCCACATCCACATGGCCTGCGGTGATGACTTACACGCCATCAAATACCTCCCACTAAAGCTCAAAGGACCATCGCGGCATTGGCTTAACAGCTTGCCAGCGGACTCCATTAGCTGTTGGGAAGATCTGGAAGCCGCATTCCTCGACAACTTTCAGGGCACTTATGTGCGACCACCAGACGCCGATGACTTGAGCCACATAATTCAGCAGCCAGAAGAGTCGGCCAGGCAATTCTGGACTCGGTTCCTTACAAAGAAAAATCAAATCGTCGACTGTCCGGATGCGGAGGCCTTAGCGGTTTTCAAACACAACATCCGAGACGAATGGCTAGCCCGGCACCTTGGTCAGGAAAAGCCGAAATCTATGGCAGCTCTCACGACACTCATGACCCGCTTTTGTGCGGGAGAAGAAAGCTGGCTGGCTCGCAGTAATAACATATCAAAGAACCATGGTACCTCAGATACCAAGGACGGCAATAGCAGGTCATGTCGCAACAAACATAAGCGCCGCATTAACAGCGAAAATACTGAGGATACGGCAGTCAATGCCGGATTCAAAGGCTCTAAACCCGGTCAGCGGAAAAAGCCATTCAAACAAAGTACGCCGGGTCCGTCCAGCTTGGACCGTATAATCGATCGCTCGTGTCAAATACACGGGACCCCAGACAAGCCAACCAATCACACCAACAGGGACTGTTGGGTGTTCAAGCAGGCCGGCAAGTTAATTGCCAAAAACAAGGACAAGGGGCCGCATAGCGATGACGAGGAGGAGCCCCGACAGCCGCACACTGGAGGACAGAAGAGGTTTCCCCCGCAAGTGCGAACGGTGAACATGATATACGCAACCCACATCCCCAAGAGGGAACGGAAGCGTGCGCTCAGGGACGTATATGCGTTGGAGCCAGTCACCCCAAAATTCAACCCTTGGTCCTCCTGTCCGATCACCTTTGATCGCAGGGACCATCCCACTAGTATCCGTCATGGCGGATTTGCCGCACTGGTCCTAGACCCAATCATTGACGGGTTCCACCTCACTCGAGTCCTTATGGATGGCGGCAGCAGCCTGAACCTGCTTTATTAGGACACAATGTGCAAAATGGGTATAGACCCTCAAGGATCAAACCCACAAAAACGACCTTTAAAGGCGTCATTCCAGGTGTGGAGGCCCATTGCACAAGCTCAGTTACACTGGCAGTGGTCTTCGGATCCCCGGATAATTTCCGAAGTGAAGAGTTAATCTTCGATATAGTCCCATTCCGCAGTGGTTATCACGCGCTGCTCGGGCGAACCGCATTCGCTAGATTCAATGTGGTACCGCATTTTGCATACCTCAAGCTCAAGATGCCAGGACCTCGCGGAGTTATTACAGTCAATGGAAACACATAGCGCTCTCTCCGAACAGAGGAGCACACCGCGGCCCTCGCAGCAGAAGCGCAAAGCAGCCTCTCAAGGCAATCAACTAGTTCGGCGCTTCAAAGCCCGGACACCTTCAAGCGCGCTCGGGGCAATCGGCAAATAGACTGCCTGGCACGATCTAAGCTCGCGTAGCAATATGGCGGCCACCCCAATCCCAGCCCAACGGCGAAACTCGTGCCGCGTGTACATAATTACGCATTAAAAATACCATGGGCACAGGTGGGGAGGGGGCACAACTGCGACACGCCCCAAGATGCGGCTTAAACCACACTAGGGGCTTCCCGTTTGGTTATTTTTCTTTTTTTTCAGGACCTTAATCTCTGGAAACACTGTCCGACAGCACCATTGCCGAACACATGATGCAGCAACCAAGGAGGCAGACAGCTACGTCATACCACGGAATTCCCAGGTTGATTACAGTAACGAGCGAAATATTTGATTTAATATCATTCCTCAGCTTGCCCTTGGAAGGGACATAGTCCTAGTCTTTGCTTATCGCACTATCTGTATCACTCTGCTTTAACGCAATTTTTTAATAAACAATGCATAACATTATGACTATTATTGCATTCTTGTTATATATATATCTATGTGTTCATTAATGACACCTTGCAACCGTACACCTTGGTACGGCTAATACACCAGGGGCTTACGTACCTCACAATACGATGTGAAAAGTCCGAACACTTTCACAAGTGCGGCACCCCGAACTTATAGCATTATATGCATCAGCTTCGAATCATGTCTTTGGTCAAATGTTGGGTTTGCCCGGCTCCTATGTTTTGGTACCTTATGTTCCGCTCTATCGGCTAAGGTAGCGCTAGCAGAACTACTGCGATTGTGCCCCAGTTCTACTGGGTTCAGCACCTCAGTAGAGAAATCTAAAATTGACTGTCATGATAAGGCGAGAAACTGGTCGCTGTTCGGCGAGGTTTTCGAGTCCCTAAAGACTTATGCCGCTTAGAGCGAGGGGTCGGCCTTGTCCGGCTTAAAGGCGTGTATCGCGCCCCAAATTCGGCCTTCTGAATACCAGGGGCTTCGCCGAAATTTAAAATTATAGAATTCTATGGCTAAGTGAGAGTGATAAAGCATTATTAGTCTGGTTGCCTGGTTCATTGTGCTGAGCACCTCCCTCGAAGGACCCAAACATGGGAACAAGAGTGCTCAGGTTTATCCCGAACACCCCAGCACTAGTGGCATGGGGGAAGAAGCCGAGGACTAGCCATCTCTCAGATTGGATAAACAGCCAAATAGAAGGTAATATTTTAAATTCACACAAGCGTTGCATAGCGCATATGAAACAAGTTTTCATCATACAGGATCACACGAGGAAGTTTACTCAAATATTACATCCTTTGAACATTCGTCCGCTACAAGACGGGCACCCTTCAGGACACCCTCATAATAAATTTCGGGGGTGCGATGCTCCTTGCCCTGCGGCGGCCCTTCCTTGATCAGCTTCACAGCGTCTAGCTTGGCCCACTGCACCTTCACACGGGCGAAAGCCCGGCGTGCACCTTCGATGCAGACGGACTGCTTGATGACCTCCAGCAGTGGGCAGGCATCCACAAGCCGCCTCACCAGGCCGAAGTAACTGTTCGGAAGGACGTCGCCAGGCCACAGCCAGACTATAAGGCCCTTCATGGCCTGTTCGGCTGCCTTGTGCAGCTCGACCAGCTGCTTTAGCTGGTCGCTCAGAGGCATTGGGTGTTTGGTCCCAGTATACTGAGACCAGAACAGCTTCTCCGTTGAGCTTCCCTCCTCGGCCTGGTAAAACTGCGCGGCATCCGACAAGCTGCAGGGCAAATCTGTGAATGCTCCTGGAGAGCTCCGAATTTGGGTAAGTAATCGGTAATTTACTTTTACATGCTTGCTCTGCATATAGAATGCCTTACCCGCCGCTATCTTCTTCATTGCGTCGATCTCCTGGAGGGCCTTCTGGGCCTCGGCCTTGGCACTCTTTGCGCTCTCGAGGGCCGCGGCAAGCTTAGACTCTCGCGTCTTCGAGTCAAGCTCCAACGCCTCGTGCTTCGTCACGAGAGCCTGGAGCTCTTGCTGCACCTCGCCCACACGAGCCTCTTGTTTTTCCCGCCTGGTGCGCTCCTTGGCCACTTTATCTTCGGCCTTGGTTAGCGCTTGCTTCAGGGTCGCCACCTCGGTCGTGGCCCCTGGCAAATATATGATGATCCTGTCATTTTGCAATCGCGTCTTCTTTTATATATACATATCTATAGACAGGGTATTACTTACCCTTGTTCTCCTCGAGCTGCCTCTTGGCAAGGCCGAGCCCTTTCCTGGACCCCTCGAGGTCCTGCTTCAGTACGGTGACCTCCGCAGTCAGTGCGGCGGACGCCAGCAGCGAAGCCTGCATATGCATATTGACATACTTATATTAGACTCCTGCGATATTATTTGATCCTCTGCTCGGCTTTTCTTTGTGAACACCGAACAAAGCATCAGGGGCTACTGTCTATGCGGTAATATTTCTACTACATTTTAAAACACTTACCTCAAAGCCTGTTAGAAGGCTGGCACAGGCTTCAGTTAATCCGCTCTTGGTGGACTGAACCTTTTGGATCACCGCACTCATGATAGTGCAGTGCTCCTCATCAATAGAAGCGCTGCGAAGCGCTTCCAGCAGATTGTCCGGTGCCTCTGGATGGACAGAGGTCACCGGCACAGGCGTCTTACCCCTCTTAGAAGGAGGCCGCCTTCCCGAGCCCGGAACCGCTGGAGGGTCCGGCGCGGTGTTCGGCTGAGGGCCGAACTCGAAGCTCTCGGGGGCCCCGTCCCCGCGGCTCCCGGAGTTCGGAAGGTCGCCTTGAGGCGCCTCCAGGACTGTCTCCCCTCGACCCGGTGCCTCTTGAGACAGCACCTCGGCGTCGTCAGCAGGATGAGGGGAGGTGGCGGTCGGGACTGGATCGCTATCCATGTCCGACGAGCCCAGGGATCCGTCCAATGATACATCAATGCTGGTTCGCGGCGGCCTGCATAATCATGTTCGGCGTTAGGGAAAGCAGTGCGACAAAGGAATGCTACGAGTTACTCTAGTATCCGAATACTTACGATCTCCCCAGGGGCTTGGCCCTGGGCAACCACTCGTCTTTGTCTTCGTCGGCGACGGTGGAGCTGTCCGGAAGGAGAGTCCTTCCCTTCTTGGACCCTTCGGCCCCCCTAGTTAGGGCGGCCTTCCTTTTCTTATCTCCCCCTGTAGGAGGAGGAGCATCTTCTTCTTCTTCCTCGTCTTCGGGGGAGGAGTGCGCCGCAGAGTCATCGGACGGTGAGTCCGATGACGCCTGGCGTCGGGAACTCTTTCGGGTTCCCTTGGCCTTCTTGGTCTTCTCCGGCACCGTATAAGGAGCCGGAGTTAGCATCTTCGCCAGAAGAGCTGGGCCTTCGGGCAAAGGAGCCGGACAATCGATCTATCCGGCCGTCTCCTGCCAGTCCTATCAAAGGTACGGGAGTTTAGATCCCGCATGGAGTCAACCTATAAAAAATAAGTATCCTGCGAGAGGTAGAGCAGCTTACCGCTTTGGCTTGGCGCTTTGCGTTGAATCACGATCCTTAGTAATGGGAGGGGGACCTCAGCGCTTTTGAACAGCACCCTCCAGGCATCTTCGTGAGTTGTGTCGAAAAGCCTGTTCAGAGTTCGGTGTCGCGCCGGGTCGAACTCCCACAAGTTGAACTCCCGTTGTTGGCACAGGAGAATCCGGCGGTGGAGCATGACCTGGACCACGTTGACAAGTTTGAGCTTCTTGTTCACCATGTTTTGAATACATGTTTGGAGTCCGGTCAGCTCTTCCGAACTACCCCAGGACAGGCCCTTCTCTTTCTAGGAGGTGAGCCACGTGGGGATGCCAGATTGGAACTCGGGGACCGCTGCCCATACAGGGTCACGCAGCTCGGTGATGTAGAACCACCCTGATTGCCACCCCTTTATGGTTTCCACAAAGGAGCCCTCGAGCCATGTTACGTTGGGAATCTTGCCCACCATGGCGCCTCTGCACTCCACCTAGCGGCCGCCCACCACCTCCAGCTTGACGTTGAAGGTCTTCAACCATAAGCCGAAGTGGGGCTTGATGCGGAGGAAGGCCTCGCACACGACTATAAACGCCGAGATGTTGAGGATGAAGTTTGGGGCCAGATCGTGGAAATCCAGGCCGTAATAGAACATGAGCCCTCGGACGAATGGATGGAGAGGGAATCCCAGTCCGCGGAGGAAATGGGTGAGGAATACTACCCTCTCATGGGGCCTGAGGGTGGGGATGAGCTGCCCCTCATCTGGGAGCCGGTGCGCGATGTCGTCGGGCAGGTATCCGGCTCTCCTCAGTTTCTTGATGTCTCCCTCCATGACGGAGGAGACCATCCACTTGCCTCCCACTCCGGACATGGTTGGAGAAGGTTGAGGTGGGAAGTGTGGACTTGGGCGCTAGAGCTCGAGTGTGCGAAAACGGATGAGCAAAGGAGGAAGAAGGCGTGGATAGGAAGGTGAATCCTTATCCTTTTATATGGGCGGACGAAACTGAGCGTTCCCACTTGCCTGGTAAAACTCGCTTATCCCCCAAGCGCCGTAATTGATGGCGCGGTTGGGTTACCCACGCCCGTATTGATGAGAATCCCGTAATAAGGGGACATGATCTCTGCTTTGACAAGACGTGTCGAAAAACTGCCTCGCGTTATGTGCGGGGCTGGTTAAAGGGAACGGTTCGAATAATCACCGGGCCATGACATAACGTCATGCTGCCAAAACAAGCCAGCAAATTAGATCTGTGAAAATATTATTCTCTCTATGGTGGAATGTGGAACTTATTTTGCAGGGTCGGACACTATCCTCATATTCAAATTCTTTTCTGATGTATTCGGAGAAGGAACCCGCCTTGCAATGCCAAAGACAATATTGCGCGCTGGACACATCGTCATTAAATCCCGGTTCAGGGGCTACAGAGGGAGTCCTGGATTAGGGGGTCTCCGGACAGCCGGACTATCTCTATTGGCCGGACTGTTAGACTATGAAGATACAAGATTGAAGACTTCGTCTCGTGTCCGGATGGGACTCTGCTTGGCGTGGAAGGCAAGCTAGGCAATACGGATATGGATATCTCCTCCTTAGTAACCGACCTTGTGTAACCCTAACCCTCTCCGGTGTCTATATAAACCGAAGGGTTTTAGTCCGTAGGACAACAATCACAACATACAATCATACCATAGGCTAGCTTATAGGGTTTAGCCTCTCTGATCTCGTGGAAGATCTACTCTTGTACTACCCATATCATCAATATCAATCAAGCAGGACGTAGGGTTTTACCTCCATCAAGAGGGCCCGAACCTGGGTAAAACATTGTGTCCCCTGCCTCATGTTACCATCCGGCCTAGACGCACAGTTCGGGACCCCCTACCCGAGATCCGCCGGTTTTGACACCGACAACACTCTTCCAAAATAGTGGGATTAACATTAACTAAAGTCATGACCTCTCCAAACCCACTTTTATCAAAAAAATCATAAGATTGAACATTTTCCAAATATGTGGGATCTAAAGTTGACACTCTTCCAAACCCACTTTCAATAATATTGTAAACACTATTATCAATCTCATATTCATCATGGGGCTTAAATAAATTTCCATGATCATAAGAAGAATCACCCCAGTCATGATCATTGCAACAAGTAGAGGACATAGCAAAACTAGCATCCCCAAGCTTAGGGTTTTGCATATTATTAGCACAATTGACATTAATAGAATTTATAATAACATCATTGCAATCATTCTTTTCATCAAAGGAACTATCAAGTATGGGTGCAATAGCAACGATCTCATGTTTAACATAAGGAACTATAGCAAATTCATGTTCATAAATATTGGCATCATGGCCACAAGAGTAGCAAGCATCATGTTCATCAAGGGATATTTCAATCAAATCATCGAAATCATAATTATTTATAGATTCATGCATATCATTATTTTCTTCCAAAGCAACGGTCATTCTTTCAATAAATTCTTTGACATAGACATTATGAGCATAGTTTTCATAGCAATATTTAAGTATGTCAAGATTTTCAGATTCGTAGAGAGTAATATCATACTTTTAAATCAAAGAAGCAACTTCATAAGCACCCTTAAAAGCAAAAAATTCTTCAATTTGTTCGATATCCTAGTAACTATAAACACCCATTGCATAAGAAGATAAGATTTCATTTTCATTAAACTCACATTGGTAGGGAAGGTGTTTTTTAGGGTTCTTAGAGCAACAAGTAAAATCACAAATTTCACAAAGATTCCAAGCATAACACAGCAATCTGTTTATTTGATCCCATAAGAGTTTCCCTTTTTCAGACAAACGATGACGCACAAAATGAGCATGCTCATCTAAAGATTTTCCATCAACTAGGCTAGTTGGGGTTTCAGCACGAGCGCATAAGGATCGAAGATGATCCAAGTAGAACACTTTAAGTGGATCCATATCAATAGATTTTTAGCGAGCAAAGATGCAAGCAAATAGAAGGCACATGGAAACACAAACAAAAAGACATACGAGAAGAGGGCGAAGAAAAGGCAAAGGCAAAGGTGAAGTGGGGGAGAGGAAAACAAGAGGCAAATGGCAAATAATGTAATGCAAGGGATAAGAGTTTATGATGGGTACTTGGTATGTCTTGACTTGTGCCTAGACTCCCCGGCAACGGCGCCAGAAATCCTTCTTGCTACCTCTTGAGCACTGCGTTGGTTTTCCCTTGAAGAGGAAACGATGATGCAGCAAAGTAGCGTAAGTATTTCCCTCAATCTTTGAGAACCAAGGTATCAATCCAGTAGGAGGCCACGCTTGAGTCCTTTGCACCTACACAAACAAATAAGAACCTTGCAACCAACATGATAAAGGGGTTGTCAATCCCTTCACGGCCACTTGCAAAAGTGAGATCAGCTAGAGAAGATAAGATAATGTTTTTGGTATTTTTATGATAAAGACTAAAAGTAAAGAAAGCAAAATAAACGGTGCAAGAAATAGCTTGTTGACGGGAGATTAATATGATGGAAAATAGACCCGGGGGCCATAGGTTTCACTAGTGGCTTCTCTCAAGATAGCATAAGTATTACGGTGGGTAAACAAATTACTGTCGAGCAATTGATAGAATTGAGCATAGTTATGAGAATATCTAGGTATGATCATGTATATAGGCATCACGTCCGTGACAAGTAGACCGACTCCTGCCTGCATCTACTACTATTACTCCACACATCGACCGCTATCCATCATGCATCTAGAGTATTAAGTTCATAAGAACGGAGTAACGCTTTAAGCAAGATGACATGATGTAGAGGGATAAACTCATGCAATATGATATAAACCCCATCTTTTTATCCTCGATAGCAACAATACAATACATGTCGTTTCCCCTACTGTCACTGGGATCGAGCACCGCAAGATTGAACCCAAAGCCAAGCACTTCTCCCATTGCAAGAAAGATCAATCTAGTAGGCCAAACCAAACTGATAATTCGAAGAGACTTGCAAAGATAACCAATCATACATAAAAGAATTCAGAGAAGATTCAAATATTGTTCATAGATAATATTGATCATAAACCCACAATTCATCAGATCTCGACAAACACGCCGCAAAAGAAGATTACATCGAATAGATCTCCAAGAGAATCGAGGAAAACTTTGTATTGAGATCCAAAGAGAGAGAAGAAGCCATCTAGCTAATAGCTATGGACCCGAAGGTCTGAGGTAAACTACTCACACATTATCAGAGAGGCTATGGTGTTGATTTAGAATCCCTCCGTGATCAATGCCCCCTCCGGCGGAGCGCTGGAAAAGGCCCCAAGATGGGATCTCACGGGTACAGAAGGTTGCGGCGGTGGAATTAGGTTTTCGTGGTGCTCATCGTTGGTTCGGGGGTACATAGGTATATATAGGAGGAAGAAGTAGGTCGGTGGAGCCACGAGGGGCCCACGAGGGTGAAGGGCGCGCCTAGGGGGTAGGCGCGCCCCCTGCCTCGTGGCCTCCTCGTTGATTGCTTGACGTCTACTCCAATTCCTCTGGATCACATTTGTTCCAAAAATCACGCTCCCGAAGGTTTCATTCCGTTTGGACTCCGTTTGATATTCTTTTTTCTACGAAACACTGAAATAGGCAAAAAAACAATAATTTGGGTCGGGCCTCCGGTTAATATTTTGGTCCCAAAAATAATATAAAAGTGTATAAATAAGCCCATTAAACATCCAAAACAGAACATATAATAGCATGGAACAATAAAAAATTATAGATACGTTGGAGACGTATCAGGGCGCGCCTAGGGGGGTAGGGCGCGCCCCCCACCCTCGTGGACGGTGGGTGGCCCTCTGGTACTTCTTTCACCCAATATTTTTTATATATTCGGAAACATACTCCCGTGAAGTTTCAGGACTTTTGGAGATGTGCAGAATAGGTCTCTAATATTTGCTCCTTTTCCAGCCCAGAATTCCAGCTGGCGGCATTCCCCCTCTTCATGTAAACCTTGTAAAGTAAGAGAGAATAGGCATAAGTATTGTTACATAATGTGTAATAACAGCCCATAATGCAATAAATATCGATATAAAAGCATGATGCAAAATGGATGTATCTTTAAGTTTTGTGTTGTGAAGTTTCCAAGTTTTGGGTAAAGTTTTGATAGACTGCGGAATAAGGAGTGGCAAGAGACTAAGGTTGGGGGTGCCCAAGGCACCCCAAGGTAATATTCAAGGACAACCAAGAGCCTAAGCTTGGGGATGCCCCGGATGGCATCCCCTCTTTTGTCTTTGTTCATCGGTAACTTTACTTTAGGCTATATTTTTATTCACCACATGATATGAGTTTTGCTTGGACCGTCATTTTATTTTATTAGGATTTGCTTGCTGCTATTTAGAGTTGTATTTTTCATCTTTTAGTTCAATAAAAAGGTCAAGTATAGCCTTTACCATGCTTATTTTGCAAGTCTATATGTTGATGTTTGAAAACAGAAAGTTTGATGCTATGTTTTGAATATTGGTGAATAATCAGAATACATAATGAGTAACAACAAATTATCTACAGTGTGCTATTTTTCAGAATTTTTGGAGTTAAAGAAGTATGATTCCTCTTGCATTCTTTACAGATTATCTTGTCTAGACAGATTGCTGTTATGATTGCATTGTTTGCATATGTTTGCTTGTTTAATGATTCTATTTGAGGATAGGGGTGTTAAATATGCAGAGGCATTTAGTAGGCAATACCAAATTATAATTTTAGTGATTTTCTACAGTAGAGAATGATAAGGTTTTGCATGGATTTATACTAACTTATCTCATGAGTTGTTTTTGGGTTTTGTGCGGATGAAGCTTTTAAGATTTAGGGAAACCGCTATATGAAAGGAATTAAGGAGACACAAAAGCTAAAGCTTGGGGATGCCCAAGGCATACCTAATTAATATTTCAAGAAGTCTCAAGCATCTAAGCTTGGGGATGCCCCGGTTGGCATCCCACCTTTCTTCTTCAACAACTATCAGTCAGTTTTCGTTGAGCCTATGTTTTTTGCTTCTTCACATGATATGTGCTATCCTTGCAATTTCATTTTATTTTGTTTTGCTTGCTGTTATATAAAGTACTTAAGATCTGAAATTTTGTTTATGAGAAGGAGTCTTCACATAGTTACATAATTATTCGACTACTCATTGACCTTCACTTATATCTTTTGGAGTAGTTTGTCATTTGCTCTAGTGCTTCACTTATATTTTTTTAGAGCATGAAGGTAGTTTTATTTTGAAGAAATTTATGAACTCTCATGCTTCACTTATATTATTTTGAGAGTCTTGAAACAACATTGTAATTTTCTTTGGTTATGAATTTAGTCCTAATATGATGGGCATCCAAGAGGGATATAATAAAAAATTCCATATAAAGTGCATTGAATACTATGAGAAGTTTGATTCCTTGCATTTGTTTTGAGATGTAAAGATGGTGATATTAGAGTCATGCTAGTAAGTAATTGTGAATTGGAGAAATACTCGTGTTAAGGTTAGTGATTACCGTAGCATGCACGTATGGTGAACCGTTATGTGATGAAGTCGGGGCATGATTTATTTATTGATTGTCTTCCTTATGAGTGGTGGTCGGGGACGAGCGATGGTCTTTTCCTACCAATCTATCCCCCTAGGAGCATGCGTGTAGTACTTCATTTCGATAACTAATAGATTTTTGCATTAAGTGTGTGAGTTCTTTATGACTAATGTTGAGTCCATGGATTATACGCAATCTCACCCTTCCACCATTGCTAGCCTCTCTAGTACCGTGCAATTTTCGCTGGTACCATACACCCACCGTATACCTTCCTCAAAACAGCCACCATACCTACCTATTATGGCATTTCCATAGCCATTCCGAGATATATTGCCATGCAACTTCCACCGTTCCGTTTATTATGACACACTTCATCGTTGTCATATTACTTTGCATGATCGTGTAGTTGACATCGTATTTGTGGCAAAGCTGGCAGTCATCATTTTTCATACATGTCACTCTTGAGTCATTGCACATCCCGGTACACCGCCGGACGCATACATATAGAGTTATATTTTGTTCTAAGTATCGAGTTGTAGTTCTTGAGTTGTAAGTAAATAAAAGTGTGATGATCTTCATTATTAGAGCATTGTCCCATGTGAGGAAAGGATGATGGAGACTATGATTCCCCCACAAGTCGGGATGAGACTCCGGACAAAAAAAACAGGCCAAAAAAGGAGAGAGAAGGCCCAAAAAAGAGAGAAAAGAGAGAAGAGGCAATGTCACTATCCTTTTACCACACTTGCGCTTCAAAGTAGCACCATGATCTTCATGATAGAGAGTCTCCTATGCTGTCACTTTCATATACTAGTGGGAATTTTTCATTATAGAACTTGGCTTGTATATTCCAATGATGGGCTTCCTCAAATTGCCATAGGTCTTCATGAGCAAGCAAGTTGGATGCACACCCACTTAGTTTCTTTTTGAGCTTTAATAAACTTATAGCTCTAGTGCATCCATTGCATGGCAATCCCTACTCACTCACATTGATATCTATTGATGGGCATCTCCATATCCCATTGATATGCCTAGTTGATGTGAGACTATCTCCCTCTTTTTTGTCTTCTCCACAACCACCTTCCATTCCACCTATAGTTCTATGTCCATGGCTCACACTCATGTATTGCGTGAAAGTTGAAAAAGTTTGAGAACGTCAAAAGTATGAAACAATTGCTTGGCTTGTCATTGGGGTTGTGCGTGATTTGAATATTTTGTGTGATGAAGATGGAGCATAGCCAGACTATATGATTTTGTAGGGATAAGCTTTCTTTGGCCATGTTATTTTGAGAAGACATGATTGCTTTATTAGTATTATTGTTTTTATGTCAATATTAAACATTTATTTTGAATCTTATGGATCTGAACATTCATGCCACAATAAAGAAAAATTACATGGATGAATATGTTAGGTAGCATTCCACATCAAAAATTCTGTTTTTATCATTTACCTACTCGAGGACGAGCAGGAATTAAGCTCGGGGATGCTTGATATGTCTCCAACGTATCTATAATTTTTTATTGTTCCATGCTATTATATTATCCATCTTGGGTGTTTTATATGCATTTATATGCTATTTTATATTATTTTTGGGACTAACTTATTAACCTAGAGCCCAATGTCAGTTTCTGTTTTTTTCCTTGTTTTTGAGTTTCGCGGAAAAGGAATATCAAACGGAGTCCAAATGAGCTGAAAATTTACGGTGATTTTTTATGGACCAAAAGAAGCCCTCGAAGCAAAAGAGTTGGGCCAGAAGAGCCACGAGGCCTCCACAAGGGTGGAGGGCGCACCCCATGTCTTGTCATCGCCTTGTGGACCCCCCTGACTTGTTGCGGACGCCAAAAATTCCTACAAATATAGAAACCCCCAGAAATAAACCTAGATCGGGAGTTCCGCTGCCGCAAGCCTCTATAGCTACGAAAAACCAATCGGGAGCCCGTTCTGGCACCCTGCCGGAGGGGGAAACCATCATCGGTGGCCATCTTCATCATCCGGCGCTCTCCATGATGAGGAGGGAGTAGTTCACCCTCGGGGCTGAGGGTATGTACCAGCAGCTATGTGTTTGATCTCTCTCTCTCTCGTGTTCTTGATTTGGCACGATCTTGATGTACCGCGAGCTTTGCTACTATACTTGAATCATATGGTGTTTCTCCTTCTCTATCTTATTGTGATGAATTGAGTTTTACCTTTGAGGTTTCACTATTATCGGATTGAATACTATTATGGATTTGAGAACACTTGATGTATGTATTGTGTGGGATACTTGTGGTGACAATGGGGTGTTCTATTGATTCACTTGTTGTATGTTTTGGCACTCAACTCATGATTCTCGAGGTGGCATTGGGGTAATCTATGCATAGGGGTTGATGCACATTTTCGTCCTTGTTTCTCCGGTAGGAATCTTGGGGAAGTCTTTGAGGTTCTTTATGTTGGATTGAATATTGTGAATCTGAAGTTGTTTGATGCATATCTTATAATTGACCCATGGATACTTGTGGTGACATTGAAGTATCTAGGTGACATTAGGGTTGATTGATGTGTGTCATATGGTGTTATTTTACTATGAACTCTAGGGTTGTTTGTGACACTTATAGGAATAGCTCAATGGATTGATCGAAAAGAATAACTTTGAGGTGGTTTCGTACTCTACAAGCAATTTCATCTTATTTTCTCCATGATAGGAACTTTGGAGTGACTTTTTTCGCACGTTGAGGGATTTCCATATGATCTAATTATGTTATCATTGTTGAGAGAACTTGCACTAGTGAAAGTATGAACCCTAGGCCTCGTTTTCAGGCATTGGAATACCATTTCAGCTCACTTTTGTTACTAGTTACCTTGCTGTTTTTATATTTTCAGATTACAAAAACCTATATCTACCATCCATATTGCACTTGTGTCACCATCTCTTCGTTGAAATAGTGCACCTATACAATTTACCATTGTATTGGGTGTGTTGGGGACACAAGAGACTCTCTGTTATTTGGTTGCATGGTTGTTTGAGAGAGACCATCTTCAGCCTACGCCTCCCACGGATTGATAAACCTTAGGTCATCCACTTGAGGTAAATTTGCTACTATCCTACAAAACTTTGCGCTTGGAGGCCCAACATGAGTCTACAAGAAGAAGGTTGCGCAGTAGGCATCAACAATCTACGTAATGCACATGGAGCACGCTCCATGATATTTTGGAGGGTGTGCGCAAACACAAATTCGCCCATAATGTGGTCTCCATTTTTTATATTTAATTCTTTTTACCTGATCTATGACAACTTAGAACAAACAATTCAATATGTGAACAAACAATATTACAAACCTTTAATCTTAATATATTAAATACAAAAACATATCCAAATGTAACAAATAATCCTATAAAAATGGTTCAAGTAAAAATAAATAATCTTTAAATAATCTAAACACACTATCTCCCATGTAGTTGCTAATGATGCTCAACAAGATCCTCCTTCAGCTGATGATGGGAGTCCCAGTCCTCAATCTTCTGGTACTCCTCAAGAAATGCTTGAATGTGGCATGTGTCACTGCTAGGCTAGCTGGTGATACGTCTCCAACGTATCTATAATTTTTTATTGTTCCATGCTATTATATTATCTGCTTTGGATGTTTTATATGCATTAATATGCTATTTTATATTATTTTTGGGACTAACCTATAAACCTAGAGCCCAGTGTCAGTTCTTGTTTTTTCCTTGTTTTAGAGTTTCACAGAAAAGGAATACCAAACAGAGTCCAAACGGAATGAAACTTTCACGATGATTTTTCTTGGACCAGAAGGCATCCAGAGGGCTTGGAGTGCACGTCAGGAAAGCCACGAGGCGGCCACAAGGTCGGGAGGCACGCCTAGGGGGTAGGGCGTGCCCCCCACCCTTGTGGGCCCCTCGTGATTCCACCGACCTATTTCTTCCACCTATATATTCTCAAATATCCCAAAACCTTCCATGGGAACCACGAAACCACTTTTCCACTGCCGCGACCTTCTGTACCCATGAGATCCCATCTAGGGGCCTTTTTGATCGTCCTACCAGAGGGGGGTTCGATCACGGAGGGCTTCTACATCAACACCATTGCCTCTCCAATGGAGCATGAGTAGTTTACCACAGACCTACGGCTCCATAGCTAGTAGCTAGATGGCTTCTTCTCTCTCTCTCTCTCTCTCTCTCTCTCTCTCTTTGATTCTCAATACCATGTTCTCCTCAATGTTCTTGGAGATCTATTCGATGTAATATTTTTTTGCGGTGTGTTTGCCGAGATTCGATGAATTATGGATTTATGATCAGCTTATCTATGAATATTATTTGAATCTCCTCTAAATTCTTATATGCATGATTTGATATCTTTGCAAGTCTCTTCGAACTATCGATTTGGTTTGGCCAACTAGATTGGTTTTTCTTGCAATGGGAGAAGTGCTTAGCTTTGGGTTCAATCTTGCGGTGCTCGATCCTAGTGACAGAAGGGGAACTGACACGTATTGTATTGTCGCCATCGAGAATAACAAGATGGGGTTTTCATCATATTGCTTGGGTTTATCCCGCTACATCATGTCATCTTACTTAATGCATATATGTTCTTCATGAACTTAATACTCTAGATAAAGGCACGAGTCGGTCGATGTGTGGAGTAATAGTAGTAGATACAGGCAGGAGTCAGTCTACTTGATACGTACATGATGCCTATATTCATGATCATTGCCTTAGATATTGTCATAACTTTGCGCTTTTCTATCAATTGCTCGACAGTAATTTGTTCACCCACCGTAATATTTTCTATCTTGAGAGAAGCCTCTAGTGAAACCTATGGCCCCCGGGTCTATTTTTCCATCTTATAAATTTCCGATCTACAATTTTAGTTTCCTATTTACTTTCTTTGCAATATTTTACTTTCCGGTCTATAAACCAAAAATACCAAAAATATTACTTTACCATTTATCCATCTATATCAGATCTCACTTTGCAAATAACCGCGAAGGGATTGACAACCCCTTTGTTGCGTTGGGTGCAAGTTGGTGTTTGTTTGTGCAGGTATTCGGTGGCTTGTGCACTGTCTCCTACTGGATTGATACCTTGGTTCTCAAAAGCTGAGGGAAGTACTTACTCTACTTTGCTGCATCACCCTTTCCTCTTCAAGGGAAAAACCAACGCAAGCTCAAGAGGTAGCAGCTGGCGACTGTGCCAATATCTGGGATATCCCTATCATCCTATATGATCATATTGTGTAGGATTACACAGCATGTCATTATATTTGACAAGGCATCCTCGTTTCATAAATGAACATGTCCCCGGACAATTAAGAAACTTGCTCATTGCATTCCAAATGCCTTTGTAGTGTCTTTCGTCTGAAATTTTGGTGCCTTGGTGAAATGCTTATGTTTCATGCTCTTATTAACCCGTCTTCACAAATGTTGGCCAAGATGGATATATGTCATTGGCGAGATAGTAACATTGGTCATGCTGGTGGCCATTCACATTGAAGTTGCAAGGTGAAGTATTACCCGCTAGCCTTGCAAATAGATGAGATATCTGCAATACATTGGTGTTGTTGTGAGATCTAGGCAACCCAAAGTAGCAATGCTAGATCCATCAATCTTTGAAGGCAAAAACTTTCAATTTTTTGTTGGATCCTTGCAATGCCCCATGATTTGGCCGTGCTAAACTGCATGGCAACTCTTCCACCTCTAATGCATACACAAAGACGCATCCACCCCTCGTCCTCGAGTTGTTGCTTCGACTAGTTAGTGAATGCATGGCAAAGGTAACAAATCCTTCTTCAGCACCATGACTAGGTCTGACAACCAGTCCGAGTGCATGACTGCTCGGGTGAAGCCGACTTCAAGCAGCTTAGCCAGCTCTTCATACATATCCTTACGCTTGGGTACTTAGAATCTGCACAAGGCATGTTTCACTGGCTTGGAGTCGAGAATGATAATCAGGCCATGCTCCGCAAACTCCCTTGGGATCCCTTGCATATCAGAATGATGCTAGGTGAAGATCTACCAATTCTCACAAAGGAAGTCATGGAGCGCGCTTTCCTATTTAGGGTCAAGGCCTGATCCTATCAAGGACATCTTGGATGGGTCCTCGGAATGGACATGGATCTCGGTGTCGAGGGAACCCTAATCACCGAACTACTTGGGTTTGGTGGGTCTCGGCATCGAGCGAACCCTAATCACCAAACTACTTGGGTCTCGGGGGCTCGATGTCGATGAAACCCTAATCACCAAACTACTTGAGTCTAGGGGGCTCAGCATTGAGGGAACCCTAATTACCACCATCTATCAAGATATATATAAATTCAATCACCATATATCGTCCATCTGCCAAAGCAACATATATCATGATATATATAACTTCAACCACATCTATGATCCATCTGTCAAAGCAACATGGATCAAGAGTTATAACTCGAACCATCTAACATAGCATACTTAAGCATAATTAATAGATTATTACAAACCATGGATTCTTACAGGTGCATAATTAATAGGTTCTTGCATTACAACATAGCTACAAACCATAGCATAGAGGAGTTCAACATAGTTCACAACTAGTAGATCCATACATCACACTTCGATACACCACCATTCTTCACAAAATGTTAGCAAAGCATACTCTTCTTCATCTACCCAGTTCATCTTCATCTTCATCTAGCTCATTCCTCCAAGATGTCATGGATCAATGATACGTCTCCAACGTATCTATAGTTTTTGATTGTTCCATGCTGTTATATTATCAATCTTGGATGTTTTATAATCATTTTCTAGTCATTTTATATCATTTTTTGGTACTAACCTATTGACATAGTGCCAAGTGCCAGTTGTTGTTTTCTGCATGTTTTTTTACATCACAGGAAATCAATATCAAACGGAGTCCAAACACAACGAAACTTTATGGAGATTTTTTTTGGACCAGAAGGAACATAACGGGCCCTGGCTGCGCCTGGGGGTGCTCCGAGGAGAGCACGACCCACCAGGGCGCGCCAGGAGGCCCAGGCGCGCCCTGGTGGGTTTTGTGCCCACCTCGGGTGCCCCCCGGACCGCCTCTTTGCTCTATAAATACCCCAATATTCCCCAAACCCTAGGGGAGTTGACGAAATATTCATCCAGCCGCCACAGACTCCAGAACCACCAGATCCAATCTAGACACCATCTCGGATGGGGTTCACCACCTCTATTGGTGCCTCTCCGATGATGCATGAGTAGTTCTTTGTAGACCTTCGGGTCCGTAGTTAGTAGCTAGATGGCTTCCTCTCTTTGTCTTGATTCTCAATACAATGGTCTCTTGGAGATCCATATGATGTAACTCTTTTGTGGTGTGTTTGTTGGGATCGATGAACTTTGAGTTTATGATAAGATCTATCTTTTTATATCCATGAACATATTCGGGTTTCTTTGATATCTTTTATGCATGATTGCTTATAGCCATGTATTTCTTCTCTGATATTTGGGTTTTGTTTGGCAAACTTGATCTATTTATCTTGCAATGGGAAGAGATGCTTTGTAGTGGGTTCGATCTTACGGTGCTTGATCCCAGTGACGGAAGGGGAACCGACACGTATGTATCGTTGCTACTAAGGATAAAACGATGGGGTCTATCTCTACATAGATAGATCTTGTCTACATCATGTCATCATTCTTATTGCATTACTCCGTTTATCCATGAACTTAATACACGAGATGCATGCTGGATAGCGGTCGATGCATGGAGTAATACTAGTAGATGCAGGCAGGAGTCGGTCTACTAATCTTGGATGTGATGCCTATGTAATGATCATTGCCTGAATATCATCATGATTATTTGAAGTTCTATCGATTGCCCAATAGTAATTTGTTCATCCACCGTTTGCTATTTTTCTCGAGAGAAGCCACTAGTGAAACCTACGGCCCTCGGGTATCTTTCTCATATTATTTGCCTTTGCGATCTATTTTCCTTTGCTTTTATTTTCAGATCTATTAAACTGAAAACACAAAAATACCTTGCTGCAATTTATTTTATTTGGCGTTCGAACTACCAATATTTATAACTCTCTCACGTCTGTTTGCCCATCTTGGGCCGCCGCTACCCTAAAGGGATTGACAACCCCTTTTACACGTCGGGTTGCGAGTAGTTGTTATTTGTGTTCAGGTGTTGATTACGTTGTGTTGCTTGGTTCTCCTACTGGTTCGATAACCTTGGTTTCACACCTGAGGGAAATACCTATCGCCGTTGTGCTGCATCATCCCTTCCTCTTTGGGGAAATACCGACGTAGCTTCAAGCGACATCAAAAGGAATTTCCGGCGCCGTTGCCGGGGAGGATCATCTACATATACCAGGTTCCCAATCACAAATCTCATCTCCTTGCAATTTACATTATTTGCCATTTGCCTCTCATTTTCCTCTCCCCCACTTCACAAAAATTTGTCGTTTTATTCGCCCCTCTTTTCCCATTCGTCGTTTTCTTGCCGGGTCTGTTTTTGTGTGCAATATTGTTTGCCATTATTATCGTCATGGATAGTTTTTCTTCTATTGCGTGCACTCCTGAGAACGAGGTTCTCAACTTTAAACAAAGGGGAGGAGAAAATTTAGAAGATGCTTGGTATAGAATTTGCAATGCTCATAATAGATCTATCTGTAAGCAATCTACTGTTGTTCTTGTTCGTTGCTTTTATCTGGGCATCACCACTTGGTATAAATTCGTCCTTGATACGATTACCGGTGGAAATTTCTTGATGTGTCCCTCTCTTGATGCTTTCAATGCTATGGGAAATTTAGTAGGCTCACCACCCCTTATGATTAATGAAACAACTTTGACTCATGAGCATGTTATGGAAATATTAGATGCTATTGAAAAGAAAATGCTTACTGAAGAGCATATTGAAAATTTGGATAAAAAGATGCAAAATTTTGCTACTAAGATTGGGTCAAAAGTGGGAGAAGTTTTTAAGTTGTTAAAGGAAAAGGGGACCATAATTCATGAAAGAATTGAAGAAAGTTCGTCTTAGATTCATAAATTAGAAAAAATCTTTAGTAATTTGAGCATGGCTTTTGCTTCCGCTAAAACTATTGAAAAAACTCCTATAAAGATTGGCAAGACTACTCAAGTTACTAAGAACAAGGGTGCAAGTTTTAGTAATAGTAAAGAGGATCTTAAGATGATTAGCATTCACCCGAATTTTGTTGAAGTTATAAGAGATCCCTTTGGTAAGAATGAATTCTTTAAAATTGTTCCTAGGAGTATTGTCATTGAAAATCTTTATGCTAAATCTATGAAGAACTCTAAGTGCTTGATTGAAGAGTTGAACAAAGATGACAAAACTTAGATCCCTGCTTTATGCCTAGCTAAGGACGTAAAACTATAGCGCTTGTTGGGAGGCAACCCAATGAATAAAATTTATTTTTGCTTTTTGCTTTCTATTCTTGTGTGTTTGCACAATTATGCTACTGTTATGATTATGTTTTCTATGTTTTAATTAGTGTTTGTACCAAGTAAAGCCTTTAGGATCTTCTTGGGTGATAGTTGTTTGATCTTGCTGAAAAACAGAAACTTTTGCGCTCGCAAAAATAATTCTCATTTTAACCAGAGAGTGATAAAATACCCATTCCCCTTGCAGTAGATCAATATACAAATTTCTCAGGTCGTCTTAATTTTTCAGAATTTTTGGAGTTACAGAAGTATTCGAAATAGTCAGATTTCTACAGACTGTTCTGTTTTGACAAATTCTGTTTTCTTTGCGTTGTGTGCTTGTTTTGATGGCTCTATGGTTTTCGTTGATGAGTTTTTGCCATAGAAAAATTGGAATACGGTAGATATAATTCAAGAACAAAATATTAATTGGTTTGATACAACACTTATAGTAGTGATTTATTTTCTTATACTAACGGATCTCACGAAGGTTTTGTTGAGTTTTGTGTGGTTGAAGTTTTCAAGTTTTGGGTTATCTTACAATGGATGAAGGAATAAGGAGTAGAAGAGCCTAAGCTTGGGGATGCCCCGACATCCCAAGCTATTATCCAAAAATGAGCAACCAACTAAGCTTGGGGATGCCCCCGAGTGGCATCCCGTCTTTCTTCTAACGACCATCGGTATTTTACTCGAAGCTATATTTTTATTCGTCACATACTATGTGTTTTCCTTGGAGCGTCTTGTATGATATGAGTTTTTTCTTGTTTTATTTTGTGTTTTAAGTCTTGATCCCTTTCTGGATGCACCTATTTGAGAGAGCCAAAATTATGTCATGACTTGTTATAATTGCTCTCTATGCTTCACTTAAATTTTTTTATGAGCTATGGACTTGCTCTAGTGCTTCACTTATATCTTTTGGAGCATGGTGTGCTTTAGTATTTTTGAAGAAATTCTCTCTTGCTTCACTTAGATTTATTTGAGAGTTAGTAAAAATTTCAAGAAATTCTCTCTTGCTTCACTTAAATTAATTTCAGAGAAAGAAAGAAATATTATGCTCATGATCTTCACTTATAATTGTTTGAGCTTATGAAAAGCAACACATGAAAATTAGTCCCAAAGTGATAGATATCCAAGAAGGATATAATAAAAACTATCATGAAGATCATTGGACAAAATAAACTCGATTCTTAGTAATAGTTTTGAGATATGATGATCTGATATGTGAGTTATGTTGATGAGTAATTAATTATGCTTTAGTAAGAATATTGGTGTTAAGGTTTGCGATTCCCTATGCAAGCACAAAAGTCAATAGTCATGCAATGAAAGTATATCCTACTTGTGGTGCATTATTCAGTGTTAGTTATGCTTAATGCTCGCTTATGAGATTATCTGTTTCTTGGTTGGTCGCTTCTCAATCTTTTGCTAGCCTTCATTTTGCACTAAGTATGATCTCTAGTTGTGCATCCAAAAGCCTTTAACCCAGTTTTGCCACATGAGTCCACTGTATCTACCTATATGTGGTATTCTTTTGCCGTTCTAAGCAAATTTGCTTGTGCCATCTCTAATTTTTAAAATAAACTTCCCTTTTGTGTGTTCGTTTCGCTCGCGGAGCGGTGAGGGGTGGCTAATATTTTCCATGCTAGATGTGTTATTCTCACGATGAGTGTTTATTCACTTGTCATTGCACAAGAGTAAGGCAAAGGTATTAGGGATGCCCAGTCCCGAAATGAAAAAATGAATTTACTTTATGTTGTCAAATAATAAATTCCTTGGAAAGTATTGGTATGGAAGGCACCATGGATACAGTTAGCCATGGAAAGTGAAAGTATGGTGGAAAAAGGAATAAACTTTATTTTCTGTTTGGGAACCGCCTATGATATATCTAGCATGGAAAGTGTTGTGAGCTCTAAGTCGTTTTTGTTGGTGGGATGGATACACCTCCCAAAATGTTTTTATCTCTAAGTTTTTCGCTTTGAGCTCTGGCACCTCTACAAATCCCTACTTCCCTCTGCGAAGGGCCTTTCTTTTACTTTATGCATTTTTTATTTTGAATTTGAGTCTCCATCTTCTCTTATAAAAGCACTAATGATAACCCACAAGTATAGGGGATCAATTGTAGCCTCTTTCGATAAGTAAGAGTGTCGAACCCAACGAGGAGCTAAAGGTAAAACAAATATTCCCTCAAGTTCTATCGACCACCGATACAACTCTACGCACGCTTAACGTTCGCTTTACCTAGAACAAGTATGAAACTAGAAGTACTTTGTAGGTGTAACGGGATAGGTTTGCAAGAATATAAAGAGCATGTAAATAAAAACTAGGGGCTGTTTTAGGTAAAGAAGCAATAAAGTTAGTATAGCGAGTGTGGAAAAGTGGTGGTAGGAGTTGCGAAATTGTTCCTAAGCAATTGACTACTTTACTAGACCGATAGCAAGTTTTATGTGGGAGAGGCCACTGCTAGCATGTCATCCCTGACTTGGAATTCTATGCGCTTATGATTGGAACTATTAGCAAGCATCCGCAACTACTAACGTTCATTAAGGTAAAACCCAACCATAGCATTAAGATATATTGGTCCCCCTTCAATCCCGTATGCATCAATTTCTATGCTAGGTTGAAGATTCTGTCACTCTTGCCCTCCAATACATAGTCCTATCAACATACAACTAACCCTATGGTGTGATCCACGCGGGCGCTCATATGATGGGCACCAAAGGACAGCAACATAACCACAAGCAAATTAAACCAATCATAGCAGTTCACCAATTACCGATAGGGCAACGAAAATCTACTCAGACATCATAGGATGGCAACACATCATTGGATAATAATATGAAGCATAAAGCACCATGTTCAAGTAGAGGGTACAGCGGGTTGCGGGAGAGTGGACCGCTGTAGATAGAGGGGGTAAGGTGATGGAGATGTTGGTGAAGATTGCGAAGGTGTTGGTGTAGATTGCGGTGATGATGATGGCCCCCGGCGGCGTTCTGGCGCCATCGGAAGCGAGGGGGAGAGAGCCCCCTTCTTATTCTTCTTCCTTGACCTTCTCCCTAGATGGGAGAAGGGTTTCCCCTCTAGTCCATCGCCTCCATGGCATGGGAGGGGCAAGAGCCCCTCCGAGATTGGATCTGTCTCTCTGTCTCTCTCTGTTTCTGCGTTCCCGGATTCTGACCTTTCACCGTTTCTTATATATTCAGAGATCCGTAACTCCGATTGGATTGAAACCTTCGCCCCGATTTTTTCCAAAATTAACTTTCTTGCGGCCAAAGAAGAGCAGCAACCACCTTACAGGGGCCCCACGAGGGTCAGGGGGCGCCCCCTGCCTCGTGGCCCCCTCGGGCACCTTCTCGCATTGATTCTTCTTCCCATATTTCACAAATATTCCAAAAAATATTCTCCGTCCATTTTTATTCCGTTTGGACTCCGTTTGATATGGATTTTCTATGAAACAAAAAACATGCAATAAAAAGGAACTGGCACTGGGCACTGGAACAATATGTTAGTCCCAAAAATAGTATAAAAAGTTGCCAAAAGTATATGAAAGTTGTAGAATATTGGCATGGAACAATCAAAAATTATAGATATGATGGAGACGTATTAGCATCCCCAAGCTTAATTCCTGCTCGTCCTCGAGTAGGTAAATGATAAAAAAGATAATTTTTGATGTGGAATGCTACCTAGCATAATCTTGATCACATAATCTAATAATGGCATGAATATTAAGACACGAGTGATTCAAAGAAATAGTCTATCATTTGACATTAAGACAATAATACTTCAAGCATACTAACCAAGCAATTATGTCTTATCAAAATAACATAGCCAAAGAAAGCTCATCCCTACAAAAACATATAGTCTGGCTATGCTCCATCTTCACCACACAAAGCATTCAAATCATGCACAACCCCGATGACAAGCCGGGCAATTGGTTCATACTTTTTAATGCGCTTCAGCCTTTTCAACCCTCACGCAATACATGAGCACAAGCTATGGACATAGCACTATGGGTGGAATGGAATATGATGATGGAGGTTTTTGTGAGAGGACAAAAAAGGAGAAAGTTTCACATCAACGCGGCTAACCAACGGGCTATGGAGATGCCCATCAATTGATGTCAATGTGAGGAGTAGGGATTGCCATGCAACGGATTCACTAGAGCTATAAGTGTATGAAAACTCAAACTGAAACTAAGTGGGTGTGCATCCAACTTTCTTGCTCATGAAGACCTACGGCATTTGAGGAAGCCCGTCATTGGAATATACAAGCCAAGTTCTATAATGAAAATTCCCACTAGTATATGAAAGTAATAACTCAAGAGACTCTCTATATGAAGAACATGGTGCTACTCTGAAGCACAAGTGTGGTAAAAGGATAGTAACAATGCCCCTTCTCTCTTTTTCTCTCATTTTTTGTTTTTTCTCTTTTTTTGTTTTGGTGGGCTTCACTACAAAAAAAATACACTTCCGTGATGATACGTGTTTGTCACAGTAGGTCACGTTTTCTGTCATGCATGTACATCCATGACAAATTTATGACAAAATCAGATAGTCACACATGTGCTGTCGTAGAAGTGTTCCATGACATTACCAAAATTATCACCACGGAAGTGTCCACTTCCATGACGATAAATCGTGCGTCACAGAAGTGCTTTCGTCAAGGGTGACCAACATGTGGCATCCACCATAACGGAACGCCGTTAAGCTATCGGGTCCGGTTTTGGATCCGATAACCCGTTAACAGCCCGGACCAATGGGGATTTTCCACGTCTAAAATCATCATTGGCCGGAGGAAACACGTGTCAGCTCCGCGTTGGCACAGGTGTCACTCATCCAATGGGCGAGATGCGCCTATGATATGTTAACACGTGGACCGGCCCAAAAGTGGCCCATAAATTTTAAATGGGCCGGCCCAACTAAAGGCCCACAAGATTTTGCGGACCATAATGGCCGGCCCAGCTAAAGGCCCACAAGATTTTGTGGGCCATAATGGGCCGGCCTAGTTAAAGGCCCACAAGATTTTTGCGGGCCATAATGGGTCGGCCCATGTGAAGGCCCACAAGATTTTTGTGGACCATAATGGGCCGGCCCAGCGAAAGGCCCACGAGATTTCGCCGACATTAATGGGTCGGCCCAGCTGTAGGCCCACAAGATTTTGAGGACCCTAGTAGGCTGGCCCATTAACTGGCTGCCACGTTCTGGGCCTAATAATGGCCCATATGAGATCCGGCCCATTAAAAGCCTACCACATTCTGGGCCAAATTACGGCCCAGATCAGGTCCGACCCTTTAAGAGGCTTTGGGATAAATTATGGGCCATATCAGATTCGGCCCGTCAACTGGACGCCATGCTTTTTGGCCCACTTGCTAAAGGCTCATTTAGTAATTTAGCCTGATATTAGTTTCGGCCTGTAAGGTCCCGTTTAACATTTTGGCCCTATATTAACTTCAGCTTGTTAAAAGCCCGTCATATAGTTGGGCCTAACTACGGCCCAGTTTGCATCCGGTCTGCTAGCAGCCGATAATCTGATTGGGCCAAACAAGTACCGAGACAATTTTGGCTTGTTATAAGCCCATGATTTGATTGGCACATTCATGGGTCGGGGTCTATTTCGGCCTGCTGCCGGCCCGTGAGTTGTTCGGCACGTTTCAGGCCTAACCTACTTTTCGGCCTCCTAAAGGCCCATTGAGTTTTCTTGGGAAAATAGGGCCGGCGGTTTACTTGGCCTATTAAAGGCTCGAATCTACTAGTGGGCCAGTTTACATTTAGGCCTGTTAACGGACCAAGATGACGGGGCCCATGATGTGAATCATACAGGTGATTTGCATGACGTCCATTTGGCCGGTTTACTGTGAAGACAGGATATATATACAGTAAAATAACTGCAGCATCGTTAATAAGAAAAAAAAACCTAGACTATACAATAAAGAAATTACGGCATATTACATCCATTGGGCATCAAAGTTCGCCACTATGATAATAAAGCACAAGCAGACAGCAGATTACATACACTGGGCATCAAAGATCGCCACCAGTGCAACTAAACACGCTGACAAAATAATATACAAAACTGACAGCACTTCAATAGTGTTCAAGAAAGGTTAGCCCTGCTCGAGAGCTGCAGCGCAAGCAGCTGAGCAAGCTGGTGAGACTCCACTTGTTTGACACTTATACCCTCCTCACTTTGAAAGATAAACAAGTAGACAAATGGCAGGTTTTGCACATATAAGTATCAGTGCTGACAATTCATCACATTTCTTACTGACGAATAAAGTGACACAGTTTAAAATAGCATTAACACAATATGGTATTGTTCAGGTCAAGACATGGCAGGAAATGACATTGTGAAGGAGTTGGCAGCTTCACGACACCACTGGATTACAGATCAAGAACTCATAAGTATCAATGGTTAGTGTGCTGTCAATTTATCCCATTTTAGATTGGCAAAATAAGATCACTTGCTCTGTATAGTTTAATTTACATGGTATGAAGAAGGAACTTGGTTGTACAACTGAAAACTTAAATTGAGAAGGACAAACTTTTGTTTATGAACTGGAGTACATAATAAACTTTAAACATGTAATTTGATGCAAACACCAAAAATAAATAGCTGTTGCAGTCATGCCTAACCAAATATATACAACAAAGTTTGAAGGCTTGAGAAGGACAAACTTACATTATTGGTGAAGGCAGACTCTATAAAGCCCTTGTCCATGCTGATGGGGGGGCAATTCAAGAAGTTTACCACAGAATCTTCTTTGCCTTTATTCTACATTTTGTTAAGAGTAAATATAGATGTGACAATATAAGAAAAAATGGAGAATATTTAAGATAAGATGAAGAGTGATGCTACATAACCAAGTAGCTATAAATGTAAGTACAACGATAGCGGCAAAAGGTACAGCCAAGAGCAATGCAGAGCTAAACTTCTTCAGTACCATCGGTGTTATCCAACCTTATGGTAATACTAAATGTAGATCTTATGTGTAGAAAATGGAGGGCAAAGGAAAATAAGATGCAGAGTGATGGTACATGAACAACTACCTATCAATATAAGTACACTAATAAAGGACATCAGGTACTTACAAGAACAGTGCAGAGCTAAAAAATTTCATTGGCATTGGATATATTCTACACTAATGTAACCATTCATATAGATCAGATAATTTGGAGTGAACAATTGATAAGCAAGCTATCATGCATACTGCTGTCACATAATGAACCAGGTATGTATGCAAGCACAGTGATACAGGACAACAAGTACTAACAAGAGCAAAGTAGCGGGCAGCATATTTGCGATATCCTGTCATTCTTTTTAAACTGGAATTCTTTTTCGAGCAGATTTCCTGCAAAAAAGATCCGTAAGGCACATGCGGAAAAATAGAAGTTCAAATTGTCATGCGATATCATAGACAGTACCTCATCCTCGGAACGAGACCAGTGCATAACAAGGTTTTTCCATTCAATGTCTTCTAAATTTAGCACAGGAGACTTCACCAGAAATTCGTTTATAGACTTGCCATCAAAGTGTGATTTCCTCAGGTAACACTGATACTGCTGCAATGCTTCCTTGAAAAGCGCAAGCAAGCTTTGCTCGTCATGACTATCCAGATTGACCATCGCCTACTTACAACAATGTAATGTAAATCATTGATGTGTTCAATCAACAGAAAACAGGAAAATAATCACCATGAATAATAGCACTTACACGTAAGTGGGACAGGAAGATGTGAAAATGGTGTTTGTCTTCACTCTAATCTTCCCATGATGGGAATATATGCATGTAGTCCCTAACAACATTGAAAGCATTGTATTTTAAACTGGGAATAACTGGAATGGGGTTCCAATCTGCAGGAATTGGTCGTCTCTGTAGTTGGGATAGGTCTTTGGCCGGTGGACTTGTTGTACTTTTTGCTGGAGTGGGATTTTTCTATGGTACGGCTGGTGTTATGGCAACTGAAATCTGCATACCATTTGCTGGAGTGCAGGTCCTGTGTGGTGCGACTAGTGGTGTGGCCAGTGAAGTACGGGTATAGTCTGCTGGAGTCGGTCCTACGTTTTGTGTCACTGGTTGTACATCCAATATAAGTGGGGTGCTCTCTGATTTCTTTGGCACAACCACGTTTTTCAAGGACTTTGCTGGTGCTCATTCAGGTTCGGCAATCACCCTCTTCCTTTTTGATGTCTGATGCACAAGAATGGCATTTGAGTGGGAAAACGTGGTATGATGACAGATGGAATATGTATTGATAATTGATGGGCATGGCATCTCGACATATATGATGAGTAAACTAAGCAGATGGCGGTGCAACAAAGTAGAAGAAATGCAAGACAACATATGCAAGATATGCGCAATCAATAAAACCTTGACAAAATAGAACATGCACCTTGATGGGTGAACATGACAGGCCATCTGCCTTTGACTCCTCGAGGTTAGAATAGTCATTAGGATCATATTCTGAACAAGAATCAACAGGTGGTGAGCGTATGAGTTTCATTGCATCCAAAATGGCACTCAATGCCTTGGTGCCAATTTTGTAAGTCATTGCGGTGTTTAGCTTCAAGAGTGGACTGCTGCTAGTGCGACACATAGCAGCTACACAGATCATAGTGTAGATATAACGGGAAAACCGTAAGCATCAGAGTAAAATCAGCAAAGTGGAACTTGCTGGAATATATGTGCTAGTATTGTCGGTACGGCTAGAAAGCCTTCGGATACCAGCTCTCTTCAACTGAAGGTGTGGTACTGTTAATATCAGTGTAACTCTCAAAGGCGACACAGCTCCCCGCATTTCCTTGCTATTCTTATAGGATTCAAGTGGGCAGGCCACTACAAATCCTATTCCCATGTTTACAAAATCCTACGAATCAAAGAGGCCCGACGAGTTCAAAGTGTCCATACCAACCGACCGTATAGACCTCTACACTGCAAATGTCCCTGCTCATATTCACTACAAGGAACATATTGTACTACTATCATACTCCCTCTGTTCCCAAATATAAGTCTTGGTAGAGATTTCCACTATGGATCACATACAATGTATCCAGATACATTTTAGAGTGTAGATTCACTCATTTTGCTCCATATGTAGTCCATGGTGGAATCTATACAAAGACTTGTATTTAGGAACGGAGAGAGTACTTATTAAAGAAGAATGGAAGAGGAACATGCTAAAGAAGAGCAAGCAGATTTTGGATAATAAAATGTTCGTTGCGCAGTGCCCACACATGATGAAACAGAGCGCATTAAGAAAGCAACTCCCTGCTATCTCTCTATATGTGGTGCACGTGCTTTTTCGAAATTAAAGTAGGAAACTTAGCTGACCAATTAAATGTTATATGTTTTAGTAATATCAGCATAATATCAGATTCGTACTTGGGCAACAAGTTTGGAATTATGAGTGGCACGTTGTTTAGCTTGATGGATTCAGGAGCAGTGCTAAGCAGGTACGATGATGGTACTGAATATAAAGGCATGTCTGCATTTGGGTTAGTCGACCATTTCAGGCGGTTGGATGAAGATCCTACGTCTCCTAACCCTTCTTCTTCCTCGTCTCTGATTCTTCCCATACAGAACACCGCACGGGCCGCCGGCCGGACCATCGGCCCCCACTGCCTGTGTTCCTCTGCCACCCCCACCTCCCCACCCGCGCCCAACCCGCGTCGAGTTTTCTTCGTTCGGCGAGGCCCCACCACTGCCCCCCAACAACCAAAGTCCCCACCCGAGCCCCTTCGTTCGCACCGGCGAACTCCGGCGAGCTCTGAAAAATCGACTGGCCCAATTTTGAAATTTAGTCTACTGTGATTTAACTAGTGTGGAATATAAAAGGCGAAAACCATAAGCATTGGGAGTATAGTGTTGAGTGTGCCATGGCGGATCTGAAGGTGCAAACCGGACAAAGGCAACTTCGCAACCAATATTTGCTCTCAACTAGCAAGTAAGTGATGGACAAGAAATCAGAGTAAAGCAGTGGCGATCTATTTTCTTGCTGTGGTAAATAAGTTGAGCAGATACGAAAGAGTACCGCCTCTGGTGCGGCGTCGTGTATGCATCTGCTGAGAATTTGACGGTGCTGCGGTAGTGATGGCTGTCGGCGGCGTGGAAGCAGATCTAGGAGGGTAGACAGTGGCGGCGGGGCACGGTGGACGAGACGGTCGTAGGAGCGGCGCCGGCAAGGTGGACGACGGCGGGGATGAAGCGAGAGGACGGGATGCAAGGATCCCGGTCCGAAGCCGTGGATGAGAGAGGTCGATCTCTTGTAATGGACGGTGGCGGCGGGGTATCAGCTCTGGCATTGTGGAGGAGGACGGCGGTGGATGGGGTGGCGGACGGAGGAGGCTATGGTGGAGAGGGTGTTTTGGCGCCCACAAAGTACCAATGGGGAAATGGAAGTGGAGAGGAAGGGGGAACCATGTCTTCAGGGTGCGCTTGTCTCAAATGCGAGGAAATTTATAAACTTAGCCCCCGTTTCAAATTTCCTACATCACAGCAATATTAGTCGGTTGGGGATAGGAAGGTAATCTCGCATACACCGAATATTTGCCGACGAGAGTTTGTTTTTGGCGCCCACCGTGTATGAATCGGGGAGGGAGTCGATTTTGGCTGAGGACACAGTGTGTTTTAGCGCCCATCGTGTATGAATCCGGGTGAGAGGCGGTTATGTCACGTTTGAGTGAAATTACAAACCTACCCCTAGTGAAACCTATAAAAATCGAGCAGATAGGCTTTGCGTGGCAGGGATAGGCAGTAGTAATTTTCATCTCGCAGATTTTGGTTTCGGGCGGTTACTGCGACTTTCCCCGCTTCGTTCAAATTTTGCGGAGTGCACGTTTACCGTGCCAACTCAATTCGAATCCTGTTTGTATTCTATTTTTTTCGAGTGGGATCCATTTTCGATTGGAATAAAATTCTATATACATCATTTTTTATATATATACTTTCAAAAGCACAACAAAGAATTATGCTCCTTTATATGTATAATATGATTTACAAATACAATTATCTCAAAATCATAAGGTTGAATTCAAAAAATTAAACCAAATTATGTTCTACTAAAATGTATGGATCAGTAATATCTACATATTAAATAACATAGATGCGCGTGAATTCATATGAGTATGCATGTTTGATAGATCAATTTTGGTTCGAGTATGGATTACATGTATCATCATCTCGAATTCAAATATTTGAATCCCTTTTATGTTCACTCCTTTCATGCCCATCTCTCTCGCATGCATGCTCCTTCATGTAGCTATCACTCTCTTTTCTCCAGCTCACCCGCACGCTCACTTCATGTTTCTCCTATCCTCGCAAACATGGTCTCTCGACGTCTCCCTTGAGAAGTGTCACACTCTCCCTATCATTATACATTACACGGTTTTCATTATCTCCCACGTCTCTACCGTTCTCTCGTATCACTAGGTACATAAGCTTTCTTTTTCACCTCCACACACACAGTCTCCACTCGTCTTTCACTTTGTCTTTCTCTCTATGGGATTCTCTCACACACCCTATATGTCTCTAGATATG
Source organism: Triticum urartu (assembly GCF_003073215.2). Lineage (NCBI taxonomy): Eukaryota > Viridiplantae > Streptophyta > Magnoliopsida > Poales > Poaceae > Triticum > Triticum urartu. The sequence goes on along the minus strand of NC_053026.1, from coordinate 462,176,284 downwards.
AATCATACCACTAAAATTACTCTCTCTCTCTCCTGTAGACACAACATTTGTTGCGGTCTTCTTTTCGTCTCCATCCCAGACTGACATTATTCATTTGTTTACCGATCAGACAAACTCCCCCCTCTCTCTCTATCTCTCTCTCACACACACACACACAACTCCTGCTTCCACTCCCCTTCCCGACTACCATCTCTCTCTCACACACACAAAACTCTCGCTTTCGCACCCCCGTCTCGTATTTCTCTCACAAACATTTATCGACTAGCCTCTAGATAGGTTTATACACCCGCACACTCGTGCTTCCACTATCGCATACATGTCTCTCTCCCGCTCCTTGTATCTATGTAGATTTTTCTTCCCTTCTTGAGACACGCTCTCTCGATCATGCACACACACTATTGCCTCATTTTAAGTTGATACCTCTCGCACACACACTCTTTGTGTCTTTGTCACACATGCACTCCGTCCTCCTCCTCTCTCCCTCTCTCTCACACACATGGGCTTTTTGCAACAACTAGCAAGATGCCCATGCGTTGCACGGAACATGAAGATGCATTTGTATGAGTAGTTTATCTTGTGGGAGAAAAGGATGAACAAGGGAAATCCTTATTTGCAAGACTGGAGAGGGGTGTGGGTATCTTTTTGCAAAATTGCCATAGTTTCCTTCCTATCTGTCAGATATAGATCGGACGGCCTATATTGCAGGATGGCAGGCACACGGTCATCACCAACTATGCTTTTTATAAGAGTAGGGATAAAAACAGAGTTGGTGATGATGGTGGGCCTGCCATCCTACAATATAGGTTGTCCGATTTATATCTGACGGATAGGAACGAAACTATGGCAATTTACCCGCACTCCTCTCCACATTTGCGGATAAGGCCTTCACTCGTTCATCCTTTTCTCCCACAAGATCTTGATGTTTCGTGCAACGCACGGGCATCTTGCTAGTAAGAGTAGAAATTAGACATATACCACTTCTCGAATCTTGAAACTAACAACATTCCTCCCTTATCTCATCAAAACCGCCAAAGGAATATATTTTGAATGAAACATAACATCTTTTAGTGATATACGTATTTCAAAACTAGACTTTTGTTCTATCAAATCGGTGAATATGTATTAATCTACTCAGATCGTGTGGCAACGCATTGGCACATTGCTAGTAGTTATTATAATTTTGTGGACACCAGATAAACGGTGGAGTACATATATGAAGAGAAGAGGCGCATGCACACAGTCGGTCTCTCGTTGTCTCGCACACATGAGTGTTATGTAAACGCAACGTTAACAAATAAACCCTAAAACCCTAGGTGCACGGTTGCTGCATTCGCGGGTATCGGGTACGTGGTGGAGCGCACCTTTGTAGGAATAGTTAGCTCGCGTGATAATTCGATCCGTAGGAGTTGATGGTCGGGACCATAGGTGAACGACTTGGAGGCGGTGGCTCGCCAGTTGCCACAGATCGAGTAGCCATGTTTAAAATATCATTTTAGCGGGGTTAAGAGTTCCGATTTTCAATGGCGCGTTATAAGTACTAAGTAGTTTTTAGAACGATTGGTATGGAGGAAAATGGAATTCATGGTACTACCTACTACGTACCTCCTTAGCGTATGGTTGTATGGGTTTATGTTGCGAGCTGTTGAACCTAGTAGTTCTAGGGCAAATACTATGTTCAGATTTAGATGTTGGTTTTCAGTAATGAAAATTGGAAGGGGGAAACCCTTCTTTGATTAAAAAAACTACTACCTTCATTCTGGTTTACTAGTCCCCATCGTTTTTTGGTCAAAGTTGTCCACGAATTTTACTTGTGAAATGCGAATGGAAAATGAGATTTTGTTATACGCAAACAAAAAGGACTGGAGGGAGTGATTGCTCTGACACGGACGCGACCTCTCATAGCGCAGGCATTGAACCGGCGCGCCGGCCAAGAGGGCCCCACTCGCTGCAGGCCCGGCTCAACACGCCTCCTTGCCGCATGCAACCGGCTTCAGACTGCCCCGCCTGCCTTCATTGAATCCGCGCGTGTGCCGGCAACATGTCCTTCCGCGAGCCGGTCGGCATTTAGAAGACAAAAAGTGACCAAAATATAATTAATTATGCATGGTCTTGACTTGTTGTGCTCGCACTGGTAGCAGGGACTAGAGGTTTTTCTTTATTCATAAGTCTACTCAATTTTTTTTGGCTTTGAAGTGAATCATGGTTGTGGACTTTATGTATGAATGTGGATATATCTGTGAACATGAGTTTGATGTGGAAGTTGAACTTGGAATGTCGGGCTTGCGCGTGAACAATACCATGTCCAATGCTTCGTTTGTTATTGTTTGGAAAGTAATTCCTGTTATTACATGATCCAAAAAAATATATTTTGTGCCACATCAGTAGATGCACAGACATCACAACAGGCATGCTGACTTGATAAACATTTGAACCTAGCTACTATGAAGGAAATTTTGTATTGACAAAATTTTTAGATAGCAGGAGACACCTATCCTGCTCTGCCTCTGCTAGCTTATTTTTGGCTTCTTCCATCTCTTCTTTGGCATGGGTGAAGAGAGCATCTGATTGCTCTTTTCGCTTATTCAGGAACTCAACTACATTCTCAAGGGATGTTGCACGCTTTCTTTCAGCCTTTACTAGAGCCACGAGGACACGAACAACTGACGACTCCACCTGGCTTGTGTGTAATCCAGCATCATCTGGGAATTTGCACCTTGTGTCTAATCCAGCATCATTAGGGAACTGGCACCTTGTGTGTAATCCAGCCTCATTCTGGAAACATGATCTCGAGGTTGACCATACTTCTCTCCTTGCAGGAACTGCATTCTGACATGAAGTTACTTCTTTTTTAGATAATTACTCAGAGCAACCCAGATCCATTTAGTAGAAGCTAGATAAACAGAACTAGGAGAAGTGAATTCAAAAGGAAAAATATATAAAAACAACTACAAGGTGACAACACCCACTTCCTACATCAAGCTAAAAACGAAAGCATTAGGATGATTAAGACTTCTTATGACACATCGTAGAACACGAGGCTTAAGAGAAACAGAAACTACAACATATACACATCGAAGAACATGAGGCTAAACGAAAGTAATTGAAAGGGTGTTCCTTACCAAAGCTCGTTTTACAGGTTCGGTGCAACTCCTCTTTAACTTTCCATGCTCCTTGAAGATGTCCCCAATATCCCGTGTTTGGTCTTCATTGCTCATCTGCATGTTCGCACTCGTGGTTTTAAAATCTCAACATGGCAAGAAAAATATACTACTAGTAATACTCACGCATCTTGTGGGCAACATTAAAGCACTCGTCTGCCATGTTAGAGCATCTCCAACAGAATCGCAATGCGCGGCGCGTTAAAAAAGCGTTTACAGTGCTAAGATCGAGAAGTAGAGATAGAGAGTAGAGGATAGTTCTGTCACGACCGGTTTTCCAATAAAAAAATTTATTGAGAAACCAATCTTTTGAGTCCAGTATGAGAAAAATCCTCCTTACCGGTAGACAAATTCTTGATACAATAAGCCAGTAGCATAAAATATATTACAGGGTCGAGCTACGGTTGCTCAACCAAATTATTACAAGCACGCCAATAATTATACATAATGGTGGACATGACACAGTGGTGTGGAGGCATACTACTGACTCGAGGATAGGGTGGTGGTGGAAAAACACAGCGGGGAGTGAGATACAAGACTCTAAAACTGGCATCTCATCGAGCGTCGAGGTGAGGCTTGATGAATTTATTTGGTAGCGGAAGCGGATATAATACAGTGACCAAATCCAGGGTCGCACGAGACTGACTGGGATTCCTCTAGGCGTCGGACTCGCTATCAAATTCTTCATCCATGAGATCGCCTTCGTCAGCATCTGGCCAAATCAACAAGCCAGGTGAGTACTTTGAAAGTACTCGCAAGACAGTTCGGACGTAAGATATAACAAATGCATGCATGGATGCGTCAATGAGTATTTTAACAATGGCACATTAATTCGCAAGAACAAGACAGGTAGGAAGGGGGTCGGCGGTAGTCCGCTCGAAAACCCAACAAAATAACTATAAACCCAATCGGGTGTCTGAAGCGACACCTCGATAGGAAGATAACTAAATAAAGCACAGCGCAGTCGGGCGTCTAGGCGACACCACATAAAGGGCTTTAAAAGAAATGCCACAGTCGGGCGTCTGAGCGACACCACATAAAGGGCTTTAAAAGAAATGCCACAGTCGGGCGTCTGAGCGACGCCACATAAAGGGCTTTAAAAGGAATGCCACAGTCGGGCGTCTGAGCGACGCCACATAAAGGGCTTTAAAAGGAATTGCCACAGTCGGGCGTCTGAGCGACGCCACATAAAGGGCTTTAAAAGAAATGCCACAGTCGGACGTCTGAGCGACATCGCAGAAAGGGCTTTCATTGAAAGTAAAATATAACAATGCCACAGTCGGACGTCTGAGCGACATCACAGAAAGGGCTTTTATTCACAAGTAAATAATACTCATAATAAATATTCAATTCATGAGAATAAACGGGTTAGTCCATCCACAGGAATAAACATTTAACCGGACTTAGCACTCATGTGATTCACCGGAGTCTCTATCATTAAAACTGACATTTGTCAGGATAAGATAATACCGAACTTGGACATGGAATAGATGATTCAAAGGAATATATGACTCTGCAGAGTTTGTACGAAAATTTTTCCCACAGCCAACGGATTTCCGTAGTCACGAAGGACTAGTTCCGTTTACGGTATTTCGGAAGAAAACACAGCTAACCAGTATACACCCATCCTACCTCTCGATGCCGGGATTCACCCTAGACATCGTCCAAGAAAAGCTTTTGAGACGGGGAGATCACAATCTCGAATAGCATGGGATCAAATTTATATACGCGCGCTCTAAGGGGTGCCCCCCTCTCGGTCCCAACCGGAAACACCCACGCCCCCTGACCGGATGACTGGCTTTAATCCAGGGCCATGGAACCATCATCACGGCCTCTCCTTTTTGGTGTGTACCAGGAAAGCGGTTTGCAACTTACTAAGCCATATTCCTTGCGGAAAACATGTGGTAGTACAGGGAAGGAAGAATGGAAGGAACTGGACTGATACGGGTTGACACTGAAGTCATATAGCCTAGCATAAGACTGGCATGCTACAACACTGCCATCTTACCCATCCTCATGCCAACACATGGCCATGCATACTCACATCCATCCACTTATGGATTTTCGAAACTCACTTGCCTCATCGTTGCATGTAACATGACATTCGTCGGTATGCTCATCAACATGCCATGAAACTACTTAATCCAAACATGCCAAAACAATCATCATATCAAAAGTTCAAACATGCTTGCCTGGTTCAGAGTAGTCGAAGCCTAGCTCGGTGAAGTTTGCGGTCCCGTCACCTCCTTCGGTATCTACGGTATAAAGAAAATATACGCGCTATCATGAATACCGTGAGGTGCACAAAAATTATTCCAAATTTTTTTCAAATAAATATGATAAAAAAATAGACAAAAATTTGAAGAGGACAGAAAAAGAATCACTCAAAAATTCCTTTCTGTTAAAAAGTTATAAGGGTTTTAACCCAAGGACCCATCTGTAATGAAATAGAAAACTTCCAGGGGCTAACTTATAAAAACAGAAAACGATTCGATAAAGAATACGCCGGCCCAGAGGGGTGACGTACTTTGGCAAAAGACGCCTTCAGAAAACGGTTCGTTTAAAAAGAACTGAGAGGCTGACGGGCGGGTCCCACCTGTCAGGTTTGAATATTCAAACGGGGCGGCAGAGCTCGACGGTGCCCGAGAGCCGCGGTGGTCGCCGGCGGCGATCCACGGCGAGGCAGGGAGATCGGAGAGTACCTCCGTGTTCAGGGCGCCATTCCGCGTCTGTGGGAGGTGGTGGTGGTGCTCGCCGGCGAGCACCACGTCGACGGCGGCCCTTGCTCCGGCGGACGGTGGTTCGGGCGTTGATGGAGCTCGCCGAGGAGGGCTGCAAGGATCGAATTGAAGTGGGGGTTAGCTCTCTGGTTGCTCGAGGAGGGTACTGACGAGGTTTGGGCGCCGGGGACGGCCTCACCGGAGCGAATCGAGACGGAGGCCGAGGCGGAACGGGGCGGCCGGAGTCGGGGGAGAAGACCTCCTCGAGGTCCTCCTAGTGGCCTGGCGGGGCTTTGGTGAGGTGCAGTGGTGGTGCGTGCTCGAGGGTGAGCTCGGGGTCCCCTTTTATAGGTGATCCGAGGCGGTGGCCGTGAACGGAGTTCTCCGGCGATGGATTACGGCGGTACAGTGCTTGGTCGGGAAGGTTCAGAGGTTGAGCGTCGTCGTGGATGTTCCCTGGTTCCATTTAGGTGCTAACCTCAGCGGGATTTGGTTGCTTAGGGGGAGCTCGACGGAACGGGGCGGCGCGGGCCCGTCGGCGGCAGGGAGCGCGCTCTGTGCGTGCCGCGCCACGGCGACGGTGCTGCATGCGTGCGCTGGCGAGGAAATGGCCACGCGGAGCCACCAGGGGGTTTGGGCGGCACCGAACGGCGTTATGCCACCGTTCTGCTCCCTGTCGGCCGCTACGGGGGTTCGGCCGCCGCAAGACACGCCGGCACAGGCGGGCCAGGGTGCCATCGACGCCAGGAACGTGCCAAGCGCGCGTGTGAGGCTCCAGACAAGCAAGCTAGGCCGTGAGCAACGTGCCAAGTGCACTGTGAGCATGTGACTGAATTTTCTGACGAAGATCGACACTGAAGCTCTGAACTTAACTGAAGATGAACAGAAACAGTGCATGCAAGGTGTTCGACAGAATGATCTAGGCATGTAGGGATTTTTCCTTGAGCTGATTTTTGGTGGAGTGGCCTCTCATTGCACCAGGAGACTGCCTGAATTTTTGTGGAATTTTTGGAGAAGTGTAGATATGAATTGCACCAAATTTGTCAAATCTGGTCCAAACTTGCAGTGAGTGAAATTTGAAAATTTTGAAAAGAAGAAGAGTGGATCAAGATGGTTCTAGGTTGTGGATGCTAAGGACAATCCAGAGGAGTTGGTTTGAGATAAAAACTCAAAGGCAATGAGGTACTTGCTTTGAAAATCACTCAGGCTCAAAATAATTGGCAGAAATGATTTGAGAGATAAAATAATTGAAATAAAATCCAAAACTTGTTTGGACTTGTTGAGACAGAGAATTTAGATTGTTCAAAGGTGGAGGGAGGGATTTTGAGAAGATTTACTATAGGAGACATGGTAAAACCATGGGTGGTTTCAAGATAAAAAAAACCTCAAAATTCACAGAGTTCTTTTTATAAGAAAAAGAATAATTTCCAAAAATATACTTTGAGAAGGGAACCATCAGAGAAAGAGTTTTAAATGATCAAACACCATAGTTTGAAAAAGATACAAAAATAAAAATCCTTGCCAAAGAAGTTTTTAAGAGGAAGGTTTTCTGGAAAAAATTTAAATGGCCTCTTTTCAAAAACCAACAAAGTTTTTGCTGAAAAACCAAATTAAAATTTTGGAGTGTCACAAGTTCTCAGCATAGATAGATAAAAAAAGATTATTCAACTACTCCTCGTCGTCCGACTCCTCCTCGGTGATGTCCTCCTCCGATGTCTGACTGTAGGCGTGAAGATACCGATCATCGTTGGATTCCCAGGGCGATGCTGCTCCTAGCCTCATGTTGAATTGAGCGTCCGCTTTTCGCCTACGCTTGTCCTCGCGATAGGCGCCTCGCTCCGCCATCCTCTTATCCCTCTCCACCCTCCTTTGCTCGTAGAACTCGCGCTCGTTGATGATGTCCTGCAGGAAGCGTTGGCGCCACAGCGCCATGGCTTCCTCGTCCATCTTGGCGATGCCGATACGGTGCTCCCGCCTCCGGTTGTCGCGACGATCCTCATTGGTGATAAGCCGCGGCAGAGGCGCGAGCTCCTGTGCCCGCTCCCGCGTCGGCACGTTGGGGAAGTTCAATGTTCTATGAGGCCACCGGAGGCGCCACGCCGTTGCGTCGTATGCGCAGGCGGCCTTGTTGGCAATGTCGAAATTTCTGAGGCCGAGGCGAATCCCGCGGAACCGGATCTCGGCGGAGAAGCCGCCGGAGGGGCGCGCGCAGACGTTGCGGTATCCCCAAGTTTCCCGGCGACGCGGCGACATGGTGGTGCGGCGGCGGCGAGGCGAGAAAGAGCGGGGAGAGAGCGGTGGTGAGGCATAGAGCGGGGAGAGAGTGGTGGAAGGCACAGAGCGATGGGAGAGCGTTGGATTTTATAAAGCATGTCGGACGCCGCGCGCCAAAACAAGTGCACGCCCGGCCACTTTTTCCCGTGCGCGCGCAATCCTTTCCCGATGTCTCTGCTATCTCTACTCTCTTCTCTACTGCTATATTTATTTTATATTTAATATTTATCTCTACTTCTCTACTCTCTATTTTTTTCTCTACTTTTTCCCTACTCTTATAAAAAACAGAGTTGGTGATGATGGTGTTCCTGCCATCCTGCAATATAGGCCATCCGATTTATATCCGACGGATAGGAAGGAAACTGTGGCAATTTTGCAAAAAGATACCCACACCCCTCTCTGCATTTGCAAATAAGGCATTCCCTCGTTTATCCTTTTCTCCCACAGGATAAACTACTCATACAAATGCATCTTGATGCGTGCAACGCATGGGCATCTTGCTAGTTCTAAAAAACTATCCATCATTTGCCGCACTACTGGTTGCAGATGAAATACCTACCCAAGCACAGCGCCATATAGGAGCGACGCACAATTACAAGCTGATATTCTGTTGGACAATGGAGGCTATAACCAATTACTTTTACGGGAACAATAGCACCCAGGAAATTTGAAGGGTAGGTATGAACAAAATTGGAACTGCACATGTACTGCTAAGTGATTCAATACACACATTACCAATCGAGGAGGAGAACGATGGTCGGGGCGGCCTCTGTGAGTCATGGTCGGCAATGGGAGTCAGTTCATTGTCCACGATGGTGGTGCTTCAGCGCTTGGCGTCGGCTTCCGGGAAGCAGACCCGGTGCCAGGGAAGACGGTGCCGGGGAAGAGGCTCTTGTGGGGAACGCAGCAGAAATTCAAAATTTTCTACGCATCACCAAGATCAATCTATGGAGTAATCTAGCAACGAGGGGAAGGAGAGTGCATCTACATACCCTTGTAGATCGCTAAGCGGAAGCGTTCAAGTGAACGGGGTTGATGGAGTCGTACTCGTCGTGATCCAAATCACCGATGATCCTAGTGCCAAACGGATGGCACCTCCGTGTTCAACACACGTACAGCCCGGTGACGTCTCCTATGCCTTGATCCAGCAAGGGGAGAAGGAGAGGTTGGGGAAGACTCCATCCAGCAGCAGCACGACGGCGTAGTGGTGGTGGAGGAGTGCGGGACTCCAGCAGGGCTTCGCCAAGCACTACGAGAGACGAGGAGGGAGAGAGGTAGGGCTGCGCCAACAGGGAGAGCAAATCACCTGTGTTGGGCAGCCCCAAACCTCAAGTATATATAGGAGGAGGGGAGGGGCTGTGCCCCCACCTAGGGTTCCCTCCCTAGGGGTGGCGGCAGCCCCCAGATCCCATCTGGGTGGCGGCCACAAGGGGGAGAGGGGGAGGCGCACCTGGGATGGGCCTTAGGGCCCATCTGCCCTAGGGTTTGCCCCCTTCCCCTCTTGGAGGCACCTTGGGCCTTGGTGGGAGGTGCCCCAGCCCACCTAGGGGATGGTCCCTTCCCACTATTGGCCCATGTAGGCCTCCGGGGCTGGTGGCCCCACCTGGTGGACCCCCGGACCCCTCCGATGGTCCCGGTACACTATCGGTGATGCCCGGAACACTTCCGGTGGCCAAAACCATACTTCCTATATATTAATCTTTACCTCTGGACCATTCCGGAACTCCTCATGACATCCGGGATCTCATCCGGGACTCCGAACAACATTTGGTAACCGCGTGCATACTTTCCCTATAACCCTAGCGTCATCGAACCTTAAATATGTAGACCCTACGGGTTCGGGAACCATGCAGACATGACCGAGACACCTCTCTGGCCAATAACCAACAGCGGGATCTGGATACCCATGTTGGCTCCCACATGTTCCATGATGATTTCATCGGATGAACCACGATGTCAAGGACTTAATCAATCCCGTATACAATTCCCTTTGTCTATCGGTACGATACTTGCCCGAGATTCGATCGTCGGTATCCCGATACCTTGTTCAATCTCGTTACCGGCAAGTCTCTTTACTCGTTTTGTAACGCATCATCCCGTGATCAACTCCTTGGTCACATTGTGCACATTATGATGATGTCCTATCGAGTGGGCCCAGAGATACCTCTCCATTTACACGGAGTGACAAATCCCAGTCTCGATTCGTGCCAACCCAACAGACTGACGTTTGGCACACCCAAAGCACTCCTACGATATCCGGGAGTTGCACAATCTCATGGTCTAAGGAAATGATACTTGACATTAGAAAAGCTTTAGCAAACGAACTACATGATCTTTGTGCTAGGCTTAGGATTGGGTCTTGTCCATCACATCATTCTCCTAATGATGTGATCCCGTTATCAACGACATCCAATGTCCATGGTCAGGAAACCGTAACCATCTATTGATCAATGAGCTAGTCAACTAGAGGCTTACTAGGGACATGGTGTTGTCTATGTATCCACACATGTATCTGAGTTTCCTATCAATACAATTATAGCATGGATAATAAACGATTATCATGAACAATGAAATATATTAATAATAACTAATTTATTATTGCCTCTAGGGCATATTTCCAACAGCTCTATGTACGACGACGATGGTGGACCGGCTCCAGTGCGGCATACGAGGTCGTTGATGAGGCAGATGCGTTGCAGTGGACGAGTGCGCTGATGTAGAAGGGGAGGAGCACAAAGGCTGCGGTGTCGTGGAGAAGTCTATTTTGCGGTGGGGATAGAAAATGGGGAGTATTCAGGTGTACTACTCTGGGTGTCGGGGTGGGGTTGGCTGGGTAGGGTGAACCTGAAGTTACGAAAATAGCCCCTACCAACCGTCATCCGTAGGCCTGTTCCGAAGGCTATGATGGTAATTTCCCACTGCTCGAATCAGGCTCCCGCGACCTCAAAATTTTGTGACACTGAACTCCCCGTGTGGCGTGTTGGGTGATTCGACTAAGCAACTAGCGAGTAGTACTAGTAAACTCTGCATATTAGGTTTGATTGAAGTCAAACTTCCTAAAGTTTGACCAAGTTTATAGAAAAATATAAACATTTACCATAACAGATATGTATGATGTGAAAGTACATTCAATAATGAATCTAATGGTATTTATTTGTTATTGTATATGTTAATATTTTTTGTTATAAACTTTCTGAGAGTTTACAAAACTTGACTTTGGCCAATGCTAATACGCAGACTTAAATAAAAATGGAGGGTGTACACATTTGTTTTCTTAGTATGTAGTGAATTAATCATTTGTTGAAATTGTGAAATAAATATATTAGGCTACTGACTTCGAATGTAATGGTCTATACAATTCAATAGTTACAATCATTGTCGAATTCCAAGATGTATACGAGGTCTATAGTACTTCACAACATGCTCAAACTCGCATAATCCCAGTCAAATGACAATCAAAATGCATTTCGTAGTTATTACTTTGTAGGATGCAACAAAACCAACAATAACTCTACATCTGCCATTATAAAAGCAACATTTTGAGCATATCCCAATGTGTGAATGAAACATGCAGAGAGAGCTTGCGAAGATGGAGCAGATAGGGCGGGAAAGATTGTGTGTATGTGGATGAGAGAGTAGGAGACAAACCTAACGAAACAGAAAGAGGGAGATAGAGAGAGAAAGAGAGAGGAAGAAGTTAGGTCTGTGAGAAAGATGGAGACATGTAATATACGTGAGATGCGTGTGCATCCGGATTCTGTACACGTGGAAGGAGAAGAGACAGCAGGTTTGATGAGAGAGCTGGAAAAACATGGACGAGAGGGGAAGGATCTCGTGGGTTGAGGGATTGATAAATTTGTGCGGGGGAGAGAGGGATTGGTAATTTTGTGCGAGAGAGAGGGTGGGGGGAGGAGTTAGTCAACCTTCGTCACATCATCCTGATTCCAAATGGCCCCGTATTCTCTAGCACAGTGTGGTCGCCGTCTTCGATCTCCTCGATGCCCTCTTTGAAGATTGAGGTGCTGTGCATGCTGGGGTGCGAAGAAGCACAAGCGAGAGTGGTCGCCATATAACCTTGGATGGGGATGAATTGTGTGCTCGGGGGAGGGGTGTGTGTATGATGTGTGCTGTGTGTGTGTCAGATATTGAGAGAAAACAAACCTAAGGAGAGAAATGTGTGTGTATGTGACAGAAAGCTACTTGCTAAACAGGGTATTCACGAAGAGATTGTGCGTGGGAGATAGAGAGCGATGTGCGGGCCTTGAGGTGGGCAGGGGCCGGGTGAGGGTGTCAAAATGTGTGCGTTGATGCATGTGTTACATGCGATCCTGCGAGAGACGGACGAATCGAGAGATATGGTTGTTGTGTTACGGATGCTCCTCTCTCTCTCTCACACACACAAGTAAAATAGAAGACTGTTCTCTCATGTATACACAATGTACCGGCATCTGTCTATGTATCACTCATGCATGATCATTTGCACATTCACACCTTTCTATGTCTCTATCACACGCACACCGTCTCCACATTGTCCTTCCGCCACAACACGCATATGGACACATACACACGTTCTCTCTCAGTCACACACACAGGGGCTGTTTGGTTTGAGACTAAGTTTGCCTAAGGTTGCCACACCTAAGGTTAGGCAAGTTTGACCAACTTAGGTGGGTGTTTGGTTCAAGCCACACTTTAGCCAAGCCATATTAGGGTCCCACATTACATACACTCAAAAAGTGTGGCAAGATTCCCTTAGGCTTGCCAACTTGTGGCTCTCATTTTGAAGAACTAACCTTAGGCAAGTGTGGCAACATTGTCTCTATGACAAGTGGGCCATAGGGGCAATAAAGTGTGGCAAGCCAAAGTGTGGAAAAAACCAAACACATGCCAAATAAACTGTGGCTGCCAAATTTTGGCTTGGCAAACGGTGGCTGGGAACCAAACAACCCCAAAATCAGTACTAAAAAAACTAGGGCGCACCTAAAACATCCAAATCCAAATAAACACGAACTGGAGCTAAATTCAAATATATGGAAATATTGTAGCGTCAAGAACTTTTCCTGGAAAAAAAAGTTGAGTAATGTTCGGGGATTGTTTTCACACACACAAAAAGGTTCGGTGGATGTCCTTCGAGCACGACATGGTGACGCACCGTTCGATCGACCGCGCGGCCGCGGTTCACGCGCTTGCATAGGATTCCGTATTGTGGCTGTGGTAACTAATAAAAGCGATGCCTGAGTCGTGTACTAGTACGGTTTTCTTTTAAGTTTGACCAGCCCTATATAAAACTAAACTAAGCTCCCATACACGCACTCATTAATATGTCGCCGCCGCCGTTGCGCATGCCGGCGCCTGCCTGCTCCGGCCAACAATTTCTTGTCCATCACTGCCGTTTCGCCGCCAAGCCGAAGGCTCGCCCGCTCACGCCGTCTGCAGTCCCTCCTCGCGATGTCGCCGCGCTGCCAAGCACGCAAGCAGCTGGTGGAGCCACGTCTATGCACGCAGCGTACGAAGAGGAGGATGAGCGCGTGCTCCAGCATGTCAGCGAGGAGGAACTAGCGTGTCATTGTCGTCTCTGCCCGCGCGGAGGAGGCGCGCATGGTGGCTGTCGCGGTGGAAGCCGGTCACGCGCGCGTCGAGCCCGCAAACCGGGTGTGGACGCGGAATCTACCTTCGAGACCTTGAATGCCACGTGGATCCTGCAATCTGAAGGAGCAATTTGGGTCAGTCAACTCTTGTGAGCCATTTGATGCAACATGGATGGCTAGAAGGGCTTCTTCAACCTCCGAAATAGATGCACGGTTCATCTTCTCAGCACGCCACACGCCTAACCGCCTGCCGCCGCCGCGCCCTCCCCTGAACCGCCTGCCACCGCCATGCTCCCCCCACCCCCGCCATCCTTTTAACCCCGGGCACGATCCATTTTTTCCGGCGAACTGCATTCCACACCAACACTCATAAGATAGATCATGGGCACCCTGCCGTCTTCTTCCTTCACTCTGTCGAACTTCTTCCACAAATCGACTGACCCAAATTACACTACTAGTACGAACGTATTAACTACAGTAGGAACATAAAGATACGAGCAGTAGTACCAACTTCAAGAAGAACAGTAGTAAGACATAGTACTAGTACTACTGTACATACTAAAGAGTTCAAATAACGAGAAAGAACATAAACATAGTTTTGCTGGGGCCTCAGCACAACACACCCTTGAAAATAAACTAAGCAACTAGTCCGCTTGACACTGCAGTAGAACCAGCATGAGCGACGACACTGCCACCTACTCGGAGTCCGAGTCCACATCCTCAACTTCGTCCTCGTCCCTCTTCCTCTTCGTCGACGCTTCTTTGCTTGAACTGGACACTGGGCTCTGCTTCTTCATCCAACCCTTGTAGATATTTAAACAAAGGTAGGCATCCATTTGCTACGTACAGGATGTGATCTTCATCTAATGTCTTTGACTCCCATGCATGATGAAACTCGTGATGAGGTTTCTTCAGTTTATCATACGAACGATCAATCATGGCTGCTGCCAGGGTCAGCATTGAAGGCTGAGAGGAGGACACCAACCCTTCCTTCTCGAGGTCGAAGGGGTTGCCTACAACGAGGCCTATTCGACCTAGGATTTCCTTGTCGTTACTAAAGTCTACAATAATGAATTTGACTCGGCCGCCCTTGAGGAACTTCTTAAATTCCTCGCACTCAACGTCGGCATGGCATATGTGGTAGACCAAGCATAAGTCATGCACGCAAACCTGGATCACGACAGGCTTCTTCTTCTCTGCCTCCTTTAGTTTCTTCTCTTCCCAGGACTGTGGTGTACTCAACATCTAGCCCAGCGACCCACTCATCATTTGAGTTTTCAAACATGCGTTTGAAGTGAGAAAGGCATTCTTTCACCGTTGTGTAAGAACGGGTGTAGATGATGTCGAACTCATCGCCAGTGATGGTTCTAACCTTGTACTCACCGCCGATCATGGAGATTTGGGATGCCATGGATTTGGGAGGAGGGTTAGGATTAGTGGATCTGCCGTAATGTGAAAGGACGGGACGACTGGGAGCGAACTGTTGTAAGGTACTGTACTAGTAGAAGACGGGGATGAGTAGGGCATGCGAATGGCGTGGGGTTGCTGGCTTGCCCGGTGGATAAACGGCTGCAAGCCCCCAAAGAGTTCTCGAGAACTATGCGGGACCCACTAGATGTCATGTCCACTAGACCCATATCGTAGGCCTGACGATATAGCTTCTGCCTGTTCGCACGCCATGCTGGCTTGTGTGTAACTTCAATTAATTCCGTCAACCATCGCGCCTCCCATGACCTTCGCCTCCCTCGCGCGGTCGCGCCCTTTGAGACTTCGACCGGCTATAAATGAGCAATTTTTTGCCTACTCCGCATGCATGATACTCCCTCTGGTCCTTTTTACTTCCGTCAGCCGTTTGCAAAGTGTTTGACCAAATTTATAAGTACTAAAAATATCAATATCTACAAAATCATTTCTTGTTTTGTGACATATCAACCAATAAGAAATGTGGGCGGTGCATGCTTTCAATGACTTGAGACTGCCAAACATGACATGCAGTGGTTAGTTCATTGCATGCAATGCTATTAATTAGCAAAAAGACATTAAGTTTTCTCGTTTTCCTCTCCGCCTTGGTCGCGGTGCACAACGTAAGATGACTTACACACCTAGATGGAGGGAGTAACCCAAATAAGCATCTCTTGGGTGGGTTAGATTTTTTTGGGTTAGTTGAGTTCAAACTAACCCAAACTAACTCTAACACATGGATCCAAATAGGGCCAAGGTTAGCTATTAGAGTACTGCTACCTCCCTTCTAGTTTAAAGGGCTCGATTCAAAAATTTGACCTACTCTTAGCAAGATAGAGGCAGTGGAATAGTTTTTGTAGTTCTTCACAAAAAAATGTGTTTACCAATGCACGCATGAACACTGTGAAGGAAATATGCCCTAGAGGCAATAATAAAGTTATTATTTATTTCCTTATATCATGATAAATGTTTATTATTCATGCTAGAATTGTATTAACCGGAAACATAATACATGTGTGAATACATAGACAAACAGAGTGTCACTAGTATGCCTCTACTTGACTAGCTCGTTGATCAAAGATGGTCATGTTTCCTAGACATAGACATGAGTTGCCATTTGATTAACGAGATCACATCATTAGGAGAACGATGTGATTGACTTGACCCATTCCGTTAGCTTAGCACTTGATCGTTTAGTTTGTTGCTATTGCTTTCTTCATAACTTATACATGTTCCTATGACTATGAGATTATGCAACTCCCGTTTACCGGAGGAACACTTTGTGTGCTACCAAACATCACAACGTAACTGGGTGATTATAAAGGTGCTCTATAGGTGTCTCCGAAGGTACTTGTTGGGTTGGCGTATTTCGAGATTAGGATTTGTCAATCCGATTGTCGGAGAGGTATCTCTGGGCCCTCTCGGTAATACACATCACTCAAGCCTTGCAAGCATTGCAACTAATAAGTTAGTTGCGGGATGATGTATTACGGAACGAGTAAAGAGACTTGCCGGCTGTGGGTATTATTGCTGGGTCACAGGGTGTGGAATTCTCTGAAACTACTGCAGACCAGGAAGATTTACATGTGGGAGTCACTGAATTTCAGGCTAAATCTTCAAGGGTGAGTGCACAAAAAAAAGTAGTAAGAATAAAGCTCCTCTCTCTGTGACCACTGTGCGTAGAAGCGCCCGCTCCAATAAATATGATGGTTTCAAGGTGCCTCCTATTACTGACAGCAGGACCAAGACTTCCAAGGTAAAACACAGAGTCATTCCCAATGTTGTGTCTGCTGTAGTCATCACTGATATTACTGACGACCAGCCTGAAGATGAAGAAATCCCACCTCCCATGACCATTGAGCAAATTCAGAATATCGCTATGCATCAGTGTGCTGTCCCACCTGTAGAAGTCACTGAAGATCTGCTTATGGTAGACAAAGGGGTTGGCTCTTCTTCAACTTCAGCTTAGTGACTGATTTATTTCCTATCTTTTATGTCTATTTTATCGAACTAGAATGTGTTATGTTGGAACATCCGGGGAATGAACTCAGACCCCAAGCTTTTGGCTTTATCCAATGCTATTGCTACTAGTGGTTGCTCAGTTATTCGTTTACAAGAAACCAAGAAAACTGCTTTTGATAACTCCTTTATTAAAACCTGTTGTCCTAAACGCTTTGACAAATTTGCTTTCATCCCTTCGAGAGGGGCCTCTGGTGATATTTTAACCTTATGGAATAGTGCTATCTTTACTGGCACGGTGTTAATTGAGGAGGAATTTGCACTTGTTACTAAGTTTCAATCCACCAAATCTGCCCAAATATGGACCCTGGTAAATATATATGGCCCCTGTCAAGGTGACTCCAGGATTGACTATACCAGCTGGTTACTTAACCTTAATATTCCCCCTAATGAAGACTGGCTCCTTGTTGGGGATTTCAACTACATCCGTAGCCCAGCTAACAGAAATAAACCTGGTGGAAACATTAATGACATGATTACTTTCAACGATTTCATTCGAACACAGGGTCTGATTGAACTCCCTCTCAAAGGCAGAACATTTACCTGGAGTAACATGCAGGAAGATCCATTACTAGAACAATTGCATTGGTTTTTCACCTCAACTAACTGGACTAATTCATACCCCAATACCATTGTAAAGCCTCTCTCTAAACCAGTTTCAGACCACATACCATGTGTAATATCCATTGAAACAAACATACCTAGAAGCAACCTTCTCAGGTTTGAGTCTTATTGGATCCAACATCCTGGTTTTATGGACTTAGTAGCTGCCTCCTGGAACAAACATGTACCTTCAGATAACTATGCCACAATAATTTCCAGGAAACTGAAAACTCTTAGATATGAGCTCAAAAAATGGATTAAAAAAATTTCAAAGCTAGCTTCGGCTATTGCTAACTCTAATTCTGCACTAGCTGACCTGGACTCTCTGGAAAACAAAAGAAATCTCACAATCCAAGAGAGTAACTTCAGAAGAATTCTCAAAAATCATTTACTCAGATTATTGGAGTATCAAAAACAATATTGGAGAAAGAGATGTACTATAAGATGGGCCAAATTTGGTGATGAGGACCCAAAGTTTTTCAAGGCCATGGCATCTGAGAGGTATCGAAGGAACAATATCCCATCTCTTCAACTAGACAATGGCACCACAATTGAAGATCATATTGGAAAAGAAGCATTAATTTACCAAAGTTTCAAATAGAGATTGGGAACCTCAGGAGAATATCAAATGAAGTTTAACCTTGCAAACATTATAAAAAAGAGGAATGATCTAGACCAATTAACAGTTCCTTTCTCCAGAGAGGAAATTGACAATGTCATTAAAGAAATGCCAGTAGACAGAGCTCCAGGACCTGATGGCTTTACAGGAATATTTCTTAAGTCTTGTTGGCATATCATTAAGGAAGACTTCTACAAATTATGTGATCAATTCCATGAAGGAACTTTAAACCTTGAAAGCATCAATGAAGGATATATCACCTTGATCCCTAAAATTGCCTCCCCAGCTACAGTCAATGACTTTAGACCTGTCACTCTATTTAACTGTTGTCTCAAAGTGATCACAAAGCTGCTAGCTAATCGTTTGCAAAAGCTCATTCTGAAAATTATACATAGGAATCAATATGGATTCATTAAAGGCAGAGCAATCCAGGACTGTCTTGCTTGGGCATTTGAATACATACACCAGTGCCAAAACTCCAAACAAAAGATTGTGCTCCTTAAACTAGACTTTGCTAAAGCATTTGATACCATTGAGCATGATGCAATGTTGGAAATAATGAAGCACATGGGATTCAATGAAAAATGGCTTTTATGGATCAAGTCATTGTTCTCTTCTGGTAAATCTTCTGTCCTACTGAATGGAATTCCGGGTAGACAATTTATCTGCAAAAGTGGGGTCCGACAGGGTGACCCACTTTCTCCCCTCATTTTTGTTCTTGCGGCTGATCTCTTGCAAGCAGCCATCAATGATGCCTTCAGACACGGTCTACTTCATTTACCTTTCCCTAGGCAAAACCAAATTGATTTCCCTGTCATCCAATACGCTAATGACACTATTATCATCATGCCTGCAAGCCACGATCAAGCTCATACAATGAAAAACATTCTCACCGACTATGCAACTTCCACTGGCCTAAAAATTAACTTTCATAAATCAACATTGATTCCAATCAACTGTGATGATGCCCTAAGTAAAGATATTGCAGACATCTTTGGATGTACAATAGGAAAGATGCCATTCACATACCTTGGATTACCACTTGGTACTTCAAAACCTTCGGTCCAGGACCTAATGCCTATTGTCTGCAATATGGAAAGAAGACTCACTTCTACATTATATCTCATGTCCTATGGATCCAAACTTTCCTTACTGAATACGGTCATCACCTCACTTACTATCTTTGCGCTCTGCACGCTAAGATTTCCTCCAAAAATCCTTGAACTCCTAGACAAACTACGAAGGAAATGCCTATGGACAAAGAAGACGGAACAGGGTGAAAAATGCAACTCTTTGGCAGCCTAGGACAGAGTCTGCAGACCAAAACAGAGTGGAGGACTTGGAGTCATTAACCTCAAACTGCAAAGTGATGCTCTCCTTCTAAAATATTTACACAAGTTTTACAACCGTCTTGACCTACCTTGGGTAGAATTGATATGGACCACATACTATACCAGCAAAATACCACACGCCTCAGACCCATGTGGTTCATTCTGGTGGAGGGACATTCTCAAGCTTACTCCTATTTTTAGAGGAATCTCCAAAGTTACAGTCAACTATGGAAACAATGTTCTCATGTGGAAAGATCTGTGGTTGGATGAAATTCTTTCTGATACACATCCTAGAGCATTTTATTATGCGAGAAATGAAGACTGCTCAGTCCAAGACTTCTTAACCATAACATCCCTGGAACAGGCATTCTTCCTGCCACTATCCTCACAAGCATTACAGGAGGTACAAGATATGCAAGGATTGGTAGCACACATTACTTTGGACAATAACCAAAATGCAAAAGATATATGGTCTTACCCTTGGAAAGGGACTGATTTCTCTGCAAGCAAATACTACAAATTCTGCTTCAGGGATATGAAGGCCCATAAAACTTACCACTGGCTATGGAAATCAAAAGTATCTGCTAAACTCAAGGTCTTTGGCTGGCTTATGTTGTCTGACAGATTAAACACTAGAAACATGTTGAAGAGAAGACACTACAACATTGGTACAAACCTGAATTGCTTACTGTGTGGACAAAAAGAAGAAGACATTGATCATTTGATCCTAACATGCCCATTTAGCAGAAACTGCTGGTCAACCTTTGGGATAGACCCTGGAGATCAGGCCACTAGGTTGTCATGGCTAGAGCAAGCTAAACTTATTTGGGGCAGGCCTTTGTTCATGGAAATCATTCTTCAAGCATCCTGGAGCATTTGGAAAGAAAGGAATAACAAACTTTTCAGAAATATAAGCCCCTCCTACCACTCCTGGCTAGCCAGATTTAGAGAAGAGTTTAGTCTTCTCCAATATAGGGTTAAAGACAACAAGAAAGAGTTCCTCTTCTTGCTTTTAGACTCCCTACCCTTTGATTAATTGTAACCTTTAGATCTTTTATATCCCCACTCCAAAGAGAGATGGGGTAAGACATGTACATGATGTAACTACTCCTGTAATGTGCTATAATTATTAATATATGATAGTGGGAGCCTCTCCCACTGTCCCAGTTCCTCAAAAAAAAGAGACTTGCCGGTAACGAGATTGAACTAGGTATTGAGATACCGACGATCGAATCTCGGGCAAGTAACATACTGAAGACAAAGGGAACAACGTATGTTGTTATGCGGTCTGACCGATAAAGATCTTCGTAGAATATGTAGGAGCCAATATGAGCATCCAGGTTCCGCTATTGGTTATTGACCGAAGACATGTCTCGGTCATGTCTACATAGTTCTCGAACCCGTAGGGTCCGCACGCTTAACGTTACGATGACAGTTTCATTATGAGTTTATATATTTTGATGTACCGAAGGTTGTTCGGAGTCCCGGATGTGATCACGGACATGACGAGGAGTCTCGAAATGGTCGAGACATGAAGATTGATATATTGGAAGTCTATGTTTGGACATCGGAAGTGTTCTGGGTGAAATCGGCATTTTACCGGAGTACCGGGAGGTTACCGGAACCCCCCGGTAACCTAATGGGCCTTAATGGGCCTAGTGGAGGAAGTGGAGAGGAGGCCAAGGGGCAGCTGCGCGCCCCTCCCCCCTCCCAAGTCCGAATTGGACAAGGAGGGGGGCGGCGCCCCCCTTTCCTTTCTCGTCTCTCTCCTCCCCCCTAAGTCCTAGTCCAACATGGAAAGGGGGGAGTCCTACTCCCAGGAGGAGTAGGAGTCCTCCTGGCGTGCCCCTTGCCTGGCCGCACCTCCTCCCCCTTGCTCCTTTATATATAGGGGCAGGGGGCACCCCATAGACACAACAATTGATCATTGATCTCTTAGCCGTGTGCGGTGCCCCCCTCCACCATAATCCTCGATAATATTGTAGCGGTGCTTAGGCAAAGCCCTGCGACGGTAGAACATCAAGATCGTCACCACGCCGTCGTGCTGACGGAACTCTTCCCCGACATTTTGCTGGATCGGAGTCCGGGGATCGTCATCGAGTTGAATGTGTGCTAGAACTCGGAGGTGCCGTAGTTTCGGTGCTTGATCGGTCGGGCCATGAAGACGTACGACTACATCAACCGCGTTGTACTAACGCTTCCGCTTTCGGTCTACGAGGGAACGTAGACTACACTCACCCCTCTCGTTGCTATGCATCACCATGATCTTGCGTGTGCGTAGGATTTTTTTTTGAAATTACTACGTTCCCCAACAGTGGCATCCGAGCCAGGTTTTATGCGTTGATGTTATATGCACGAGTAGAACACAAGTGAGTTGTGGGCGATATAAGTCATACTGCTTACCAGCATGTCATACTTTGGTTCGGCGGTATTGTTGGATGAAGTGGCCCGGACCGACATTACGCGTACGCTTACGCGAGACTGGTTCTACCGACGTGCTTTGCACACAGGTGGCTGGCGGGTGTCAGTTTCTCCTACTTTAGTTGAATCGAGTGTGGCTACCCCCGGTCCTTGCGAAGGTTAAAACAACACCAACTTGACAAACTGTCGTTATGGTTTTGATGCGTAGGTAAGAATGGTTCTTGCTAAGCCCGTAGCAGCCACGTAAAACTTGCAACAACAAAGTAGATGGCGTCTAACTTGTTTTTGCAGGGCATGTTGTGATGTGATATGGTCAAGACATGATGCTAAATTTTATTTTATGAGATGATAATGTTTTGTAACCGAGTTATCGACAACTGGCAGGAGCCATATGGTTGTCGCTTTATTGTATGCAATGCAATCGCGCTGTAATGCTTTACTTTATCACTAAGCGGTAGTGATAGTCGTGGAAGCATAGACGACAATGATGCTACGATGGAGATCAAGGTGTCGCGCCGGTGACGATGGTGATCATGACGGTACTTCGGAGATGGAGATCACAAGTACAATTTGATGATGGTCATATCATATCACTTATATTGATTGCATGTGATGTTTATCTTTTATGCATCTTATCTTACTTTGATTGACGGTAGCATTATAAGATGATCTCTCACTAAATTTCAAGATAAAAGTGTTCTCCCTAAGTATGCACCGTTGCCAAAGTTCGTCATGCCCAGACACCACGTGATGATCGGGTGTGATAAGCTCTACGTCCATCTACAATGGGTGCAAGCCAGTTTTGCACACGCAGAATACTCAGGTTAAACTTGACGAGCCTAGCATATGCAGATATGGCCTCGGAACACTGAGACCGAAAGGTCGAGCGTGAATCATATAGTTGATATGATCAACATATTGATGTTCACCATTGAAAGCTACTCCATTTCACGTGATGATCGGTTATGGTTTAGTTGATTTGGATCATGTGATCACTTAGAAGATTAGAGGGATATCTTTCTAAGTGGGAGTTCATAAGTAATATGATTAATTGAACTTAAATTTATCATGAACTTAGTACCTGATAGTATCTTGCTTGTCTATGTTTGATTGTAGATAGATGGCCCGTGCTGTTGTACCGTTGAATTTTAATGCATTCCTTGAGAAAGCAAAGTTGAAAGATGATGGTAGCAATTACACGGACTGGGTCCGTAACTTGAGGATTATCCTCATTGCTGCACAGAAGAATTACGTCCTGGAAGCACCGCTGGGTGCCAGGCCTGCTGCTGGAGCAACACCAGATGTTATGAACGTCTGGCAGAGCAAAGCTAATGACTACTCGATAGTTTAGTGTGCCATGCTTTACGGTTTAGAATCGGGACTTCAACGACGTTTTGAACGTCATGGAGCATATGAGATGTTCCAGGAGTTGAAGTTAATATTTCAAGCAAATGCCCAGATTTAGAGATATGAAGTCTCCAATAAGTTCTATAGCTGCAAGATGGAGGAGAATAGTTCTGTCAGTGAACATGTACTCAAAATGTCTGGGTATCATAATCACTTGACTCAACTAGGAGTTAATCTTCCTGTTGATAGTGTCATTGACAGAGTTCTTCAATCACTGCCACCAAACTACAAGAGCTTCGTGATGAACTATAACATGCAAGGGATGGATAAGACGATTCCTGAGCTCTTCGCAATGCTAAAGGCTGCGGAGGTAGAAATCAAGAAGGAGCATCAAGTGTTGATGGTCAACAAGACCGCCAGTTTCAAGAAAAAGGGCAAAGGGAAGAAGAAGGGGAACTTCAAGAAGAACAGCAGGCAAGTTGCTGCTCAGGAGAAGAAACCCAAATCTGGACCTAAGCCTGAAACTGAGTGCTTCTACTGCAAGCAGACTGGACACTGGAAGTGGAACTGCCCCAAGTATTTGGCGGATAAGAAGGATGGCAAGGTGAATAAAGGTATATGTGATATACATGTTATTGATGTGTACCTTACTAGAGCTCGCAGTAGCACCTGGGTATTTGATACTGGTTCTGTTGCTAATATTTGCAACTCGAAACGGGGACTACGGATTAAGCGAACACTGGCGAAGGACGAGGTGACGATGCGCGTGGGAAATGGTTCCAAAGTCGATGTGATCGCAGTCGGCACGATACCTCTACATCTACCTTCGGGATTAGTATTAGACCTAAATAATTGTTATTTGGTGCCAGCGTTGAGCATGAACATTATATCTGGATCTTGTTTGATGCGAGACGGTTATTCATTTAAATTAAAGAATAATGGTTGTTCTATTTATATGAGTAATATCTTTTATGGTCATGCACCCTTGAAGAGTGGTCTATTTATGATGAATCTTGATAGTAGTGATACACATATTCATAATGTTGAAACCAAAAGATGAAGAGTTGATAATGATAGTGCAACTTATTTGTGGCACTGCCGTTTAGGTCATATCGGTGTAAAGCGCATGAAGAAACTCCATACTGATGGACTTTTGGAATCACTTGATTATGAATCACTTGGTACTTGCGAACCGTGCCTCATGGGCAAGATGACTAAAACGCCGTTCTCCGGTACTATGGAGAGAGCAACAGATTTGTTGGAAATCATACATACATATGTATGTGGTCCGATGAATGTTGAGGCTCATGGCGGATATCGTTATTTTCTCACCTTCACACATGATTTAAGCAGATATGGGTATATCTACTTAATGAAGCATAAGTCTGAAACATTTGAAAAGTTCAAAGAATTTCAGAGTGAAGTTGAAAATCATCGTAACAAGAAAATAAAGTTTCTACAATCTGACCGTGGAGGAGAATATTTGAGTTACGAGTTTGGTCTACATTTGAAACAATGCAGAATAGTTTCGCAACTCACGCCACCCGGAACACCACAGCGTAATGGTGTGTCCGAACGTCGTAATCGTACTTTATTAGATATGGTGCGATCTATGATGTCTCTTACTGATTTACCACTATCATTTTGGGGTTATGCTTTAGAGACGGCTGCATTCACGTTAAATAGGGCACCATCGAAATCCGTTGAGACGACGCCTTATGAATTGTGGTTTGGCAAGAAACCAAAGTTGTCATTTCTGAAAGTTTGGGGCTGCGATGCTTATGTGAAAAAGCTTCAACCTGATAAGCTCGAACCCAAATCGGAGAAATGTGTCTTCATAGGATACCCAAAGGATACTGTTGGGTACACCTTCTATCACAGATCCAAAGGCAAGACATTCGTTGCTAAGAATGGATCCTTTCTAGAGAAGGAGTTTCTCTTGAAAGAAGTGAGTGGGAGGAAAGTAGAACTTCATGAGGTAACTGTACCTGCTCCCTTATTGGAAAGTAGTACATCACAGAAACCGATTTCTGTGACACCTATACCAATTAGTGAGGAAGCTAATGATAATGATCATGAAACTTCAGATCAAGTTACTACCGAACCTCGTAGATCAACCAGAGTAAGATCCGCACCAGAGTGGTACGGTAATCCTGTTCTGGAAGTCATGCTACTAGATCATGATGAACCTACGAACTATGAAGAAGCGATGGTGAGCCCAGATTCCGCAAAATGGCTAGAAGCCATGAAATCTGAGATGGGATCCATGTATGAGAACAAAGTGTGGAATTTGGTTGACTTGCCCATTGATCGGCAAGCAACTGAGAATAAATGCATCTTCAAGAAGAAGACTGACGCTGACGGTAATATTACTGCCTACAAAGCTTGACTTGTTGCGAAAGGTTTTCAACAAGTTCAAGGGATTGACTACGATGAGACCTTCTCACCCGTAGCGATGCTTAAGTCTGTCCGAATCATGTTAGCGATTGCCGCATTTTATGATTATGAAATTTGGCAGATGGATGTCAAAACTGCATTCCTGAATGGATTTCTGGAAGAAGAGTTGTATATGATGCAACCGGAAGGATTTGTCGATCCAAAGGGAGCTAACAAAGTGTGCAAGCTTCAGCGATCCATTTATGGACTGGTGCAAGCCTCTCGGAGTTGGAATAAATGCTTTGATAGTGTGATCAAAGCATTTGGTTTTGTACAGACTTTTGGAGAAGCCTGTATATACAAGAAAGTGAGTGGGAGCTCTGTAGCATTTCTGATATTATATGTGGATGACATATTACTGATTGGAAATGATATAGAATTTTTGGATAGCATAAAGGGATACTTGAATAAGAGTTTTTCAATGAAAGACCTCGATGAAGCTGCTTACATATTGGGCATTAAGATCAATAGAGATATATCAAGACGCTTAATTGGACTTTCACAAAGAACATACCTTGACAAAGTTTTGAAGAAGTTCAAAATGGATCAAGCAAAGAAAGGGTTCTTGCCTATGTTACAAGGTGTGAAGTTGAGTAAGACTCAATGTCCGACCACCGCAGAAGATAGAGAGAAAATGAAAAATGTTCCCTATGCTTCAGCCATAGGCTCTATCATGTATGCAATGCTGTGTACCAGACCTAATGTGTGCCTTTCTATAAGTCTAGCAGGGAGGTACCAAAGTAATCCAGGAGTGGATCACTGGACAGCGGTCAAGAACATCCTGAAGTACCTGAAAAGGACTAAGGATATGTTTCTCGTATATGGAGGTGACAAAGAGCTCATCATAAATGGTTACGTAGATGAAAGCTTTGACACTTATCCGGACGATTCTAAATCACAAACCGGATACGTGTTTATATTGAATGGTGGAGCTGTGAGTTGGTGCAGTTCTAAACAAAGCGTCGTGGCGGGATCTACATGTGAAGCAGAGTACTTAGCTGCTTCGGAAGCAACAAATGAAGGAGTCTTGATGAAGGAGTTCATATCCGATCTAGGTGTCATACCTAGTGCACCGGGTCCAATGAAAATCGTTTGTGATAATACTGGTGCTATTGCCTTGGCGAAGGAATCCAGATTTCACAAGAGAACCAAGCACATCAAGAGACGCTTCAATTCCATTCGGGATTTAGTCCAAGTGGGAGACATAGAAATTTGCAAGATACATACGGATCTGAATGTTGCAGACCCGCTGACTAAGCCTCTTCCATGAGCAAAACATGATCAGCACCAAGGCTCCATGGGTGTTAGAATCATTACTGTGTAATCTAGATTATTGACTCTAGTGCAAGTGGGAGACTGAAGGAAATATGCCCTAGAGGCAATAATAAAGTTATTATTTATTTCCTTATATCATGATAAATGTTTATTATTCATGCTAGAATTGTATTAACCGGAAACATAATACATGTGTGAATACATAGACAAACAGAGTGTCACTAGTATGCCTCTACTTGACTAGCTAGTTGATCAAAGATGGTTATGTTTCCTAGCCATAGACATGAGCTGTCATTTGATTAACGGGATCACATCATTAGGAGAATGATGTGATTGACTTGACCCATTCCGTTAGCTTAGCACTTGATCGTTTAATTTGTTGCTATTGCTTTCTTCATAACTTATACATGTTCCTATGACTATGAGATTATGCAACTCCCGTTTACCGGAGGAACACTTTGTGTGCTACCAAACATCACAACGTAACTGGGTGATTATAAAGGTGCTCTACAGGTGTCTCCGAAGGTACTTGTTGGGTTGGCGTATTTCGAGATTAGGATTTGTCACTCCGATTGTCGGAGAGGTATCTCTGGGCCCTCTCGGTAATACACATCACTCAAGCCTTGCAAGCATTGCAACTAATAAGTTAGTTGCGGGATGATGTATTATGGAACGAGTAAAGAGACTTGCCGGTAACGAGATTGAACTAGGTATTGAGATACCGACGATCGAATCTCGGGCAAGTAACATACCGAAGACAAAGGGAACAACGTATGTTGTTATGCGGTCTGACCGATAAAGATCTTCGTAGAATATGTAGGAGCCAATATGAGCATCTAGGTTCCGCTATTGGTTATTGACCGGAGACGTGTCTCGGTCATGTCTACATTGTTCTTGAACCCGTAGGGTCCGCACGCTTAATGTTACGATGACAGTTTCATTATGAATTTATATATTTTGATGTACCGAAGGTTGTTCAGAGTCCCGGATGTGATCACGGACATGACGAGGAGTCTCGAAATGGTCGAGACATGAAGATTGATATATTGGAAGTCTATGTTTGGACATCGGAAGTGTTCCGGGTGAAATCGGCATTTTACCGGAGTACCGGGAGGTTACCGGAACCCCCCGGTAACCTAATGAGCCTTAATGGGCCTAGTGGAGGAAGTGGAGAGGAGGCCAAGGGGCAGCCGCGCGCCCCTCCCCCCCAAGTCCGAATTGGATAAGGAGGGGGCGGCGCCCCCCTTTCCTTTCTCCTCTCTCTCCTTCCCCCCCCCCAAGTTCTAGTCCAACATGGAAAGGGGGGAGTCCTACTCCCAGGAGGAGTAGGACTCCTCCTGGCGCGCCCCTTGCCTGGCCGCACCTCCTCCCCTTGCTTCTTTATATACGGGGGCAGGGGCACCCCATAGACACAACAATTGATCATTGATCTCTTAGCCGTGTGCGGTGTCCCCCTCCACCATAATCCTCAATAATATTGTAGCGGTGCTTAGGCGAAGCCCTGCGACGGTAGAACGTCAAGATCGTCACCACGCCGTCGTGCTGACGGAACTCTTCCCCAACATTCTACTGGATCGGAGTCCGGGGATCGTCATCGAGCTGAACGTGTGCTAGAACTCGGAGGTGCCGTAGTTTCGGTGCTTGATCGGTCGGGTCATGAAGACGTACGACTACATCAACCGCGTTGTACTAACGCTTCCGCTTTCGGTCTACAAGGGTACGTAGACTACACTCTCCCCTCTCGTTGCTATGCATCACCATGATCTTGCGTGTGCGTAGGAATTTTTTTTGAAATTACTATGTTCCCCAACACACTGGTTACTCTAACCCCCCTCTCTTCTTTAATTATTTGCCACATCAGCATGTTTGCTATTCCCGTGTGCATGATACTAGCTAAGATACCACCATTATGTCCAGCCTTAATCATCGCATGCAATAATTTAGTGCACCTTGAAATATGAACATGTGTGGGGCGTGTATGTTTTTAATGACTTGAGACTATACCTAGCCCGACATGCAAGATGAGACTTATTATGCACCGTTCCCCATACCTACAGGAAGCCCGTTCGTCTCCAAATCTTTTCCTCTCCATGTGTGGAAACAATATGCTTGCCACACTCTCCTTCTCCCTCTGGCGGTCCCACCACTCCACCCCATGTGGAAAAAATCTGCATGCATGACTCTCCTCCCCCCGTGCTCGTCCAATCCGTTGTGACCAGCAATATTTCCACCCCTTCCCTCCCCCGTAATTTACTCCAACAAATATGCCCACGTAGATGTTACTTAACTGCCGGTGCATTGGGTCGCTGACATATGGGCCCAACAAGGGTCTGGCCCACATGTCAGTGACGCAACTGGACCTACAGTTAAGTCAGTGCAGCTCAGTCCATATCTTATGTAGGTGTGCCATCGCTCGCTATAAATACTGCGCCTCCCACGACATCGCTATCTCCTCCCCCTCACGTTCACGTTCATCGCTATCTCCTCCCCCTCCCTGGCTCCCTCTCACATCGACCACCATGGCATCGCCCCTCCCAAGCCCTAGGCGCCCCTCGCTGCACCACGCGGACGGTCACGCATCGTCGTTCCGTTCCTCGCCGCCACTAGTCGAGGAGGATGCGTCGGCGTTCCGCTCCTCACCGCGACGCGTCGGCGTTCCCAATCTCGCCAGCACGCGCGTTGAAGGACGCGTCGGCTCCCCGCTATGAGGAGAACGCCGCGCCACCCGCCGAGCCCCCCAGCCTTGAGGAGCTTTGGAAAGAAATGGATGTCGCCTTGTGGGAGGCTTTGCCTCCAGTAGAGCGCGCCAAAATAGAGGCGGAGAAGAAGGCCGAGGAAGAGAAGCGCACCGCGGAACAAGCTGCCTGGGAGGCCTATGTCGCGTCCGAGAGAGT
Source organism: Triticum urartu (assembly GCF_003073215.2). Taxonomy (NCBI): domain Eukaryota; kingdom Viridiplantae; phylum Streptophyta; class Magnoliopsida; order Poales; family Poaceae; genus Triticum; species Triticum urartu. The sequence goes on along the minus strand of NC_053026.1, from coordinate 462,146,141 downwards.
CAGGCAATTGGCTCTTTGGCAGAAGGCTTGTGCGAGGGCCGTGAGGATGGCGGAGGACGCCCGTGCCAATGCCTTGAGTGCAGGCGGGCCCAAGTGCCTCATCTACGCTTGGCGGTACGTGGACCGGGTGCACGCTTCTAGCGAGGAGGAGTACCTGTTGGCGCCGGATCACCACACCGGTGAGATCGCGCTCGCCCGGCGGCAAGCCGCCAATCAGCACCTCGCGAGTTGCGAGGGTGAGGAAGAGGCGTTGTGTCAGCGCGCTGGGAAACGGCCGTGCACCAGGGCACTCGTGGCACACCGCAAGCGCTCCTGCGAGCGTCGTGGCTTTAGGAGGAGTACAATTTTTGTTTCGTAAGGCGATCTCATTAGTTTTGGGACGCAAATGATAAATCTCGAACGTTCAGGAATTATTAGAGTCCTTAATTAAGTATGTAAAAGGGAAAGTTTGGAAACCTTTGTATTCGTACGCATTTTGCAAGTACGTGCATATAGCACAAACTTTACTATATACTATCGCACTACACGTCTCTCTCTATATATGCTTGCAGACTGTGCTACTCCCTCCATCCAGTTCAATAAGTCATCTTTGGTTGTGCACCATGACCAAGAAGAAGGGAAGACTTATACACCTAGACGGAGAGAGTACTACTATTACTTATGTACGTGCAAATGCACGTTTTAACATTATGATGCGGTTTTTGTAAAATTAGAAAAACAACACTAGTCAATCTTGTGAAACGATTCAATGCAAAACAAATGCAAACATGCTCATTTGATTGTTTACTTTTAGCTTCCTTCTCTGTGGTTATTTCTCTATCGTACTTTGTACGGAGTATCTCGCTAGTTGGAAAGGCATGCAAATTCCCAAACCGCTTCCTACACCCTGTATCGATTTTTTTGCCTAACAAGTTGTGTCGTGCAATTGGGATTCCAACTTGAGTACTACTACTAGTAGGAGTACCAGGGGCCAGTTCTTTTAGGCTTCTAGATTAGTAATCCCATAACTACTACCTCTGTCCTGGTTTATTGGTCCCTATTGTAATCTGTGTCAAATTTTGATCATAAATTTAACTAATGAAATGTTAGTGCATGTCACATGCACTAACATTTTATCAGTTAAATCTTTGGTCAAAATTTAGCACAAATTACAATGGTGAGGAATAAACCAGGACGGAGGTACTACTAGTAGTTTAGAAGCCCAAATAAATGAGTGAGGTGCCTTAATGTTACTCTCCACTGTGACTAGTGTTATGGGAAAAGCTGGGAAAGCCGCCAAAAGAACTGGCCCTAGGAGTAGTAGCTAGGGATACTAGGAGTAGTAGCTAGGGATCGAGTGTGCGAGATGAACCAGAGAAAGTAAATGCAGAGAGATGAAATGCAAAAAAGACAGAGGGATGTGATGGCTGCTTGTCCGTTTATTTTACCAGGCCACTTATTACTGGGAGTGGTTGGGTTTTGTGATATGACGACTTTACTGCCGCGCCGCGAGCGGGGTGAGAGGTGAGACTCCCATGCAGCGCCGCCCTCTACACTAGTACTACTACATCGGTCGTGGTTTATCCCCCATTGAATTTGACTGGAGATTTAACTGACAAAATGTTAGTGCATGTCAACAAAAACAATATCGTTTGATTCGTATTTGAACATAGTTTTCAATGATATAATTTTAGGTGACATGCATCATCATTTATCGTACTATATATAATGTTAGTTCAATTTTTGGTCGTACTAATCTATAGTAAGGTGCCCGTGAGTTGCACGGAAGAGTGAAATGCATTGATCGGGGAGTTGTTTATTTTGACAAAGGATGCGGGGGTCATCTCATGTGTAACGGGTATCGATAGGTTTATTCAGATATTATCTCATCTCTGGAGCTCACAAACATCCGGTGAAATAGATAAAAAAGTATCTTTTGCAAACAAAAGTGTTCAACTGTTCAACCTACATCCAAAACTTGTGAAGAAATAACTCTTATTGTGCTTTGCAGGAAATGATCTTCAAGAATTAGTTTTTGAGTATCCATTGTTATACATGTTGGCTATAGATGACATGGCACTTCCTTATAGTCAATAGTTGGCTATACTATTTAAGTATTAACCATGCCCTTATACACCTAGACGAAGGGATTAAATCAGGATGACTTGGAAGGGGGCAGAGGATATGTAAGAAATGGTTCATCATAAGTCTTTCACCAGTACTGTAGTAAAAATTCATACATGGAAGATTCTAGACTAAACCATAAATGGATACACTTTTATTCATGCGCGATGCTCCAATAGAGCAAGATGATGCATGGAAGTCTCCACATGCTTAGACATCGGATTACATTGAGCGAAGACTAATGATCAATATTTAACTTAGTAATGCAGATGTCCAGGTGAACCTCCTTAGAGTCCCCATGCACATTGTTGGGGGTCAAATAATATCGTGCGTCTTCCATGTCCACATCGGCGGGAAGGTCCCAGCTCGGCAGAGTCCAAGTCAGCTTGACGTAGCCAGTGTCGCCGCCCACGTACCTCCGAGGGATAGTAATAGTGAGCACGCACCCGTACATCGTCCTCGTGCCAGTGTCAGTTTCAGCGGCGTCGCCCCTGACACACACTATAGAGATGTGGCGGCGGCCTGCGCGGGCCTCGCCGGTGGCCACGATCAAGAGGAAGACGCTGCCGTCCTCCTCCGAGACTAGCGGGCGGCGCTGATCCTCCAATGACTCCGACATGGTGAACGGGTAGCACGTCTTGTACTTGATGTTCTTCGCCAAGGGACAGTAGTGATCGCCGCACGCCTGCGTCAGGTGATGCACGATGTCCGTCGGCGAGCCCTAAAGCGGCACCGGGCACTCATAGCAGTAGACGAAGGGCTCCTTGGAGGCATCGACCAGGCCATCCATGAAACGGGAGTGGCTGTAGGGGACGTTCCGCCAGTTGAATATATGAGCAAGTTACTGCGAGATTTACTACAAAATAAATCATGACGACTATAACAGAGATTAACTAATCATGCAGACTAGCATAGTAGATGAACAGATCGAATCTAGGACATAGACTAGAAACATGAATTCTACCACGATTTCAAAAAGGAAGGACAGAAACACATACGGTGCAACGGGAGCAGCACCATTAGCGTTGAGGTTGTCGCCCATGTCGTTGAGGAAGAGGTTGCCGAGGTCGGGGAAGAAGTCGTCGTCGGTGAAGTTGTCGCTGCTAGCAGTCGCGAGAGTGCGCTCCCCAAATTTCAACAGCGCCCGCCGAATGGAGCGTAGGAGGGAGTGGGTGTAGGGGACGTTGCGGCCGCCGAATGGAGCGCAGGAGTAGCCCACGAAGCAGTAGATGGTGCTCCTCCCTAGTCTCTATTCTTATCTCTATATCTACTACTCTTTGTTTTTTATAATATACTAGTTGTAGTTGTCAAATCGAATAGTACTGCGCCGTCCACTGCACGCCCGGCTGAACACGCCTCCTCGCCTCCATTAAACCCCTCCATTAAACCCGCATGCAAACCGAGAAACCTACTCCGGCCCGCGGGAGTAAATTTGTCGGGCGTGTTGTTTCGTGGAATACAATCACAGTCACTGCAAGGTCTTTGAGCAGGATCCCAGCTTCTTTGGGCCTCCAGGAATTTTTGACTGGAGATTGGTAAGTAGCCTTGGTACACGCTTTCTGTTTGTCGGACTGAATTATCCGATTAACCAGGAGATAACCGATGATAAGGATCATGATGGCAGCGCGGTTTCGTTCATCAGGCAAAACTGTGTGTACACAGCGTACCATGCGTCTCTGCATGCACCATACCCTGATATGTGTCGCCACGCCCTGCGGCCCAAAGTAGGAGAGAGGGTCGCAAGTATCAGACCTGTTTTTTTGAAACCCAAGTATCAGACTTCGACCTGCTGGCTGGAGTTTCCCCCGCCAGGTACCCATATGGTTCAAACCGTCAGCTAATCTCCACAGCTTAATAAATAGTAACGTCTAACTGACCCAATTAGTTAGATGCGCACACTTGGTGTAGTGGGATCTTTATTTAGTTTGATGCATACACTTGTTCTTTTTTGGTAGCCCTTTTGTAATGATGACTGATGTTTGGTTTGGAAGGGAGAGCTGCGTCTTCACTCTTCTGGCCTACTTACTGCTTCTGTTGCACCCCCAGCCCTAGTTGTTGCTGCTGCTATTTTTAATGTACAATCAGTAGTATATTCCGTCTGTTGGTTGAATAAATGTGTTGTTATAACGACAAACACAATGTTTTGGAAGTCGTTGCATGGTTCGATCCTTTAGTGCCCCGTACCGTACGTAGCGCATACTATTTTTCGTATGGAACACATTTTCCACTTGTTGATAACATGCAGCCCACTGATGAAGGCCCAATAAAGAAGCCCATAATTAACTGGAAGGGATGCTCTCACATGAATCCGGCCCAGGTACATGCTCATGGTCCCTAAACATAAATAAGTAAATAAATAAATAAAGCTAAATGCTCATGCACCAGTTCTTTAAATTCACGATTTAACAGGAGGGTATTATTTCCTATGATAGTGTCATTACATTCAGTCGATATTATTCTTCGGCAAAGATAGCGACCAGTCTTCTTTCTCCCAGCATTTTCTTCCTGCAACCAGTGGACCCATGCAAATCGTAGTCAACGTCGTAAATAGATCCGGTCCATTTTTATTTTTCAAAAAGAATGTCCAACCCAACCCAGCACATTGGCAACATTATTTTATCCTCCGCCTTGGTGTGCTCGCCGCGGTGCCGCCGTCCGGCCCTGTCAACATAGTTTTTTTCCGAAATGGTCACTGTCAACATAGTGAATTGGGAGAGGACTGTAGTTGTGAGTATGACAGTACGGACCCACCAGGTCCACTCCCGAACACAAGCAAGCGCCTCTTTTACTACTCAGATGAACCCCTCGTTTTTTTACTCTAGTCCACCCTGCTGATATCTGGGACCCACATCATTTTGAACGTATAGTCAATTAACGACAGAATTGCACAACTTTTTTAGTAGTAATGTTGGGGAACGTAGTAATTTCAAAAAATTTCCTACGCACACGCAAGATCATGGTGATGCATAGCAACGAGAGGGGAGAGTGTTGTCTACGTACCCTCGTAGACCGGCAATGGAAGTGTTGACACAACGTAGAGGAAGTAGTCGTACGTCTTCCCGATCCGACCGATCCAAGTACCGAACGTATGGCACCTCCGAGTTCTGCACACGTTCAACTCGGTGACGTCCCTCGAGCTCCGATCCAGCAAAACAATGAGGAAGAGTTTCGTCAGCATGACGGCGTGATGACGGTGATGATGTTCTACCAATGCAGGGCTTCGCCTAAGCACCGCTACGATATGACCGAGGTGGAATATGGTGGAAGGGGGCACCGCACACGGCTAAGGAACGATCACGAAGATCAACTTGTGTGTCATGGGGTGCCCCCTTGCCCCCGTATATAAAGGAGGGAGAGGGGGAGGTGCGGCCGGCCCTAGGGGTGCGCCTGGAGGAGTCCTACTCCCACCGGGAGTAGGACTCCCCCCTCTTGCCTTGTTGGAAAAGGAAGGGGGAAGGGAGAAAGAGGAAAGGGGGGCGCCGCCCCCCCTTCCTTGTCCTATTCGGACTAGGGGGGAGGGGGCGCGCGGCCTGCCCTGGCCGGCCCTCCTCTTCTCCCTTATGGCCCATGTATGCCCAATAACCCCCGGGGGCGTTCCGGTAACCCCCCGGTACTCCGGTAAAATCCCGATTTCACCCGAAACGTTTCCAATATTCAAATATAGGCTTCCAATATATCAATCTTTATGTCTCGACCATTTCGAGACTCCTCGTCATGTCCGTGATCACATCCAGGACTCCGAACAACCTTCGGTGCATCAAAACACAAAAAACCCTAATTACGATTGTCACCGAACTTTAAGCGTGCGGACCCTACGGGTTCGAGAACTATGTAGACATGACCGAGACACGTCTCTGGTCAATAACCAATAGCGGAACCTGGATGCTCATATTGGCTCCTACATATTCTACGAAGATCTTTATCGGCCAGACCGCATAACAACATACATTGTTCCCTTTGTCATCAGTATGTTACTTGCCCGAGATTCGATCGTCGGTATCTTAATACCTAGTTCAATCTCGTTACCGGCAAGTCTCTTTACTCGTTCCGTAATACATCATCTCGCAACTAACTCATTAGTCAATGCTTGCAAGGCTTATGATGTGCATTACCGAGAGGGCCCAGAGATACCTCTCCGACAATCGGAGTGACAAATCCTAATCTCGAAATACGCCAACCCAACAAGTACCTTTGGAGACACCTGTAGAGCACCTTTATAATCACCCAGTTACGTTGTGACGTTTGGTAGCACACAAAGTGTTCCTCCGCGGTAAACGGGAGTTGCATAATCTCATAGTCATAGGAACATGTATAAGTTATGAAGAAAGCAATAGCAACAAACTAAACGATCAAGTGCTAAGCTAACGGAATGGGTCAAGTCAATCACATCATTCTCCTAATGATGTGATCCCATTAATCAAATGACAACTCATGTCTATGGTTAGGAAACATAACCATCTTCGATCAACGAGCTAGTCAAGTAGAGGCATACTAGTGACACTCTGTTTGTCTATGTATTCACACATGTATTATGTTTCCGGTTAATACAATTCTAGCATGAATAATAAACATTTATCATGATATAAGGAAATAAATAATAACTTTATTATTGCCTCTAGGGCATATTTCCTTCAGTCTCCCACTTGCACTAGAGTCAATAATCTAGATTACACAGTAATGATTCTAACACCCATGGAGCCTTGGTGCTGATCATGTTTTGCTCGTGGAAGAGGCTTAGTCAGCGGGTCTGCAACATTCAGATCCGTATGTATCTTGCAAATTTCTATGTCTCCCACTTGGACTAAATCCCAATGGAATTGAAGCATCTCTTGATGTGCTTGGTTCTCTTGTGAAATCTGGATTCCTTCGCCAAGGCAATTGCACCGGTATTGTCACAAAAGATTTTCATTAGACCCGATGCACTAGGTATGACACCTAGATCGGATATGAACTCCTTCATCCAGACTCCTTCATTTACTGCTTCCGAAGCGGCTATGTACTCCGCTTCACATGTAGATCCCACCACGACGCTTTGTTTAGAACTGCACCAACTGACAGCTCCACCGTTCAGTATAAACACGTATCCAGTTTGCGATTTAGAATCGTTCGGATCAGTGTCAAAGCTTGCATCAATGTAACCATTTACGATGAGCTCTTTGTCACCTCCATATACGAGAAACATATCCTTAGTCCTTTTCAGGTATTTCAGGATGTTCTTGACCGCTGTCCAGTGATCCACTCCTGGATTACTTTGGTACCTCCCTGCTAGACTTATAGCAAGGCACACATCAGGTCTGGTACACAGCATTGCATACATGATAGAGCCTATGGCTGAAGCATAGGGAACATCTTTCATTTTCTCTCTATCTTCTGCGGTGGTCGGACATTGAGTTTTACTCAACTTCACACCTTGTAACATAGGCAAGAACCCTTTCTTTGCTTGATCCATTTTGAACTTCTTCAAAACTTTGTCAAGGTATGTGCTTTGTGAAAGTCCAATTAAGCGTCTTGATCTATCTCTATAGATCTTAATGCCCAATATGTAAGCAGCTTCACCGAGGTCTTTCATTGAAAAACTCTTATTCAAGTATCCCTTTATGCTATCCAGAAATTCTATATCATTTCCAATCAATAATATGTCATCCACATATAATATCAGAAATGCTACAGAGCTCCCGCTCACTTTCTTGTAAATACAGGCTTCTCCAAAAGTCTATACAAAACCAAATGCTTTGATCACACTATCAAAGCGTTTATTCCAACTCCGAGAGGCTTGCACCAGTCCATAAATGGATCGCTGGAGCTTGCACACTTTGTTAGCTCCCTTTGGATCGACAAAACCTTCTGGTTGCATCATATACAACTCTTCTTCCAGAAATCCATTCAGGAATGCAGTTTTGACATCCATCTGCCAAATTTCATAATCATAAAATGCGGCAATTGCTAACATGATTCGGACAGACTTAAGCATCGCTACGGGTGAGAAGGTCTCATCGTAGTCAATCCCTTGAACTTGTCGAAAACCTTTCGCAACAAGTCGAGCTTTGTAGACAGTAACATTACCGTCAGCGTCAGTCTTCTTCTTGAAGATCCATTTATTCTTAATTGCTTGCCGATCAATAGGCAAGTCAACCAAAGTCCACACTTTGTTCTCATACATGGATCCCATCTCAGATTTCCTAGCTTCTAGCCATTTTGCGGAATCTGGGCTCACCATCGCTTCTTCATAGTTCGTAGGTTCATCATGATCTAGTAGAATGACTTCCAGAACAGGATTACCGTACCACTCTGGTGCGGATCTTACTCTGGTTGATCTACGAGGTTCGGTAGTAACTTGATCTGAAGTTTCATGATCATTATCATTAGCTTCCTCACTAATTGGTGTAGGTGTCACAGAAACCGGTTTTTGTGATGTACTACTTTCCAATAAGGGAGCAGGTACAGTTACCTCATCAAGTTCTACTTTTCTCCCACTCACTTCTTTCGAGAGAAACTCCTTCTCTAGAAAGGATCCATTCTTAGCAACGAAAGTATTGCCTTTGGATCTGTGATAGAAGGTGTACCCAACAGTATCCTTTGGGTATCCTATGAAGACACATTTCTCCGATTTGGGTTCGAGCTTATCAGGTTGAAGCTTTTTCACATAAGCATCGCAGCCCCAAACTTTCAGAAATGACAACTTTGGTTTCTTGCCAAACCACAGTTCATAAGGTGTTGTCTCAACGGATTTCGATGGTGCCCTATTTAACGTGAATGCAGCCGTCTCTAAAGCATAACCCCAAAATGATAGCGGTAAATCTGTAAGAGACATCATAGATCGCACCATATCTAGTAAAGTACGATTTCGACGTTCGGACACACCATTACGCTGTGGTGTTCCGGGTGGCGTGAGTTGCGAAACTATTCCGCATTATTTCAAATGTAGACCAAACTCATAACTCAAATATTCTCCTCCACGATCAGATCGTAGAAACTTTATTTTCTTGTTACGATGATTTTCAACTTCACTCTGAAATTCTTTGAACTTTTCAAATGTTCCAGACTTATGTTTCATTAAGTAGATATACCCATATCTGCTTAAATCATCTGTGAAGGTGAGAAAATAACGATATCCGCCACGAGCCTCAATATTCATCGGACCACATACATCTGTATGTATGATCTCCAACAAATCCGTTGCTCTCTCATAGTCCGGAGAACGGCGTTTTAGTCATCTTGCCCATGAGGCACGGTTCGCAAGTACCAAGTGATTCGTAATCAAGTGATTCCAAAAGTCCATCAGTGTGGAGTTTCTTCATGCGCTTTACACCGATATGACCTAAACGGCAGTGCCACAAATAAGTTGCACTATCATTATCAACTCTGCATCTTTTGGCTTCAACATTATGAATATGTTTATCACTACTATCGAGATTCATCAAAAATAGACCACTCTTCAAGGGTGCATGACCATAAAAGATATTACTCATATAAATAGAACAACCATTATTCTTTGATTTAAATGAATAACCGTCTCGCATCAAACAAGATACAGATATAATGTTCATGCTCAACGCTGGCACCAAATAACAATTATTTAGGTCTAAAACTAATCCCAAAGGTAGATGTAGAGGTAGCGTGCCGACTGTGATCACATCGACTTTGGAACCATTTCCCACGTGCATCGTCACCTCGTCCTTTGCCAGTGTTCGCTTAATCCGTAGTCTCTGTTTCGAGTTGCAGATGTTAGCAACAGAACTAGTATCAAATACCCAGGTGCTACTGCGAGCTCTAGTAAGGTACACATCAATAACATGTATATCACATATACCTTTGTTCACCTTGCCATCCTTCTTATCCGCCAAATACTTGGGGCAGTTCCACTTCCAGTGTCCAGTCTGCTTGCAGTAGAAGCACTCAGTTTCAGGCTTAGGTCTAGATTTGGGTTTCTTCTCCTGAGCAGTAACTTGCTTACTGTTCTTCTTGAAGTTCCCCTTCTTCTTCCCTTTGCCCCTTTTCTTGAAACTGGCGGTCTTGTTGACCATCAACACTTGATGCTCCTTTTTGATTTCTACCTCCGCAGCCTTTAGCATTGCGAAGAGCTCGGGAATTGTCTTATCCATCCCTTGCATGTTATAGTTCATCACGAAGCTCTTGTAGCTTGGTGGCAGTGATTGAAGAACTCTGTCAATGACACTATCAACAGGAAGATTAACTCCCAGTTGAGTCAAGTGATTATGATACCCAGACATTTTGAGTATATGTTCACTGACAGAACTATTCTCCTCCATCTTGCAGCTATAGAATTTATTGGAGACTTCATATCTCTCAATCCGGGTATTTGCTTGAAATATTAACTTCAACTCCTGGAACATCTCATATGCTCCATGACGTTCAAAACGTCGTTGAAGTCCCGATTCTAAGCCGTAAAGCATGGCACACTGAACTATCGAGTAGTCATCAGCTTTGCTCTGCCAGACGTTCATAACATCTGGTGTTGCTCCAGCAGCAGGCCTGGCACCTAGCGGTGCTTCCAGGACATAATTCTTCTGTGCAGCAATGAGGATAATCCTCAAGTTACGGACCCAGTCCGTGTGATTTCTACCATCATCTTTCAACTTTGCTTTCTCAAGGAACGCATTAAAATTCAACGGAACAACAGCACGGGCCATCTATCTACAATCAAACATAGACAAGCAAGATACTATCAGGTACTAAGTTCATGATAAATTTAAGTTCAATTAATCATATTACTTAAGAACTCCCACTTAGAAAGACATCCCTCTAATCTTCTAAGTGATCACGTGATCCAAATAAACTAAACCATAATCGATCATCACGTGAAATGGAGTAGCTTTCAATGGTGAACATCAATATGTTGATCATATCTACTATATGATTCACGCTCGACCTTTCGGTCTCAGTGTTCCGAGGCCATATCTGCATATGCTAGGCTCGTCAAGTTTAACCTGAGTATTCTGCGTGTGCAAAACTAGTTTGCACCCGTTGTAGATGGACGTAGAGCTTATCACACCCGATCATCACATGGTGTTTGGGCACGACGAACTTTGGCAACGGTGCATACTCAGGGAGAACACTTTTATCTTGAAATTTAGTGAGAGATCATCTTATAATGATACCGTCAATCAAAGCAAGATAAGATGCATAAAAGATAAACATCACATGCAATCAATATAAGTGATATGATATGGCCATCATCATCTTGTGCTTGTGATCTCCATCTCCGAAGCACCGTCATGATCACCATCGTCACCGGCGCGACACCTTGATCACCATCGTAGCATCGTTGTCGTCTCGCCAATCTTATGCTTCCACGACTATCGCTACCGCTTAGTGATAAAGTAAAGCATTACAGCACAATTGCATTGCATACAATAAAGCGACAACCATATGGCTCCTGCCAGTTGCCGATAACTCGGTTACAAAACATGATCATCTCATACAATAAAATTTAGCATCATGTCTTGACCATATCACATCACAACATGCCCTGCAAAAACAAGTTAGACGTCCTCTACTTTGTTGTTGCAAGTTTTACGTGGCTGCTACGGGCTTAGCAAGAACTGTTCTTACCTACGCATCAAAACCACAACGATAGTTTGTCAAGTTGGTGCTGTTTTAACCTTCGCAAGGACCGGGCGTAGCCACACTTGGTTCAACTAAAGTTGGAGAAACTGACACCCGCCAGCCACCTGTGTGCAAAGCACGTCGGTAGAACCAGTCTTGCGTAAGCATACGCGTAGTGTCGGTCCGGGCCGCTTCATCCAACAATACCGCCGAACCAAAGTATGACATGCTGGTAAGCAGTATGACTTATATCACCCACAATTCACTTGTGTTCTACTCGTGCACAACATCAACGCATAAAACCTAGGCTCGGATGCCACTGTTGGAGAACGTAGTAATTTCAAAAAAATTCCTACGCACACGCAAGATCATGGCGATGCATAGCAACGAGAGGGGAGAGTGTTGTCTACGTACCCTCGTAGACCGGCAACGGAAGTGTTGACACAACGTAGAGGAAGTAGTCGTACGTCTTCCCGATCTGACCGATCCAAGTACCGAATGTACGGCACCTTCGAGTTCTGCACACTTTCAACTCGGTGACGTCCCTCGAGCTCCGATCTAGCAAAACGTTGAGGGACAGTTTTGTCAGCACAACGGCGTGATGGCGGTGATGATGTACTACCGACGCAGGGCTTCGCCTAAGCACCGCTACGATATGACCGAGGTGGAATATGGTGGAAGGGGGCACCGCACACGGCTAAGGAACGATCAAGAAGATCAACTTGTGTGTCATGGGGTGCCCCCTTGCCCCCGTATATAAAGGAGGGAGAGGGGGAGGTGCGGCCGGCCCTAGGGGTGCGCCTGGAGGAGTCCTACTCCCACGGGAGTAGGACTCCCCCCTCTTGCCTTGTTGGAAAAGGAAGGGGAAGGGAGAAAGAGGAAAGGGGGGCACCGCCCCCCCTTCCTTGTCCTATTCGGACTAGGGGGAGGGGGCGCGTGGCCTGCCCTGGCCGGCCCTCCTCTTCTCCCTTATGGCCCATGTAGGCCCAATAACCCCCCGGGGGGGGGGGGGCGGAGGTTCCGGTAACCCCTCGGTACTCCGGTAAAATCCCGATTTCACCCGGAACGTTTCTGATATTCAAATATAGGCTTCCAACATATCAATCTTTATGTCTCGACCATTTCGAGACTCCTCGTCGTGTCCGTGATCACATCCGGGACTCCAAACAACCTTCGATACATCAGAACACAAAAACCCTAATTACGATTGTCACCGAACTTTAAGCGTGCGGACCCTACGGGTTCAAGAACTATGTAGACATGACCGAGACACATCTCCGGTCAATAGCCAATAGCGGAACCTGGATGCTCATATTGGCTCCTACATATTATGCGAAGATCTTTATCGGTCAGACCGCATAACAACATACATTGTTCCCTTTGTCATCGGTATGTTACTTGCCCGAGATTCGATCGTCGGTATCTTAATACCTAGTTCAATCTCGTTACCGGCAAGTCTCTTTACTCGTTCCGTAATACATCATCCCGCAACTAACTTATTAGTTGCAATGCTTGCAAGGCTTGAGTGATGTGCATTACCGAGAGGGCCCAGAGATACCTCTCTGACAATCGGAGTGACAAATCCTAATCTCGAAATACGCCAACCCAACAAGTACTTCGGAGACACATGTAGAGCACCTTTATAATCAACCAGTTACGTTGTGACGTTTGGTAGCACACAAAGTGTTCCTCCGGTAAACGGAGTTGCATAATCTCATAGTCATAGGAACATGTATAAGTTATGAAGAAAGCAATAGCAACAAACTAAACGATCAAGTGCTAAGCTAACGGAATGGGTCAAGTCAATCACATCATTCTCCTAATGATGTGATCTCGTTAATCAAATGACAACTCATGTCTATGGTTAGGAAACATAACCATGTTCGATCAACGAGCTAGTCAAGTAGAGGCATACTAGTGACACTCCGTTTGTCTATGTATTCACACATATATTATGTTTTCCGGTTAATAAAATTCTAGCATGAACAATAAACATTTATCATGATATAAGGAAATAAATAATAACTTTATTATTGCCTCTAGGGCATATTTCCTTCAAGTAATTCGGAGGAGCAGGCTATAAATCGGGTTGTGCGGTCTCTGTGGCCCGTCCAACAACATAACCAGCCTTGCAATTTTTTCTTTGGGAAAATAGGTAGCCCAGTATTTCTTTTTGAAGAATACCCAAGCTAGGCATATTTGTTTTCTCCGACTTACTTGGCTGCAAATCTTTCAAGACGAGGAGGGATGCATTCCGGCCTGGCCAAAGAGTATGGTCAGTGTCTGTTAAAAGTAATATCAAAAGGGGTTGAAAATTCCAAAAAAATATAGCAAATGGCATATTAGTTTCTTTTTTGGTTTTGTTCTTCACTGATATCTTATACGCATTTCATTGGATTTAAGATGACATAGTACTAATTTATTTTTAAATTTGTTTTGTCATGTCTACATAGTTCTCAAACCCGTAGGGTCTGCAGCTCAACGTTCATTGACGATATAGTGTTATATAATTTGGTGACCGAATGTTGTTCAAAGTCCCGGATGAGATCACGGCTATGACGAGGAGTCTCGAAATGGTCGAGATATAAAGATTGATATATAGGACGATTGTATTCGGACACCGGAATAGTTTCGGAGTGCACCGGGTAGTCATCGGATCACTGGAAGGGATTCCGGGAGGCCCCAGGTGGTCTATGGGCCTAATGGGCCAAGAAGAGGCACACACTAGATCCCGCAAGTGAGCTATTTATACCGAAGCTTACAAGAAGCAAAGTTGAAACGGGAGCTTTTCCACCACGGCATCCAACAACCCATGGAGGGGCTCGCACGCCCCTCCCTAGCCGCTAGCCCTAGAAGAAGGAAAGGGGGAGGGGGCTCCACCTCCTCTTGCCTTTCCTCCTTGTGGGAGAAAGGAAGGGGGGCGCCACCTCCTCCTTCCTCCCCCTTGGTGCGAAAAGAAGGAAGGGGGGCAACCTAGGGTAGGAGCCCAAGTAGAATTCAGACCTACTTGGGGCGCCCCTTGGCCTCTTCCCTCTCCCTCCCACCTATATACATGAGGGAGGGGGCGCCTAGCACAACACACCATTGTTTTTGCTGTGTGCGGCGCCCCCTCCACCGTTTACACCTTCGGTTTTTTTGATAGTGCTTAGATGAAGTCCTGCGGAGATAGCTTCACCATCACCGTCAACACGCTGTCGTGCTGCCGAAACTCATCCACTATCTCACCGTCTTGCTGGATCAAGAAGGCGGAGGACGTCATCGAGCTGAACGTGTGCTGAACGCGGAGGTGTCTTACGTTCGGTACTTGATCGGTTGAAGCGCGAAGAAGTTCGACTACATCAACCACGTTACCAAACGCTTCCGCTTACGGTCTACGAGGGTATGTAGACACATTCTTCCCTCTTGTTGTTATGCATCTTCATAGATAGATCTTGCGTGTGCGTATTTTTTTTGTTTTCCATGCAACATTTCCAAACACAATTTAACTACTCCAATGAGCATCAATACTACTAAACGACTAGACAATGAGCATCTCCACTGCTAACTATGCTCCTGGCCAAATATAATAGTAACATCTAGTAGCCTATTTAACTACACAGAAAAAAACATTAGCACATGCCTACACAACCTGTTCAAGTGAGCATCAATACTACTAAATGATTAAACAATGATCATCATCAGTACTACTACATGACTAACCAGAGGCTACACTAAATGACTAAGCAAATGCGTACAGAAGTTACTACCAATTTTACAAAGAACAAAATATGTGCATAATTCTTACAGGTTGAGCACAAACTAGAAACCTCCTACCCGTCTCAAATCCTTCAAAGGTTACATGACGCTCAGCTGGCAGCCGATGCTCCACGCAAAGATCCTGGGTGCCATCTCGATGTCTATGTAGTCTTGGTCTTCAATGCTAACAGGAATCTACAGGAGCAAAATAAACCAAAAACGCCAAATCAGAAACCCTAATCCCAACCCTAGCTCAACCACTGACCTGGTACTACATGCCGTCGTCGGAGGAGTTGATGTACTGCAGGTTGGAGTCGTCGCTGCTCTCATCCTCAAACACCATAGCGTGGTGGCGGTGGTTGCGGACTGCACGGCGAGCGGTGACGAATGGGAGAGACGAGGGCGAGGCGGCGAACAGAGGGAGAGGGTGCGGCGGGTGGCTCGGTTTGACCCGGCCCAGCCAGTTAACGACCGAGCCGGCTTCGTCCTACACAGCGGAGCAGCGCGCGCGGGTTGGCCAGCGTGTCACTTGACAGGTGGGGCCGATCAGTCAGATACACAGTCAATACGTGCTTATACGGCTATCAAATCATTTTGTAACACTTAGGCTGAGAGTTGATACTGATTTGTAAAAAATATGACTATTAGTATTAATTCGTTACGACATGCTGAAGCGTGATAGTTGCATGCAAATTAACTTGGTTGTAGATGCTGGGCAATCATACGGGACGCGGCTGCCGTTTGCCGTAATAGTGCAACAAGGGATTTCCCCACGGGTGACCCTGCGCGGCAGCGCCTCCTGACGTAAAATTCCCCAATTCGGAGCACCGAAAACTCCAGGAAATCTGCACCTGACAAATCGATTTTCTTTTCCTTTTAATCGCATTTCGGCTTCGAAGCCCACCACGCCGTTTCCGTCTCGTGTCTCGCGCGCGCGGCATCGCCGCCACCACCACCACCGGAACCCTACGAAGAGACCCCCGGCCGTCCCGCCGCCGCACGCGGCGATGGGGGCGGCGCGGCGGGGCCTGCTGCTCGACCAGTGGCGCGGGATCCAGGAGGACGAGGAGGCGTACGACGACCGCGGCGACCCTTCCGCGGCCAACCATCGCCGCCGCCGCCTCAACCAGGCCAAGGAGCAGTGGTACGGCCCTCCGCCCCTAGTCGCTCCCCGCTTCACGAATGAATCCCGCGGGTTTAGTGGTCGCGGCCCAGGTTTAGGGTACCGCCCGGTTGGGACGAGCAATGCAGTAGTAATGCTTGCGCTGATGGGGATTAGGCAGCTTAGCTGCATAAGGGCGAGCCTCTGAATTTGTTTGGTCGGTTCTCGGTTGGAATAGGTAACACAGATAGAGCTAGCTATGCGCCTATGATGTGGGGTGAGAACTCCTGCAGACTTTGGAGTTTATTGACAACGCGAATAGGAGCATTGATACCGTGGAATTCGTGCTTCTGGAAGTCTACAGTTACTATTCTGGGTTGATAGGGATTGTGAACTTTAGAGTTTGGAAATCACATTGTTCAGCATATTTACAATGCACACAAAAGTGGTCCTGTGGGCACCAAGTTTGGAGTCCAAATGATATATTGTACATGCGCTTCTGATATGCAAAACTGAATGATTACAATGTAGACTTGTTGGGTTTGACTACAGAATTTCTTGTAGTAGGGAGATTAATTTGAAATTCGAAATGTTATAGCTGGCCATCAACTGATAGAATACTCCAAAAATAGACCACCTCTTGGATACCAAATTCAAGGATCTAGATTCAACTTGTCAACTCCATCCCACGTACCATGAGTTCTTTATGTACTCCTCTAATGGTGTTTCCAGGAAAACAAAACTACCGTTGCTACTTTTTTGTACATTAAGAAAATAATATCTAGCCAGTAGTGGTAGAGGCTTGAGTTTATGCAGTTGTGAAGAAATTGTGTCATGTTACTTTGGTTAAAGTTTTGGTATTTGGTCTATACTGGGAACTGACTTGCATTGGAACACCAAAAATAATGGAAATGGGTGAATTTGTTCTTTTCCCTGCAATGTGCCTTGTTTTTGGAGTCGAGAGTTTCTCATCTATTTTAGTAGCTAGTTGATGGTACTCTTTATAAAATTGATAATTTCTCTGATGATCCTAACAAAACCTAACTTGATTTTTTGAATCACCTGCAGGTTTTCACATTGTTTTGATTTTCTAGAAAGTTTGCCAAAAGAAGAGCATATTTGGTGTGGATATGCTGATATTATGGGACCTTTTTTAGAAATGTTCCATGGTTACTTTGATGAGCAGGAAAACTCACTCGTTAGAACAATATGGTCACGGATTTCTCAAGAACTGGGCATTTGTACACAGTGTGTGTGTGAACACCACCAGGCACAGGAATCTTTTGATACTGAATGTCGGTCAGGTAGTATTGACCCCCTCCAGAAAGTATTACGGCATCTTGATGAAGAGAGGGTTACGAAGCACCTAGAAAAGATAAATGCAATGATTCAGCTTAAGGAATATGACCCTTCCTGTCATGGTGCAGAAGTTGTTTGCATAATGTTCGAAGTATGTTCCATTTATGTTGTACTCCCCCCCACCCTCCTCTTATGCAACATTAACAGTACCGATTGCCCTGTGAAACATATCTATAAACTTCCATTGCCAGTCTTATTTTTCTGACAAATATCAGCATGAAGTATGCCTTTGTAACCATACACCAGTGACAGCACTATTGGAGAATATCTACCCACGCTAGTATTTATTCGGCATTGTTTTTCTCCCTAATTGCTTTTGAGATATGTAAGACGCGCATCAAAAGAGCCTTACATGAAATGCTCAGCGCATGCCATACAGAGGGCTGTTTTTATGCACCGATGTGCAGTTTTTTTGGAAAGTTCTGTACTTACCAAATTAGCAGATTTTTGATATGCAAAGTGGTCAAAATCAGTATATGATTTATCATATCTCTTTGTGTAAACAGTCACAAAGTTTTCAGTCTTAAGTTTCATGGTGATCATGATAAAGTGCTGTTTTAATCTATTTATTACAGGTTTTGATGTATCCTGTTCTATTAGATGACCAATCACTGGCTAATCAGTTCCAGAAGTTCATTGAAACAATTGATGAATCATATGAAGTGAGCCTTTCAACTAATCAGCAATATCCTGTAAGTTGCTTCTTTCCATTGATGTATGCTCATAACACTACAAGTAATGTCTCACTCAGTCGTTTCAAACAATCAAGTAGTCCAATATTCTGCTCGTCACCAATTTTTTTTGCTTATTGCTTAAAATATAGTTTCTCACACCATATGGTTAAACTTACAATGTAGGGTGTTTACGCATTACTTTTCTTCAAAAGTGGTAAAGCTCGGGCTATTGGTCTTCGCTTATCCCGATCCATGGGTAAATTAAGGTGACGTACCTGTCATTTTCATGTTCGTTTTGATTCACGGAAGTTGTTGTGCAATGTAGGCTTTAACTAGGCAAAAGTAATAAACTGTGCCCGGAGCTATCAAGCATGTTGTTGATGATCCTGTTTTTGGTTTGGTCATAGTTGTTAATAAACCTTACACTTGCAGTCTTGAAATCCATGTTAGTCTGTACTTCTCAAGCCCTTGAGAGGTACCAGCCCTAAATGAAATATGACAACATGCCAAATCTATGTATTGTTCTTATTAAGGTGAGTATCTTGTGGAAAGTGCATTTTGTACATATCTTCTCTGTACTGTTTAAAATTGAATTTCTATATTAGACAGTGCTGGGTAGGTAACGGGCTAACAACAAAAACTAAGGTTAAGGAAACTAATCTCCTTTCATGTATTGGTTATTTTTAGCGCCTCACAATAATTAAGATAGGTGGTAGTGCTACCAATTTTTCTTTCAGGACATGTTGCCAAGACCAAATTCACAAATATAATGTACTCCCTCCGTTCCAAAATATAGTGCGTATAGATGTATCATTAGATAGACCATGAAACATATTTTTATATTGTATTTATTCGGTATTATTAATGCTGATATACAAACTATATTGGGAACGGAGGAAGTATTAGATGATATCATTTGATTTTGGGTTCTCTTCTATTCTCCAATATCGAAGTGCTTCTTTCCTATCTGGTTATATTTCCTTCAAAAGCATACTTTTCTGTATGACTTTCTTGTCTTTTACACAACCTTCAACAGCCTAGAACATTAATTCTATTAATCTAATAAAGAGTCTTAAATTTGGTGAAATCTCACCTGTTTAAATCAACATGAGTAGTTGACTTTGATCAAGTGCTAAAACTATCCTTTCAGGATAAGCATTTTGGGTTTGGCATAACACTGTCTAATTTTAATAAATAATAACATATACTGTCTGTAATTGCTTTATCAATCATTTGCAGGAAAGCGGTTGACCTGGAACCGCTGCAACCCTTACTGCAAAAGTACATCAATTTCCTGGATGCTGAAGTTCTTCCATCTACTCCAGAATTTTCAAGGCCCAGGGTGCAGCTCCAAAGGGCTGATGTTTGGCTTGGATTTAAATCACTGTATGTAAGTTTAACACATGAATTGCATGACTAGTTATGTTTTCATATATAATAGATATTGCGTCTGTTAATATATTGAGTATGTCTGCAGCCTTGGATTTCTCGAGGCACCTGCTTTTGAAGATGGAATCTTGGAGAAATACCCTATCTTCCTGAATATTGTACTTAACCATGTCAGTGATGACGGATTCGATTTATCATGTGCTGTTAGTTGCCTCAAAGCATCATTTGAAATGCTTGGTAAGTGTAGTTATTGAGTTCCTGATGGCCTATGAGTATGCTAAGCCTGCACCTTTGCATAACTACACACCTTTGTTTTAGGCTGCAAACTTTGGTTGAGAACAACGCTATCACCTAGTGTTATTCGGAACACATTATTGGGTCAGTGTTTTCACACTCGAGATGAGAAAAGTCACAAAGAAATATTCGATCTTTTCATCCCGTTTCTTCAGGCATGTCTGTTGCTCTTTCGTTATGAAGTGACTCTCTTATCTTCCACATCTTGATGAATTATGATAAGTTAATTCCTTTGTGCATTATGCAGTCCCTTGAAGCTCTACAAGATGGCGAACATGAGAAGCAACGGAGGAATATTTTGTATTTTCTTCTTCATCAAGTAACTCGGAGTAGTAATTTCAGTGCACTGATGAGAAAAAATGCTACTAAGGTTAACTTCTTTTGATGGCTCTTTACTTCTTTAGTTCTTAAAAATTCACTGCAAATGCTCGCAGAAACTTATGTTCTTGTATTGCCTCATTATTTTTCTTTCTATCAATAGCTTGTTTGAGACTTTGGACTATTTGAATATCGCTCTGGGTTTAAAATTATAGTTCTAATCTGCAAATAATATAACTAACGGCTAGATAAAGGGGAGGCAATAAAGGAGCAACAACATTAGCACATTAGACGAACTGTGTTTGATTGATGGCCGAGAATATATTTCACACCAACGTCGTGTGGTGGACTGTTGTATTTTGAAAGACCTAAACGAGTGAGTGATTTTGGAACAAATGAAGTATGATCTACCTCAATACTTTTACAGTCGATCATATTTGTAACTCTGCCGAGTGTGGTATCATGGAATTCACTGCATCTGGTGATGAAGTGGGTGGTCAAAAGGATCAATAGAAGTGTCTTTGGAGCCTTTTATTTTATTTTTTATGGGATCAGTAACCACTATCCATCCATCATAGAAATGACTATTCGTCTAGTCCACATGAACCAGTTAAGACATGTTTTCTTAGAATACTACTCCCTCCGTTCAAAAATAGATGACTCAACTTTGTACTAACTTTAGTACAAAGTTGGGTCATCTATTTTAGAACGGAGGGAGTAGCTATGAACCATTTCGAGTAGTTCTACAATTGCTGGAATCAGATTGGCATTTAGTGGGGACCGAGTAATGATCTACGAAATGTGCTTAGTAGACATGGAAACTCTTGTTTCCATGGAACTAGGTTCCTTGATGAGCCTCTTGCGTATTTGGAAGCAAAGGAGTGCATCTCTGACAATATTCCCCCTAGTGTTATATCTTTGTCGCACCTGCCAGAAAAGAGTTTCGTATTCAATCTCTTATAGTCAAGGGGGTCTACGACCCTCCTCAAGGGCTTTACTGATTCTTCTGCTGTTTCATAGTTCAGTCCCAGCCTTGCTCGTCACTTCCTCCACATCCCCTTTGCCTTGTATATATAGTCTTCTTTTTATAATATCACCCCCCTCTATTTCAAAAATATGAGGCACACACACGTCTAGGATTCAAGTTTCACGGAGAATCACACCGATGAAATGTGGGTTATGTCTTATGCGGCACAAATCATATTATTAGACTTATATTCCGAAGCATGTTCTGATGATATCACCTTTGTGTTGCATAATTCACATTATGTTGGTCCAGTTCTCGGTCAAACTTAAACCTTAGGATGTGTGAGTGCTTTACATTACACTACCGGGGCCTTCTCTACAGTTTTTCCCTCAAAAAGACTAGCTCTACAATTTCTTGTGCGTCATTCAAGTCCTTTTCAAATATGTGCAGGCTATGCCACCTATGTTGGCTAGTTAACTGTTTATTGTATTGATGTAGTGCTTCTTAGTTGTGCTTTGGTGAGATTACATTGTATAGATATTGTGTACATGAACTGTCTGTTTCTGGAAATTCCATAATAAAACTAACCTTCTTTTGCATGATATATTCATACAAATTTATGCACCAAATTTGAAATGTTTTATATACCAGCTATACATTCCAATATGCAAGAAAGTCCTGTTTTCAGTGCCTAGACCATTAATTTTGAAAGTGGCATGTCTGATGAAATCATAATAGAAACAATGTAGATTCATGTCAGAATAGGCACAAAGCTTTTATGCTATGCATTTACAGCTGCTCACATACTTGTGGGATTCTAAGAAATGGTGATGCCATGCTGCTACATTGTTTGGTGTAATATTACCCTTATAGTATGAACAGTATGATCAATAGCCGCACGGAATGATATAGATCTAGCTAGCAAATGCATTTCTTAACAGTTCAAACTTTATTGATTGGACGTAATTTTGGTTACTGGTAGTGCATATATTATATATGATGATTACCTGATGCTATTGATACCTTTTACCTATTTCCTTCCAGATTGCTCTTCTTATTGTGCAAAGAGGCTACACAATGAACCCTCCTTGCCCAGCCTCGGAATGTGCCCATATGTGGTAATGACCAAACAGTACTTATCTTTGAGACTTTGACACAATCTATTAGGTCACTTATTGTGAGTGTAGAGGGTGTGACACAATCTAATAGTTCGTTGAAGCCTTTTTATGCCATACACCGGTGGTTCGTAGAATTCTTGTGCTGTTGATTATGTTTCTGCTGTGCGAGTATTATATTGTTGTATTATAGCTAGCCCTGGTTTCCAACATATCACGTACTGATGACAATCAAGCTTCTAAAATCTCTCCATCTGCGGTCTGTGTAATCTCAAATAAATAGCACATTGCCCACACATTGGTACTTGTTACGGACTAAAAGCAGTTTTACTACATGTTCTAAAAGATCACTACTATTTGTCTCAATTGTCAAACCATCCATACCCAAAACTTATCTGAAATGTTCCTGCCAGACCCAACAAGCTATGTTGCCTGATGGTGAGCGTACTGCTGCCAACAATACGCATCGAGGGATTATTAACTAATAGTTGTAGACAGCAATCATGCTGGCAATTCCTACCAATCTGAAAAATGTTATTCAAGTATGTTAAATGTCTTCTCTAATTAGCCTTAGACATAACAAACTGTTGGACATGACGTTTTAACATATTAGCAGAATGCAGAGCCTTAGTTTTTTACTTACTGTTTAAAAATTGCTGTTTGATACATGCATTTCCCCAATGTCATTGCTCCCTGATTAAATTTGAGAAGATCACTAACTTATTTCTAGCACACTGTTTCTGGCATTCCACTCTTTATACCTATTTTAAGGCCAGCTTAGTCTTTCTGTTTGTCGCCTGGCATCCACTGACCTTGATTTTGTGAAACAGGGGACCATCTTTGATATTCTCGTTAAATGATACATCCTTGCATAGTTCTCTGCGTCAACCTGCGTTTGATCTCATCAATATTCTCATAGTTTCTGATGCTTCTGCCTTGATTTCCTTTAAACTGAAGTATGAGTCTGCCACAAAGGGTGATTCAAGCAACTCTGTCATGTTTGTCGAGGACGAGGATGAATTGCCTTTTGCCGATGATACCGCGGAAAAGGAGTACAGCTGTTGGAGTGATTTCAGAGCTCTGAACAAGTTGACATTTAGGGGATGCAAGGATTGGACATGTGTCCCTTTGTTATGGTATCTGGTAATGGTTCAGTTGGAACCCTCTAAACTGCCTATGGCTTTTTCGAAAGCAGTGTTTTGGGCTCTATCTCATATTTCTATTTTGGAGCCTGGGTTAGCTATGGACTTGTCAGTGCCTGTAAATGATTGGTTATCGTCACATGCTGGAGAAGTCTCGTCAACATTTTCATGGCAAGTTCCAAATGGTGCTGATGATGGTGGAGGTGGGAAGGATTGCATCAATACTCTCAAGGTGTCAAAATTTGGTACCCTGTTATTGAGAATATTTAAAAGGTTGGCTCCATTTTGTTGACCGCTGTTTCATCCCTTGTGATCTGAGTTTGTGTTCCTGAATTATATCAAGATCTTGCCATGTCATATCTTTTACTGATTGTAAACCTTAAGCCCTAAATTTCCCTGGTATATCATACTTACATGATATTAATATCTTTTAGATTTGCAATCCGTGTCATCATGCAAATTGAGCAATGTGGGCTTCAAAAGCAATGGACATGGGAACCAATGATGGCGGAAAGCTTGATTTTGGCACTAGTTGATCCCAATGATGTAAGAGCATTACCATTGTCTTCCATACTATCCCTGGTACATATAAGTATTTAGCAGTAGTGTATTACTCAGTAGTGTACTTGATGCAGAATGTGCGGCAAGCAGGGAGGGCTGTCATGGAACATGTATCCCAAGCACGGGGTTTGACTCCTGGGCTTCAATTTCTGTGCTCAAGTGCATCTTCACTGTCTGCTGTTTTCGTGGGTCTAAGATATGCAGTGCAGCTGGTAATGTTTGACTGTATATTATTTTTTAGTCATTGGAACTAGTTTGTAATTGGAGCATAAACTGAGGTTTCATATTTCACCTGGTTGCTTCCAAGCTGGTTCTGGCTTCTGTAGCAATGGATCAAATTCCAAAGTTGAATTGAGTAGTACTCCGTATGAGTTACCAGGCAGTAGTTATGTGATTATCGACTATAAACCAGCGCATAACTGCATATGATCTAAAAAACCTTGTAAACAACTCGAAATATCTGTACACAGATCTTGCTGGTAGGATCTACTGCTGAGTAGCCCTAATTACTCCCTAATTACTGTAAAGTAGATAGAAGTAAACGACAATATTCTTCTCTGCTTTATTGAGAGGGGTCGTTCCCTTTATATAGTAGACTAGACTTGATCGTCAAGCTGGTAAGTCTTCAAACTCTAATACCATCTCTAAACTGATTCAACTCTTTGCTATCAAACTTGCTTAATCAACTAGGACCCTAATTTAAGGCACAATACTCCATTTTGATGGGCTGGCCCACATAACATTGCTAACTTGAATAGAATGATTAAGTCATTCAGGAACAGATGTCATTAGATGCTGATACAGATCTCTCTGAAAACTCAAACTGGCAACTAGTTTTTGTGTTCCAACTTGTCATGGTTGTGAAAAGTCAAAACAACAGCCAACTTCGGATGCAAACATCCAAATCGCAACCATCAACAAGAACAAAGTCTTGCGACACAACAAATAGATGACATGGTGTGGTTGTGGAACTTTTTTTTTTGAACCGAGTGTGGTTGTGGAACTAAATGCCGCGCAGCAATACATTCCTTAACCTGTATTCTAGTATCTCTTATACTTGTTTGCAGAACATGGTGAGCATTTCTTGCTGGACAAAATAATGAGGGTATCACATATATGTTCTAAAAAGAGGAAGAGGGAGGGGATGTGGAGTTGTGGACAGTTCCAGACTATTTGAGTTTTGAAATATAAAGGTTCATATATGAATTTTAAATTAACTTTAAGACTGGATGCATGGTATAAAACATTTGAAGTCCGGTATAAGAAATCTGGCATCATCTTGACATTTTCTTCTAATACAAAATGACACAATTTGTGTGCGTGTTTGAGAAGTGTAGGGCACCGGTTAATGCTGTGGCAGGAAACCGAACCTTGACTTGAACCACATGCTAAGATTTACTTAATGTTTCAAAGTGTCTTGATTGTTTCCAAGTTATGAAGGAATATAGCATTGTTCAGTTTTGGGGATTGAGGGAACATGCTAACTTATCCCTTGCTTTTTACCCCATTCTGTCGGTGTTTTCTGTTGAAGCTGAAAATAATCATGATAATTCCTTCTTTGGAATTCCAGGTGGAAAGGCAGTCACTTTTGGCAGATTTTCATAGTCTTCATCACTTGTTTTTTGTCATATGCAAATTAGTCAAGGAGGACATTGCTCAACAGCCTTCAATTCCACAGCCAACAAAACCTTCTGAAGGTGGTTTCTTGCGTCAACCATTTTCAAATGTACCAATTACCCCACCAGAACATGCTGTAGATATTATTTCCTGGGAGAAGTTCAGCACTTTGCTTTCAGCAACTCTCTGGCCTTTAATTTCCGCGTGCCTGATAAAGGGAGACGAGCTAATAAATACCAAACAATGTCAGGTACATATGTACGGCCGTAATATCTTATAACATCAGTAGGTGTATCCTTTTTTGTTGCCTCTTCATATCTTCAGTTTTGTTTCAGATATCATGTGTTCGAGTGCTTGAGTTGCTTCCCCTAGTCTACAACAGAGTCAACTCATATTGTGCTGAGCCATTCAGTATGACGACAATGGTTCCAGACCCTAGTGATATGACATGGCTTTTTCACTTGATTAACTGGGGGAAATCATCTCTGCTTGTGATCAGCAGACACTGGAAACAGTGCATGCTATCTTTATTTAAAATATTAAAGGGTTCACATGGTGACACCATTCAACGCTCCATTGAAGATCTTGGTGATACCATTTCACACGGTTAGAACTTCATGTTTTTAAATTGAATTCTGGACTTTTAGAAGTTTCACCAAATGTTTGGTAATTACTTTTATCTTCCTTTCAGATGTAATTGATATGGATGCACTTAAAGGGAGAATTTCTAATCTTAATCTTGCGGTGTTCAAGAAGGTGCCCACAAAATCAGTTGAAACCATCCCTTCTCTGATTAGGCACACAGATCAGGAGAGGCATACTGGTCGGGACAATCTTGAGACCATGAAGCCCTCTCACGCGTCAGACACCGAACACATAATTCTTCTTTCAGACAGTGAAGAAAATTTGCCTACAGATGATGTCATTGGTGAGGAGGTTTTGTCTTCAGTGAAGGAGAATGACGGATTTACTGCTTCAGATCTGTTAAAAAATCCCTCTGTACAAACAATGCCAGTTGAAGATAAACATGTGTCCTTAAAACAGCAGACACATAGTGATATTAGTGCCTCTTCAAGACCTGTATCGACGGAGAGTAGAGGCACACGTGCTGCCTCAAAAGGATTAGGTGGAACAAAAATGCCAAGTGTTCCAGCCAATAAAAATAGTACTTCCCATTTACCAAACAAGGTTAAATCATCTGTTAGCGCCACTACTCAACCATCCCGTCCAAATTTGTCATCGGATGTATGCAAATTTAAGTCAATTTTCAGAGATATATCTGATGATGAAGATGATCCCTTAGAGCATGCACTTGATAATTACAGAAGACCACAAATTCGTGTAACAAAGTCTGCCATATTAATTCCTAAAAGGCAAATAGTTCAACTTCAGTTGCCTTCTGAAAGGAGACAGTCTTCTGGCAGACCGGATACCAGTTTCCGACGTTTTAGTCCTCCTAAGCTGGACAGTTGGTTTAAGAATATATTGGAAATGGATTACTTTGCTATTGTTGGGCTATCTTCTTCCGAGACAGTAAAGAAACCTGCTTTAAAACAAATTCCTGTCTGCTTTGATTCACAAGCTCAATACATTGAGATCTTCCAGCCACTTGTTATAGAAGAGTTCAAAGCTCAGTTGCAGAATGCTTATGTTGAAACCCCTCCTGAAGATATGATGTGCGGCTCTATATCTATACTCTCAGTTGAAAGAGTTGATGAGTTTCTTGTTGTTCGTGGGCGTGCTGAGAACACAGTGTGTGTCAAATCTAAAGGGTGTATAGAGAATGATCTAATACTGCTTACCAAGGATCCACTGAAAAGCTCTGGACAGCAAGTCCATGTGCTTGGAAAGGTATTACTGTTGCGCACAAAAGTTCAATGTTTTAATAACCTAATTCTGTATGTCTTTCCTAACGTATTTACTGTTCTCTAGGTGGATCGGCGTGAGAGTGACAAAAATAAGGCTTTAATTATTGTAATAAAGTTCTACCTCTCGAATGAGATTCCACGTTTAAATAAAGTGAAACGGCTTCTTGTTGAAAGAAGTAAATGGTTCTTGAATCGGGTTTTGAGCATGACTCCTCAACTCCGAGAATTCAGTGCTCTCTCATCATTAAATGACATCCCAGTGCTTCCAGTAATCCTGAATCCTGTTTCATGTACTGCAACCAATCATGAATCTTTTAAAGTGTATCTTGATAAACTTGCACGCCCTCTGCGGAAAGTATTGAAGTCTTCATACAATGACAGCCAGCTCCAAGCTGTTAGTATTGCCATTGGGTCAGCAAGCTCGAAAACAAAATGTGATCTGTCTCTTATTCAGGGCCCTCCAGGTTTGTCGTTTTGATCCCTATTCACAATTTTTAGTAAGTCCAGCCACCAGAAAAGGTAATCTTTTATGCTTGTGTTTCCTGCAGGTACAGGTAAAACAAAAACTATTGTTGCGATCGTGAGTGCATTGCTTTCTTTACATGCCGACAACTCTTACAATTTACCAAGAAATGAATCCCTGGCTAGTGCTGAATTTACCAAGCCAAGAACAAAGATTAGTCAAACTGCTGCAGTAGCTAGAGCTTGGCAGGATGCAGCCCTGGCTAAACAACAGATAAAGGATTCCCAGAGAGAAAACCCGAGGACAGAACGGCTTTCAAAAGGCATCCTTTCAAGAGGAAGGGCTCTAATATGTGCGCAGTCAAATGCGGCAGTTGATGAACTTGTGTCAAGACTCAGTAAAGGATTGTATGATACTGAAGGAAAGCTGTATAGACCTTATATAGTGAGGGTTGGTAATGCAAAGACAGTTCATCCTAATTCAATCCCTTTCTTTATTGACACACTTGTTGAACAAAGGTTGTCAGACGAGTTGAAGATTAATGATGAATCCAAAATTTCATCCGATGGCGGATCCTCTGGTTCACTTAGGGCTAGGTTGGAGAAGGTTGTAGACAGAATTAGATATTATGAGTCACGGCGAAAACTAGTGGAGGGTGATAAGACAGAAACTGGATCTTCTGTGCCCGATGAAGATGAGATGGATGAAGTTTCTGATGAAGCAATTGGTGCAAAGCTCAATATTTTATATACACAGAAAAGGGCAGTTTCTTCAGAACTTGCCACTGCTCATGCACGTGAAAAGAAAATAGCTGATGAAAACAAGTCTCTTAAGCACAAGGTAAGGAAGTCAATTCTCGGAGAAGCAGAGATTGTTGTGACAACGCTCAGTGGGTGTGGAGGTGATATTTACGGAGTTTGCTCGGAAACTGCTTCAGCTAAGAAATACGGGAATTTCTCTGAGCAAGCTTTGTTTGATGTTGTTGTTATCGATGAAGCTGCGCAGGTGGGGTCTCAGACTCTCAATACTAACTGTCCTCTTTCAAATCAAGCTAGCTTTATATTTAATATTTATTATATGCTAAACACTAAGCTT